>NW_020897714.1:26212423-26348023 GCF_003984885.1 Neopelma chrysocephalum
GGGCAGGGGCACCTCCCAGTAGACCAGGTTTCTCAAAGAGCCATCCAACCTGGCCTTGAACACTTCCAGGGATGAGGCACCCACAGCTTCTCCAAGAAACCTGTTCCCGTGTCTCACCACTCTCATAGTGAAGAGATGCTTTAATGCCACTTCATTTTGTCAGGAACTTCTGTTTACATGGAGGGTGTACAGAACAGCTGTAACAATGAGGACAGCGAATTTTGGAACAAATTTAGAAAAGACTTGGCAAATTCACCATAACTTTGCATAATTTACCGAGACAAGACAGTTTCCCAAAGGTGTAATTCAGCCACATATTCGCTCATTAGAGCAAACATGGAAATGATTGCATACAAATTTCTGACTGGTGCTTCACTATAGGCTCAGGTTGTATGACTTGCACAGTTCCTTTTGATGTTTGATAAAATGGTTGAATTCCAAGCATGGACATGACCCTTGTAGCACTTTTACTTCTGGTCCTGACCCAAATATGTCTTCTCCTGCCACTCAGTAGATTGTTCAGCATCTGTGGAGGGGAACAGGGAGCAGTGGGGAATACACATACAGCAGTAATGTGTGGCTGTGTCAGTGGTGTTCACACACTGATATTTTGCCCACTTAATACCTGGTTTCATGGCAGTGTGGAGGGTATCCTAAAATACATAGCATTGCAGCAATAAGGATGTTTGGTCCAACTGCCAAGCACCATGAGCCAGCTGGAAATGCAATAGTAGACAATTATGAATAGAAGCACTTCAGTATTATTTAAAGTTCAATTTTCTTTGTAATTACTTGCTTTTTAGCTATTTTTTAGATTATGACTATTATTTACTTTTATTTCAGAACAGATTTAGGCTTCAAAAGCCTTAAAAAAATCTCATCTTTATCCAAATTTACATTTTTTTTCTGTTTTCATCCAACCACATGGAATGTAAATTCTTGTTTCCTTTAAATGTTTATAAAATAAACCATGCAAATCAGTAATTTTAGCAGAACAGATTTTTTGTGCTTCAAGTGTCCAGGTTACAGATCATGTTTCATGACAGAGAAAGTACTTAATTCTAACTTCCCATTTTAATTATGTTATTTTTTTAGAAATACTTTTAAAAAAGTTTTTTCTTGTTTTGAGAAAGCATGCTTATGGTGATGTTCAAAACAATAATTCAAATCGCTTTTCTAATTTTCTCTTTTTTTCCTCATAGATTCAAACTGATGCCTCTAAGCTTACTTAAGCTTCAAAGTAGGAGAACCAAAACTTGTTCCTCCTATTTCAAGAAGAAGGTAGAAAAATCTTAGTACAAAAACTGAAAAACTTTAAGGAAGTCTTAAAGTGTGGCACTATCAGAAGGTGGGAAATGCAGCTTTCAAATGAAACACGAACCTTGGCTCTATCTGTGCTCTAAATTTGAAACCCAACTTATTTCTTCAATTTCATCAGGATTTGAAAATTTATAAAAAAAAAAAAAGGATTAAATGGTCATTACTTTTTCCTCCATCTTTGGATAACTGGAAAGCAGATCTCGTTTTGTCAGAGATTTCACTGACCAGACAAAGCTGTGCTGTGCTTCATGGCTCTCAGCCCTACTTTGGGTTGGTGGAGACAGGAGAGGTCACAGCCCCACAGCCACCAGCTGGGAGCTCTGCCCACCTGTGGGCAAGGTCCAGTCTCATGCCCCATATCATTCCTTGGATACAGGCAGCACAAATCCTAGGAGGGAGAGGAAGAGATTGCAAAGGTTGTGGATTCCTCTGTGAGGTCTCCTCCTTCTCCAGTGTCACCAGATTCAGGACTCCACTGACCAAGGTCAGTCCCAAAATCATAGAAGCAGCTACTGCAGGTGGCATTCAGGTAGCAGCACCAGCATTTCACCCTCTCTTGGTCGCAGCCATCCATCGTAGTGAGGAACACAACAAATACAATCCTAGCACAGTGCTTGCTCACTTGAGTTACATTATTTTCTTTCTACCACAATTTGAGATGTATTTTTACAAATTCTTCACAGTACAATTTAATTTCTTATTTCTTAACCTTTTCCAGTGCTTCTCCAAATACTGCTCTGTACTCAGCAAATATTTTCGTTCATTTGATTATATGTAGCCCTCACATATTTACAGATGCTGTTAGAAGGGCTTTTACCCTATAGGCAGAATCTTAGTCTTGCAATCAGTTATACACCAAAATTTGCCTTTCAGAAAACACAAATTCTTTGCATTTGTGCAACTGTGGGACAAGGCATCTTAAATACAAAAACAGCTCCAGGCCCAAGCTAGTGGTCAGAAAGCTCTTAAGAATATGACATCAATTTTCTCAGACAATTTAAACGAAATGCAACAGGCATGCAACAAACAACAACATACCTTCCTAGCTAGCATAGACACCAAACATTCATGGTGTAATTTTCTCACCACAAGCAGCTTCTTCAAAAAAAATAAAAATCTATGTAATGCTTCCTTGTTAAGAACAAACAGTTCATTTAAATAGATTCATAGCTTTCATGCCAAGTTTGAGAACCTGGAAAATTAATTTCTGTGTGGGAGGAAGAAGTGTGATTTTTTCCTTGATTAAACACAACTTTCCTCATTGTAAAAAAGGGGCCTCCAAATCACTGTGGAACTTTTTTCTTTGGCCTCCCAGACAACCTACTGTGGTAGCAGTGGGAGCACATGCCATGTGTGTCCCTTCCTAGGTGTTACTGAGGCTGCAGACTACCTGTGCACAGAGAGCTTCTACAGAGAGCTTCTGTTTCTGCAGTACAGGCTGTTCGTGCTGCTGAAAGATTCCACCTCTCCTTCCACTGTTGTATATCCCAGTGGGCCGTGGTGTACCAGGACACAGAAGACACTGGGTGGTTGGGTTTGACTCCTGGGTGTGCAATTCCATGTTAGTCTGCTGCAGGTGTCAGCGCCCCTCACCACCGCCTGTGGTCCCAACTCCATGTCTCTTACAGGGGTGCTCTAAAGTGCTTTCCCACCTGATTTCAGGAAAATTATTCTGCCCTTTGTAGGGATGGAGTGGAACATGAACTGCTGGGAAAGGGCCTGGAGATGTCCTGCTTTCAGATGTCCTGCTCTGTCCCCTCAGAGCAAGGAGAGGGGATGCCAGCCCAATCCCAGGCAGACCCCATAGTATGACATCCAGGCATGGAAATATGCTAATCCAGGTCAGAGGCTGCTCCACATAGGATCTTGCTTTAACTGTGAAGAGAAGATTCAGGCTAAGACACAGCCACAAGCAATATAAAACACATTTCTCCTTTCCCTGTCACAGTGGTGGAAACTAATTTTAAAAGTATGTGCTTGTTATGAGCCTGACAAATAGCCTTTGGGCGTCTTCCTAATTACTTCAATAGTCTTGGGTGGGGTCATGGACATTCTGGTTACCTTTTTGTACCAATGGGGTCAGCTGCTTCTTTTCTGATGGTGTGTGTACACATGGGAGAAAGAGACAACTTTGGGAAGGTTTTGGCATGCGTGTCTTCTCTACTCTCCTGGAATTCAGTAATGCCTCAGCAGACTATTTAGCAAGCCACAGGCAGCCACAGAGGGATGGCACTTATTATAATAGAAGTAAACTAATGAGAGCATTAGGCAAAGAAGGAGGCAGAGTAAACCACCACAGGTAAACTGCAAAGGCACAAAGTTGGCATACAGTGCTTGGTTCCCAGCTCACCTCTGCTCCTACCATTCCCCCAATCTCAGAAGTTGATACCAGGAGGAGACTGTGGGACAGGGAGGTAGAGAGAGGTAAGAACAGGTAGCTGCTGGTGAAAATGTAAATCCTCCCGAATTTGTGGCTGCTAGGGGGTCACTGGATTGCACTGAGGGAAGCAGCCTCTGCTTCAGCATCTGAATGCCCTACCTCCCTTTCTGCCTGTCAGACACCAAACATAAAGTTCTTCCCCATTCAGCTATCCATAAAGACCTAGCAGCTCTGTTGCAAATATTATTCTGTGATTAAAATGGGACTCCTGAAATATGTACGGGCCCCTTGCTTGAGAGAGTTTCAGGACCAAGCCCTAGTTTATTAGGCAAAAATTAGAGTAACGTCAGAGCTATTATCTCCCTGGGACACATGCTTGAACCCATTTATCTGCTCAGTTTCTTTCTGCTTTCCAACTAAAGACAGCAGGTCATGCACATCCCCAGAGGGAGGGGGTGGAGGGAATAAAAGAGGTTATTGTCACAGAGGCAGTAACCTGCAAAATCTGCAAAGCTGTCTTCATCTTTTCCCTTTGCTGTCCAGTGTTTCAACAACTTAGCTCAGCTGTTGGTGTTTTCCATTAGGCTTACTGTCAAAACAAAAATAAAAAAGGAAGATAGTGGCTGAAAGAGAGAGAGAGGAAGAGAAGGGATCAGCCATCTTTATTTTAGAATTTCATAACGGATTATGTTAAATTTCCTTTTTTTTTCTTCCCCAGCTTGTTAACATTTACATTTAATCTCTTTTTGATAGTTGCCAGAATCTGTTTCAGCCTAATCTGTCTCCTTCCCTTATTCTCCCATTTTAACTAAAATGTGGCATAATCATTAGATCCAGCTCTTAAAAGCACAGAGTCAATTTTACTTTCCCTCAGTTATGCCGTCAACAGCCGGCATTGTGTGAGGAGGCAGAAGGGACCTTTTGGAAGTGAAATGTACATCATTTTGAAACACTCCACTCATCTGGTCCCATGGTTTTAGTTTAATGATCAAGAAATTATACAGGTCACAAAAGGAGGTTATCTATTACTGACCTTAATAGTGACATAGATCTACATTTAGAGATCACTGGGGCATAGAGGTAGTTGAAAGAGGATTTTGTCTGGGCATTTTTTCCTACTCTTTTTCTCAAGTCTTCTTTGGTTCCTTAACAATCTGCTAGCACACAATGCACAAGACTGTTATCATTGTAGCTGTGCCAAACTGTTTTCAGATAAAATTTGCCACACGTGCTTTCAATACCACACCACCCTTCCACCCCTTTTAACACAAGGCATGAGGGCAACCAGCTCCAGGCCAGTGAAGCCAAGCAGTTCCCAGTTGCACCAGCCTGACCAGCAAACTGGCCAGGAGGAGAGACCAGTTAGGGGCCCAGAGCTGTAATAAGGCTACAGGAGTGAATGGAGCCATGCTGGCTGGGGAATCTGTCCTCATCCCCCAACATGGAGCACAGGTTTCTCCTGGCATCGAGGAGGGATAGGGATGTTGACAGCACTATAAGCGCCTCAGTAAATGAGCTTTCTGTAAAAATCAGTGGAAATGCCCAGTATCCTGAGGCTGTAAAGCTCCTGAGTCATGTTGTGGCTAAATCCTCAAAAAACTCTGCTAAAATGGATTTTCTGTTTTGTTTTGTTTTGTTTTTCTTTTTTTTCTTTTTTTTTTCTTTTTTTTTTCTTTTTTTTTTTTTTCTCATCTCCAGCCATGCTCTGCAGTTTGGCTCAAACCTTTTCTTCCATGCTACAATTGCATGTGCATTTGTCAGGACTTTAACTCTTTCACATTTTTTCTCCTGTACTTTTTTTTCCTGCCCTACAGGACTGCACCAGTGGAGATATTCCTTATCTCCCATTATGCATCCTGCATATTCTCCTGACCTCCTAATTCCTGCATGAGGGCACTGTAAGAGCTTTTCAGTGTCTGCTGCATTATGTCAGTCCCACCATGCCAGTGGTGTTGCACAGCTGTCATACTGTGGGCTCCTACAAGTGGGGACCTAGTGCAAACAGCAGGATGGTCTGGTGTGGTTCTGCCCATCTCCCATCATACCTTCCTGTGACTCTGTTGATGGCACCCAGCCTCTGCAGCCTGAGGCCAGATGCATTTGTCTTTCCTATGCTCTGGACAGCGATACTGATGGAACCCCTTTCAGATCCACATTATTAGAGATATAAATTCTGCTCAAGGAAACCTAGTATCTGAAGCCTGGTTAAAAGACAGGATGTCACATTTGTGTGAACACAGATATATGAAAGAGAGACAGACAGAGAGGCATCTTGTTTTGCACTAGGCATTTTCATATGTCTCCAAAGACGATAGTCATAAAACCTGTATCTGTAGATAAAACTACACTGCTTTCTGTTGAGCCTGAACATAATTCGGCTCCAGAGGAAGACAAACTGAAGCCATTTCTTCAACTGTTTGTGTAATCCTTTTGAGCTTTGTGAGATCAACTAAAAGTACTAAATCCAAGCCATTATTGGTTTCGATTTTGGAACCCAAACCTCATTTAATGAGGTATATTAAGCCTAGTTCTGCTTATCATATCTCCTGTTACAGGGGCATAATTAATGCTGAGTGGAAACCAGGTTTCCTGCCCTGCAAAAGATTTAACACTGTCAAAAATGTTAAGACAAATCTAACATCTTTCACAGAAAGTTTCCTTTTGTTAAAGTGGTTTCACTTTCTGTAAGTAGTTACTCATTAAGAAGAAGAGTGAGGAAGGTGTTCACTAGGTTTATAATATTCTCATGGGATATGGAGGAACCAAGCTGGGATCCCTGTCTCCATTAATATGATTTGTTTGAAGGAAATGCAGTGCTTACGGTGGAGGAGCCCGAAGGACTCTCTCTGCATGTAGGCAATAGACAGATAAGGTTCTTGTCTCAAATGTGGGAGTTACAAGGGCTTGAATCCAAGCTTTCCATACCGTGTAGCAATGGACTGTAAAGATTTCATTCACTGAGGACTGAATGCTCTCTCAAATTTGACCAACAGTTCCCTCTGGGGTTTAGGAATATTTCCTGCTTGAAATGGTACACACATTTTCCACTACCTTAAAAAATTTCAGTTTCATTTAATTGGTGTTTTCCAAGAAGAAACATACTAACCGTACAGTTCCCTGTCACCTCTAGATTTACCTGAATCTTGTTGATTTTACTGGTTATAAAAGGGAGACAGTACTTTCTCTCTCCTTCTTGCAGTATGGCTACTGTTATCTGTAAACACTGTTCTTGTTTTAGCCACAGGTGACATAAAAGAAACTGAGTCAGTCTGGCCTCCATGGCAGGTTTTTGCTAATGTGTACAACAGAAAGAGTTGGGAACAGTGATGGTTCAAGCCCCACTGAATTAAAGTAACTTAGCAATAGGGAATTGTTGAGCTCACAGATAGGATCTAGGTCTCAGCGCAGCCCAGTACCATTAGTTCACTGGAGGTTTGGTGCAAGTCGAGCTAATTAGTGTTGTCTTTGTCTCTTGGCACTTGATAGCACAGCCCAGGACGCAAGGAGAAGCTGATACAACCCCTGATGAATGACAAGTCCAGCCATCAGAGAGGTAAGGTTGCTGCAGTGCAATAGATTCTGTACCACTGGGCTTTGTAGGTATGAAAGACAACTTCTCTCCCTGAGGGAGCTGCTCTAAGCAGTGCAGTGTCTCCCTCCATATGATTACATACAGACAGGCAGATATGCCTATATGTGTAGTTCTTCATATAGGGAAAAAAAGGGGGTGAGAATTTGCTGTGTTTTCCATTATATCTGCTTTCAGGCTTTTGTGCCAAACTGAGGAAGGGAGAAAGTGAGGAACCATCCCACACCCTTCTCAGCAACAAGAAAGGTATTTGGTTGTGTTGTCACCCCTGCACCACGCCATACACAATCAAGAAATCTTGGCAGATAATAAGAACACTGTCCTATTAATTTGGGTGGTTTGTGGGTGCTAGGCAGAGCAGAAGCAGCCTGTTCTGGAAGGGATCAGGGAAATGTATCAGGCAGCAGCAGTAAAAGCCCAATTTCCCCCCGAGGCAACGTCTGACACAATTGGCAGCTCATTTCTCCTGCCCTTGGATGTGAGCTGCTTCTGAATGCCTCCCTTGTGCTAGGGCTGGTACTGAGCTAAATGTGGGCCCGATGCCAATGATTACAATTCCCATTAGCTGGAATATACATTAACTTCAGAGGTTGTGGACCTCTCCAGCAAGGGAATTGCCTGCTGTATGCATCCATTATTTTTCTGGAAGAGAAGGAACTCTGTTTCGTGCCTGTTATTCACTCACACAATCTGTTTGTTTTGGTTTATTTGGGGTATTTTTAGGAAGCTGGCACTGTTGAAAACAGTTTTATAAAGGCCCCATGACAGTTTTGTCACCACATTGTAGCATTTTATGTTGTCAAGCTACGTGGCACTGGGTGGCTGAAGCCAGCTGGGGATGAGGACATGCCCCAGCAACAGGCAGCTCCTGGAGCCCAGCAGGATGGCTGGGAGCTTTGAATCTACCTCTGCCCCACCACCTATGTACACACAAGGCAAGAGGATGCCCTGTGAGCCTGAGCAGAGAGAGAGGGAAGAAAGAGAGAGCTGGGAAGAGAGTCTTTTGAAAGCTGCAGTGATTTAAAGCAGTTGTGAGAGCTCTTTTAAACCCAAGGTATTACCTGAGCTTTACACTCACCTTTGCTCCTTTATCCTTGATCAAATCTCCCACCCAGGACAGATTTTAGCTATAAGCCTGAGTTGTTAAATCAATGAGCTGTCCCTTTTCCTGAAGCCTAAGATACAGTCTAAGGCTTTAAGATGCTATTCACTTTACAGCTCTTTATCAAGAAAAATCCTGGTTCATAGGTCTGAAAAAATGGGTTTTGAACAACCATCCAACACTTAATGTGTTCAGATTATTGATTGTTACTTTAGTCTGTGCAGCCTAGGAGATTTAATTGGCTCCAGCCTCCTTTTCCTTTCCTACCTCTGTGTTATTTTCTGTGCTGTCAGTTAAAACTCTGTGTCTCAGCTCTTATCATTATGATCAAGTTGCTATTTCACTAAATGGAGCCAAAGAAAGTCCTGGAGAAGTGAGTAGCTAATATCTACTGTTGCTCCTGTGTGTCCTCACACCTCCCTACAACTGAAACAGGTGTCTTGATTTTTAATTTGAAGGAGCTGTTCACTTTTTTCGTCTCCTAAGGCTGCTAAACAAAGCCATGTGCTAAATATCCCAGTCGGCTATGTCAGTCAGGAATGATTCAGGATGTGACCTGTATGAATAGAATTCTTTCCTCTCTTCCTTCATCTCTATGGCTCACTACAATCATAGGCACAGTATGGTGGGTTGATTGGACACCTAAAGCACCCGAGGACTTCAGCAGAGGTGAAGGCTCATGTGTGCTTAGTATGGCAGAGACAGTCCCTGGCCAAAAGATTTTAGAGCCTAAAGAGATAAACAGATGAGGAACAAGGGCAGCATTGTCCTTCCTTTTCTGCACACAGTGAAACTAGGAAGGAAAAAAGTCAATGTTTTACTCAAAGTTTGCCTTTTTCCCAAAGCAAATGTTTGGCTGCATCACACAAAGAAAGAAATGAAAGGGTCCCTGAATTACTCTTGAAGACCTTTACCACAAAGTTTTTCCTCATATTTCAAAACTTTGCTGCTTCAGAAAATGATAAATTGGTTCTCCGAAGGTCTGTCAGCCAAGTATACTGGTAGCATGGAAAAGTAACTCTTACATTTCTGAAAATCTGCACATTCTCAGTGTATCTGAGGTGTCAGGCACACATCAGACCTCAATTTTTTTAAGGATGTTTTGATTCCCTGCACCCTACATACCTGCAAAGTGGTTTAAGTGGCTTATTTAGGCAACTAGGAACTACCAAGATTTAATTTTGCAGGAGAAATGCAATTGGTTTGTGAATCCTCAGTGTAAAAAAGCTTGATGGGGCAGGGAATGCTCATTTCTGCAGGGGGCAATGTTTCTTATCTGAAGGTTCAGGCTTTTCTTTGCAGGCCACCTGTTGCACCTCTGATTGCTTTGCTCACATGGCTGCCCAAGAAGAAAGGAAGAACTGGACCACCCTTCTTCTTCTGTCTGGAGGGAATGGGTTGAGTTGTCCTCTCATAACACTCCTGTGTTAAGTCACCCACACTCCTCTGAAGAGTCTCACCAGTGCTACACTGGAGCAAACAAGTGGGAATGTCACCGTGTTAACTGGCAGAAGCAGTAGATGGAAGTTTTCAAAATAGGAATCTGACTTTCACATCGCACTTCCCATTGACTCAGGTTTTATCTCAGGTCTTTTACAAAAGAGCCCGGCTCTGTTCAGCTCCTGTGCCTGTATGCTGATATCACAACCTCACCTGCCTCTGGTGCTCGTTCTTATCCCCACCCCTCCTCTCTCATCCTCTTTACATGATCCAATCTCATCCCACTCCCATTTGAGTCTTCACATAATGCCACTGCATTACACCCCACCTCTAACACTATCACCAAAAAAAATCCATCTTTACTGTGTCTCTAATATTTTAGTTTTATAATTATTAGCCAAAGGTTTTGCCTCTCTCTTAACCCCAGAAAAATTTAATCCACAATTTCAACAAGCTGATGAACCTCTGTTTATACTCTAAACTCAAAATCTGTGGAAAGATCTGATCTGGTTATTCTTGATAATGACTTGTGGTAATGAGTTTATGTTTAGCATTTGGTGTTTCTATCTGCCTCAGAGATGGAATTAGTTTTTCTTGATTTTGTATTGTTAAGCTCTGGTTTTGTTTTGTTTTGGATTTAACAATTCATAATATTTACTGAAGAGACTTTTTTTTCTACAGTTCTAAGGATTTAATCATAAAACTCCCTCTGTGAATGTTCAATGCTGTCATTACTGGCTTTGCAGACTGAAAAGCAGGAAATGCTCTGCATAGCTGACCTTGCTTTATGATATTAGCAGTGATTTGTGACAGATATTTCTTGTCTGCTTCATTTCAGACTTCATTTTACAGTAGCACTGCTAATAGCAATTTCTGTTGCTTTACTGCAAGTCATGGCCTTGGTGTTTACATTGGCTTCGTGCCACTGGAGCTTACAGCGGCCAACAGGTCGTAACAAAGCAGAACTGAGGGAATCTTTGGAAAGTTAAATTGTCCAAAAGGGTCGTGCTGCGTTACCCAGCAGGGTCTACATGCTTATAAGCTGGTACAAATCAGCAGACATTCTCTAAGGGAGGTGAAGCTGTAGTGATTTACATCAGCAAGTGCCCTAGAAGCCACAAGGAAAATTAACAGTCTGTATTTTATAAGTTGCAGCAAGAGAAAGAAATCAGCCTCCCATCACTGACTTTCCTGTGGTAGCTCCTGCTGCCTATTGACTGCATCTCCATGCTCCTTCCTCTGCAGATTGTTGTAAGCAGCAGCACCTTGACTGAACAAAAAAAAACCCTTGCATGTTGTCTTGAAAATTTTGGGGAAAAAAGTGGCATCCTTAATTTCTATGTAGTCTAACACACATTTGACCAAAGCGGCCTTACTAGCAAATAATTTTTATGAAGTCTTGGTGTAGCAAAGACCCTGGCTTAGCATTGCTGGGCTTAAAATGTGAGCATGCTTAACTTCATTCTGAGCTGCATTCACAGCCTCTGTTTCAGTATCTGGGCTCTCTGTACAGTGCCTGGGGAGAAAGCCTGATTTCTGAGAATGATTCACATAATCCGAGCTGAAACACAGAGACTATCTAAGTTAGTCAAGAGGAAATATCAGGGAGAAAGGGGCATATTAAATTTTGTGTCTCTTTAAAGCTTAAAGCTAGTGGGAGTTAATTTGTCTCTGCTCAGGTTTTCATTGTAAACATGAGTCCTCTCCTGATTTTTTTATCTAAAGCAGGAGAGGAAGCTCTTCATAGATAGTTAGCATACTCAACTAGGAACCAAGAACCTGGATTCAAATACCTCTTCTACTTGAGGCAACTTGAGCTTTCATCTTTTATATGATCTTGGTGATTAATGAAATATGAATGGAATGTGTACTGCTTCCAAAAAAAAGAAGATGGGTAGGTAGTAAGACCTGCATCTTATGTGTGAGCGCTGTGATCATGGCAAGAGTCATCCTCATATTCCTTCTCTCTGCCACAATGAATATTTAATTACCTCCCCTAGATAGTAACAGATTTAGAAACAGAGTTGAAAAGCTCCATCCCAGAAGATCCTGTAACTCAGGTCTTAGACTATCTCTTATGGTATGTATTCTTATCTCCTTGGGCTGAGAAAGGGTATGAGCCAGGATACCTTATAAAGCAGATGACTTTTTAAGCAAACAAGTCACATAGTAAAATATGTGTCCTATCTACTTCCTGAATATGTGGCAAAAACCTGAAGTGTGCAACATGGGACTTGAGAAGGGGCCTTTCCACTCATGTTTTTGTAAGTATTAAGGTAAGTCTCGATATTTTGTTTGAAATATGAAATAGGATGTGAGCAGCTCAATATTTTCAACGTAGATACAGTGATACAAGCATTTAAGGAGCCTCACAGGGGAACCTTAGGCACACAAGGAATTCAGATATCTGCAAAGCTGCATGTGCAGAATTTAAATTTCAGTTATTTAAATGTAAATCTGTTAAGTATCAGCTCAGCATCTAAGCGCTCTTGTGAATGTGAGCTCAGGCAGCTAGGTGAAGGAGCAAGGGAACTCTGGGGCACAAGGACGACTAAAAGGTGCCTCAAAGTCCCTTCCAACTTCCAATTCCATTGCACTTATGGCTATGTAAGGTTCATCCTGGCTGTGGCTGCTCTGAGGCTTGGTGAGATTCTGGCATTCAAATTGTTGCTGCAGGAAATTGCAACCTCAGCTGAGGGGCCAGCAATAGTCATTATGGACTATGCAGCTGAAATGCCAGTAGTCTAGTTTCAAAGGAAGTTCTTTTCTTCTTCTAGGAGCTTGTGCACAGCTATTTCTTTTCCTCTCTGTGCTCCTAGGTATGAGGGTATTTCTTGGCCTCTTGTGGAAGCTATTTTCTCTTTTTGCTGGAAGGCGCTAATGCTGTATGAGCTCTTGCAGTATCACATCACGTTCTGGGCAGAGGAATGGATCAGCTCTTGGTGTCTACCCTTAGCCCTGCCATCAGTTCATTCAGTGGATGAGTCACTTTGTGTGTATGTCTCCATTTATCCATCTCTATGGATGAAAGGAGATCAATGTCTGTGTCAGGCATATTGTTCCACTGTGCTGGCACTAGCAGACAGATACTGCAATGCCTATGGTGCAGGGCAGGACTCTGGCTGCAGAGCAGTTTCTTGTTCAGAGGAACTTCCCACACACACCGTTTTCCAACTGAAGCAGGGTAAGTCTAAAAAAAAAATCTGTCTGTTTAATAGAATATTTGCAAGGGACTCTCACAGTGACTCAGGTGTCAGGTCAGACTGCAACCCTGCCTTGGGTTTGGTAGAAGATTATCAATGCCAGAGCTGAACTGATGTCATGAGCTGGTATTCCCCAGTGAAACAGATTATTTTTCTTGAAAGTTCCACAGGCTTCTGGTCTTGGATCACACATTGCCTTGTTTCCCCTACCATTCTCTTTTTAGATTAT
Source organism: Neopelma chrysocephalum (assembly GCF_003984885.1). Taxonomy (NCBI): domain Eukaryota; kingdom Metazoa; phylum Chordata; class Aves; order Passeriformes; family Pipridae; genus Neopelma; species Neopelma chrysocephalum. The sequence goes on from NW_020897714.1 coordinate 26,225,687, forward strand.
GTTATTTCACGCAATGAGCTACTAAAAAAGAACACAAAGGGCACCTCACCTGATGCACTGGTCACTCCAGAGCATCCCCTGGGAAATACAGGATTTCCACCTATCCAGCCTGCTGAAGTTGTCTTTTCACCATGGCAGCATCTGTGATGAGAAGGAAGACAGTTTTGGTCCTGCTCTCACCCTGCCTGGGCTGCAAAAAAAAAACAACTGGCACCTTCCCTGTTTGGTCTTCATGCACTTCTTTCCACTCTGCCCTATTTCCAGGTTCCTTAAAAAGACTGTGTGGGAGTAGCAGCATACAGAGAGTCGCTGACAGCATCAGGATGAGAATCAAATGGAAAAGTTGCTCCATTGAGAGTTGCATAAATGTCCATTTTCACCTCCAACAGCCTGCCAGAGGCAGCAGTCACACCTTTCCTGTGCCTGAGAGGTCTCACAGGTACTGAGAGCACTGGAGGACTTGCAGCTCCAACACCTAGATTTATGAGACTTGGTAAAACATAAACACTCACCTTAACATGCATGTCAGTTAAGTCACAGTTAAGCACTACACTGATTTAAGACCTGAATATCGAGCAGCTGGCAGACCAGCCCTCAGCCTCCTCACTTCAGCAGCATGGTACCCTCTCCTTCTGGATGCTTCTTCAGGATGAGTTCTTCACTGTAAAGCTCCTCTGCTTGATACTTCCAAAGCAATGTAGGAAATGTTTAATATTTATAAATAGTGAGGATTTCTACCCTGCTTCAGCACTCATTATAGTTGCAGTGATTCAAACCTCCAGCATAGACAGAAACTGCCTTGAGCTGAAACTGAGCAACTATCTAATAAAATATAGTAATGAGATGAATAGAAGCTATACAGTTGAAGTGGCTTGAGCATACTTGAAAGATTTGTTTCCTGGCTTCCTCTGGAGGGCTTTTTAATAGGGAGAATTTGACTCTCGTATGGATGTATATACATCCTTAATTTCTGGGCAGATAAACATGAGTGAGCCCATGCCTGGCTTTAACCCTACATTCAGACCCATCCCTAATGTGTTATGGTAACAAAAGTATATAGAGAGAGAGCTGGTTAGCCACCCTCTTCTTGAATTGCACCTTTTGTCATCTCCTTGGCACGTAAAATACTGTCTTACATTCATGTGCTGTTCATGTGGGAGTAACCTGAGGCAGTTTGAGCGTAGGAAAATCTGTACATGTAGGAAAAGAAGTGGAGTTGCCTTTAGCAAGACAACCTTATTTGACCCTCCTCCTTCCTTTACAGCTGGTGTTTCAGCTGGGACAGGGAAGAATGAGGGGACTGAGGCTAAGGCCAGATGTTGGCATGAGGCATACAGGAGCTGAACAGATTTTCTCCATGCTGTCCTGCCAGTGCACATTAATCCTGAGCCACGGTGCCCTCTGTCTTTCCAGCTCCTGATCCTTTCCCTTAATCCTTCTATTTATACCTTCTGAGCTGGAGCCTCCTTTCTTATGTGCCAGTTTTACACCAGTCTAGATTCATGGCTGCCTGTGGATTTGTTCCTGGCTTACTCTCACCTACAAAAGAAGAGAACTAGATGTATCACTTTTAGGTACCAAACGCAGTATTCCCTATCCCTTGGTTGTGTAAATAGTCCCTATATTCCTACTTTTCATCGATTTGTTCCAACACACAGCAACCTGTTGTTATCCTGGTGCTATATTCCCACACAGCACTCTCTGATGCTGCTGCTGAAGCTGTGCCAGGTAGAGCACATATCTGCAGCTTCCTCCATACTGAGTCAGTCTGGGATAAACTCTGCCAGTGTTGTCTTCCTTGGCATCGGCATCAGCAAGGAGATGTCTACCAGTAGCCTTTTTTTTTTCAGCATCACCCTCTCCACATTCAGCCTGGCTATTGGAGATTGTCCTGAGGATAGTTAAGTGTTCCTCTCGGTATCATTGAAGAGAGTCAGTTAAGGATTTGGACCTTCCTGTTCTCTGCACTGGCCAAATGGAAGAAAAGGCCAGAGCTTGTCTTGCAGAACTGAAGTCTAAGAGCGGCATGATATGTTCTTAATAAAGGAGTGATTATATGAATCACAGTAGCAAAATGTTCTTGCAGAGCACATGCTCCACTCCCTGACTTAAGCATCCAAAGGCAGCTGTACATCATTCCAGAGGAGGGATTTGCCTTAGACAGGGGTTAGCATATAGCCCCCTGTGTTACAGAGGAGTAGCTACAGAGCTAGAATTCAAGAGTGTCTTTTAATGAAGGTACTTGTGGCTGTTTTTTGGACAAAAATAAATTCCAACTGGCCCATATAACAAATGAAACTCAACTACAAAAATGTAATGATATTTATTCACCCAGCTGCCAGCAAACTCACATGCACTATGAGTCATTCCAGATGTGGATAAAAACAAAGTCTGTCTGTGAAAGTAAGTTTCCTGATCCCGAGGAGACTTGGTTTGGGAAAGGAGCTGCACTCTGACTTCAGCTGTACTCAGAAGAACAGACAGGTTCTTCTTCAAAGGGGGAGGGAGAGAGGAAAAGCCATTATTTATTCCTGAAAAGAAAGGAAGTGGGAAATTAAAAAGCTACTATACAGCTAGACACACGTATTTTAAAGAGAAGGATGCTTTGCAAGACTTTGCTGCTGCTGTTGTTCTATTACAGTGCTCATGCCACTGTGACCCACAGATGGAGCAGAGGTAAGATTTAAACATATAAAACTATTTAAGATAAAAATTTGACTTTGTAGATTTGGTCTGAAATTATGCTGTATTATATCTGTGTATATATATACATATATATATACATACATATATATTATATATATATATACACAAGTTGTCCCTCCCAGCTCTGGTATTCTTTTTCTCCATTAAACAGTTCAGTTAAAAATTATATAGATAAATAGAAAAATAGACATGAATAAGAGCAAAAAGGTAAAATTATATATGTATTCTATTATAATAAAACATCCCAAGAACCAAAATTACATTCTTGCACGTTTTCCTTTCTCTCTTCCTTGTCATTTTTCTCCTGCATTAACAAAAATAAATTATGAAACCTTAAAGTAAAAGCCTTTGCAGTCACAGGTGGCATAATCTTCTGCTCTAGCAGGCAGATACCTGGTAATAGTAAAGACATGAATGTCTAGACTGTGTAAGGTGCCTGGGAACGCCTGCTACCCTACCCTGACAGACTAGCACACACAACATAAGGAAAGCCACCTCATGTGTTATCAGGCTTCAGCTGACAATGTGACAATATATAGTTGTGACATATTTGTATTCCAGTGTGTGACAGTAACATATGGAATGTTTTGGGACTATTGGATTGCATAGAAGATGCTTGCTTAAAAGCTAGTGATGATGTCTTTTCCCTTTTTTGGTTTTATTCTCTCCTCTGGTATTTGGCATGCGTTCAGTAGCTGCTGGAACTGGAGAAAGGAAACACCTCCCAGAAGATTTCTTTGCTTCTGATATTGAGATTTGCAGATATTTAAAGGCACCAGAGTGTGCTAAAAAAATAGAGCATTCAGATTCTCCCCTCCTCACTCCAATCTCCCCTGTCTTCCTCATTGCAGCTGGTACCTTTCTAGTCTGCTATTTGGGTTTGGTTTTGATTTTGTAAGAGAGAGAATGGCTGAGTGAATTCATGAAGAGCTACACAATTCTGCTCAGGTTATATGAATTAATTAATTGTTCCTTGCAGTTAGCAGGAGCTCACTGACAGAGCTTTGACCTGGGACTCACAATGGCAGGTTCTTTCCCCAGCTTTTCCACCAGCTTCTTGGATGATACTGCATGAGTCATTATACCTTCATGCACTTTACTTTTCTCTTCCTGTGTAATAGAGGAAATAACCCAAATTGTCATCATAAAATCCCTTAATTCTGTAGGTAAGAGTTTGTGTTCCAGGGATGACACATAAAAAGGTGAGGAAATCAGAACTAGATCTGTATATATTAAAACCCCCCACAACCCTACCTTTTGGAAGAATGATGTCACCTTACCTAAGAAATGGAAAAAAAAAAAAGACAGTCATTTTCATGTAATAATCACTGTGCAATTTAAGGATGTCCTTCACTTTTGCTAACACATTTATTTTAATAAAACAACAACATCACAACCCTAAAAGGAATCCATGCAACTATTAAAGTCCAATTTTAATCACCATGAATATTTAAAGAAAAACATCAGAACTCTATTTTGCCTTTTGGGAAAGAAGATTGTTTTCAAGCTGGAAGCTCTGGAGCTTGTTTTTGGAGACTTCAGAGGGCTGAGAAAATTCATTCCCAATTGTGATAAGGAGTTCAGTTTTCACAAATATTGTCTGCAGATATTTGCTGAGGAGGAAACCAAATTTCTTTTCCATAGCTACTGGGACTATTCAGATCTAAAGATGTTTTAGAGGCGTGACTCCTTCAGCAATAACTACCTCAGAGAACCTCCACTCCCCTGAACTATCTATGTGTCAGCCCAACCAATCCCAACCTAATGTGCAATATTTAGAGAGGGCCAAAGCACTGTCCTAATTTTTGAATTGCTTAGAAACCTAAGATAAAATCTGAGTACTGAGATATAACACACCCTCCCACTCAGAGCTCTTCCCTCTCTCCACAAATGGCAACTGAGTCTTGTTTAGGTTAAACCTCAGTCGTTTAAGTCTTATCCAACTCCTGATCTGAGTTTTGCAATGAAAAAGCAAAGGCAGATCAACATCTGGACTGACGGAAATGAAAGACAGATCTGTGTATAATCTTCATATTGACTAGTAGTCCAAATTGTTTACAAAACAATAGATAGTCTTGCTGTAATTGCCAACAGTCATTGTTTGCAATAGAAATGAACAGTCAATATTGGATACAACAAGGTCTACCTTTAACCGTTTTTTCACTAGAGGGTACTGAGGGAGCTTTGGATCCCCAGCCCAATCATTTAAGCTTTGGCTTAAGAAAAAGTCAGACATAAGAAAAGATGAATGTACTTGTGCTGACTAGTGACTGAGAACTTCAGAGTGCCACCTCCCTTTTTCCCTTTGCTTAGAAGCATCAATGAATGGAAAAAAACCCCCAACATTTCTGGCAGGAAAACAGAGAATGCTTTATTCTTTTCTTTCTCTTTTTTTTTTCTTTTATTTATTCCTTCAGCCATTTGCATTAAAAATCTCACACACTCCTCAGCCTGTCTAGATTGAACTGCAGACATTGGTCCAGAAGTCACAGGCAAAGCTTGATGTCTGGAATGGACATGTTCAGAATAAAAAAGAAAAGATCCAGAGTGATGATAAAATAATTTTCTTGTCATCATCTCAAGTTTCCTTGAGCCTCTTGCAGGCTTGGCTGTATGGAAACAGCCTCTCATGTTTTATGAAGCACCTGTCTAGGGAGAAAAGGTAATATTAGATTTCTACTGTGTTATTCCCTATGCAATGGCAGAGGTGAAGTCATATTAATTTCTTAAGTTTCCAAATAAGAATTCCATATCTTAAGAGATGTTTTTGCTGGAGAAAAAAAGAAACAAATCCTGTTGTTTGACAACAAAAATAAACAAATAAAAAAATCCCAAAGCAAAACCAAAACCAAATCCACACATTCAGCTGTGGTAACTAGAGACACTGTCACTGCTTCCCACCCAGTTGCTTTCATCAAACTTCTTTGACAAGTACCAGTCCATTGGAGAGCAGAACTCAGCTTTATGAGCATTATAAGAATTGTTCGTTCCCTGAGGAGAAACCTTAAGGTAATCCTTATTAGCGCATTTCATCTCAGCTGGCTGTAGTTTATTTGCTGTAAGGGCTGCCTGATTCTAATAAATGGCACACGAACAGTAGCATGCTTGCTGTGTGGTTACTCAGGGAGTGAAGATGCAGATTTCTTATAGTTGTGGCTTTTAGACAGTGGAGAAACAGCTGCAAGGGTAAGTGGACCCTTCAGTGGAGGCGGGAAACAGAGATGTTGAAAAACACAAAATAAGCAGGTAAAACGCTTTTCACTATCAGTGAGAAAAGGATATATTAGCATCACTGAGGTTTCACGCTTCTGGGGAGTATCTGTGCTGTTCCTTCCAGACCTCAAAAGCAGAATTACAGTCCCATCCAGATCTTTATGGTCCACATGCATTGTTTTCTACCCAGTCTCTAGTGGCTGGTGAAAGTCAAATGGCTGTTCCATAGCACCAGGGGGAACAGTTTGTTCTCCTTAAAGAATTTCTGCAGAAGGAGTTACTTGGAGGAATAGAAGGTCCATCCTCCTTAATTTACCCACAATGGTGCAAACTTTTAATATTTGGTCTAGGTTTGTGGTAACTTAGTTTGAGAGTTTGATGGAGCAGCTACTACATGAGCAACTTTTGCCCACTGCTTCTGCCTGTGGGGTTTGCTACCGCAGGCTGGCAGGTCTCTGGTGCCAGGAGAGGGAAGACTATGTAGAAGAGAAAGAGAGACTGGCTGTTGCTAAAAAGTCAGACAGTATTTTTATAAGGAAGCAGTGTTTAGTATATTCTAATCTCTGTGATCATCTGCTGTGTACCGGGTTGCTGATCTTTGCTGTGTGTGCAAAGACTGAGTGCCTTGGAGTTTAGGGCATGCCCTGCATCCCCACAGCTTTTCATCTTATTTACCTCTCTTCCCCACTACATCTCATATTGCATCCTTACAGCCAGGCACTCCCTGCTCAAGCAACTTCTGGGATTCCACCACTGACAGTAACACATTTTTGGCTTGGACAGCATGAGCAAAGAGAATGTGGGCTGAACTCAGCATGTAATTGCAACATAAATGGTCAAACACACATAAACATATGTGCCCAGCAGGCCCTAAGTATACCAGGTTATGGTCTGGGCTTATTTAGGACATGACAAGGTTTCCAGAAGCCTGATCCAAGTGTAAAACAAAATTACATCAGCTGGACCAGCTACCAGAACTTTTTAAAATGCAACATCTATTCAACTTCCTTTAGTTTCTATAAAGTCATTGTTATCCAATTCTTAAAATATGTAGTGCAAATGAAAGATGTGAAATGCTATGAAACAGAGCCAATTCTGTCTAAGCCTGGCTGTGTAAAGAATGTTACTTCTTGTGGAGAAAACGCAATATTTCCCTTTTCTCTGGCTCTCACGTGATCACTTGGAAAATTGCCTCAACTGCCCCAACTTCCCTGCTTGTTGGGTCCATTCCAATGACCTTACTGAAGCTGCAAAATGATTGATGGAGCAGCAGCAGGGATTTTTCCCACGTACCCCGAATCTGTTCCATTAAGTTCATCCAGTTCCTGGGAATGCAGGTTTGTAGTCTGGAGTCCCCTGATGCAAATTATTACTGCACCAACTCTACCTGTAAAAAAAGAAAGGTACTTCCTGAAGGGCTGTCTGGGATTGAAATTTAGAGGAATTAGCTTTGCATCTGGATGACCTGAAGAAGACAAATTATATACCTATGCTTTTACTTCCTGAATTCTTTTGCAAAGGGTTGTGTAAGAGATGAGCATAATTTTAAGTCACAGACCTAAAATTAGATCCATAAAAACCAAACCTTCCTACGCTGTAAGTAGTAGGAAGGAGGCATTAGAAGAATATTTTCTGCCTTTTAAAAAATAAGAAGAAAGGAAAGACAAAAATATGTTTTCAAGAAGGTCTGGAAAATATTTTAGAATTAATGAGCTAAGGAGGCAACTAAGTTATCTGCATGGCACAATGGTGTGTGGAGCAGAGATCACAGACCCAGAACTGAGGCAAGCTGCCTGTCATGCACATCCCAGGGCAGTGCAGGGACTCTAGCTGGTGTGCCAGCAGGATAATAGCCATATGCATGGCATATGCCAAAGGGAATGAGCTCTTCCTTTCAATGGGGATCACCTGGTTGGACCCAGTGCCACACTGATACGATCACACCGCTTCTGGCTCTGACATCTCTGCCCTATGATTTGTTGTGCAGCACAGACAGAGACTTTCCATTCCCTGTGGCAGGTCCCTTGGGCATCAGCTGTGGTGACAGCCTGGAACTATCAAACAAAGTGATATTGGAGGAAGAGAAGAGAAAAGACTGAAGAAAGGCCTGAGAATGGGTTAGTTATTAGTGCCTAGTAAAGCTGCTTTGGTGTTGCAAAAGGTAACTGGAATATAACAGTCTCTGAATGGATTTAATCTCTGTAGGATAAATATCCAATAGGGTAGGGCTGCAACTGTAATCAAAGTCCTTTCTAGCATGTCCTGATTCCTCAAATACTCCTTTAGGGGCAGGATTAATTAATTTAACCTGCATGGAGGATGATCCCTGAATCAAATTCACAGTGGATACCCAAAAGACATAAAAAGGATGCCTAAAAAAAAATCAAAGTCTCTAGTCTCTTCTAGGGCAATGATGCTAAACTGTGATGAGATCAGAGGGAGGATAGATTATGGAGGTTTCCACACTTTAGTTTAGATCGTAGATGGATATTGTGCTCTATAAAAGCAGTCATGCTGTTAGGAAGGAAGGATCTAAGTGATTCTGAGGCTTTATTCACCACAGGAAGCAGCGAAAAAATGGCTAAAGCTTACAGCTCATACAGTCACGAACTGGTTGGCAGAATCAAAACTTAGAGAGGAACTAGACAATTTTGAGGAAATCTAGGTAAGCAACAAGAGGAAGATTCTTTGATATGTACTAGGCTAAATCAGAATTATTTCTGAAAGTGATGCCAGTAGAAACTTCTCAGTGATCCCAGTTCCATCCCAGTACTGAGGACTGGCAAGTCAGTAAGATATTTGCTGCCACGTTGGTAATTTTTGTTTAGGATTCCTGTGTACTGTAATGTCACATCTATTTACCTCAGTCCCAGGTATTGAACTGTCATGGAATCTGGATTAGTTTTCACAAAGGTCCTCATGTCCCAGCTATAGTCCAGCTCAGAAGCACCTCCTGCTGTTCAAATCCCTCCTTACACTTTCACATGGAAATAGCTTCCCTCACCTTTCCTTTAACAACTGCCTCACTGCTGTTAGTGCATGCTGAGCAGCCAATGTTTTCTTCCAAAGGCAAAGCAGCTCTGTGATGAAAGAAGTAACTCATGTACTCATTCACAGACTGTGAGTCCCCTCCTGATTGTTTTATACTCAACTGCTGAGCCTAGAGACCTCAGTAGTACCTGGCATTATGCAAACACACAGAACAAAAAATAATCTTTCTTCTCCAAAGAACTTTCGGTGTAATTTCAGTGTAATTAAGGAGAGGAAATGTTAGCATCCCTTTTCAATTGTGAGGCATGGAGTAATTAAATCACTTGCCCCAGATCTCTTCAGGATGACTGTATGCATGTAGTCCTGTGTATTGTTAATACTTGTGATTATTTTTTCTTTTTTTAAATTCTGTTTCTGAAGCATAAAGTGGTTTTCTCAGAGTAGATTGTGTCAAATTCAGCAGGAGTGTAATGACTTCTCAGGCAGAAAGAAATCCTGTCAGAAGCACTGAATAGTACAATCTAATTGAAAGGAAAGTCAGCAGGTCTTAATGAACATCATCAGGCTGCAGAGGCTCTGATTACCCAAATAGTGGCAGGCAAGATGTAAATTGCTGAGGTAAAGCACTGAGTGTTGCAGCAATTAACTTTGCACGCAGTGCCTGTGCTCAGGTTCAAGGCAGGGCAGGACCCATAGGGCCAGCATAGGGTGCTGGAGGCAAACACTGGTGCTTGCCCTCAGGCACAGTCTGCACCCATTTGAACTGAGGCTCTGTGAAACTCCCCCTCTGCACCCTGGTGGCTCTGCTGAGGGGAGCTGAGTCCACCCAAACTGGAGAGAAGGCAGCTGGGTTCATGGACCTGCCTGCAGCAAAACAGGGAGCTGTGAGAGTGTCTTGGTTTGAAGTGGGCAAACCAGCCTGTTCCTTCCTTTAACTTTAGAAGCACTTAAATGTACAAACCAGCATGGCAAAAGTCAACAGGAGTTTTTCTGCCCTCAGGAATGAGGCCACAATCTCATTCATTATCTGGAATTTGGTTTTCTGTAGTAACCCTGATTGTTAAAATCTTTCATCCCAAGCAAGTTATTTGTTGGTTAAAGGGTTTTTCAGCAAAATGGCACTGGCATGGGTGAAGCTGATGCAGGTTGTCTATATAGATAGCTGATGCAGGGAAGTAGAGGGAAAAATATATCACAGCATCATAAAAGAAAAGGTAGCTTGAGGATATGCTGCACGTAACACTTGTTATTTAACACAAATAAAAATCCCCAAGGGGACCATCATCTGGGATTTTTTCACCCACTGGAAGGAAAGAAAGCCAAGGAAGGGATCCTGTATGTCTCTATTGTCCCTGTATCTCTCAACATACCAAAATCCTGTTCAATTTGGCTGTTGCTATGGCAGCTCTGTGATATATCCCCCACAGCATATTTCCTCATTCAGAGACATTAAACTAGCCCAACTCTGCACCACAAGTTGTGGGGCTATCTTACCTACTTAGTGACCAATTCTCAGCCAATAATCCCTTTTATCCTTCCTGAGATGCTCCAGGCAGCAGGAATAACCTGTCTACCCTTGTCTCTCTATCACTATGCTTGTGGCTGCATGAGCTCAGTGCTGGGCTTGAGACTAAGAAGAATGTAAGGAGAGAAGCAGAGTTAAATAAACTCCAGTACTCCCAGTTTCCACAAACATTCCTTTCCTGTGGTGAAAGCGTATGTGGGGCCTTTCCTGGCCCAGTTTGCTGGTTAGGTTTGGCAGTCTCCCAGTTCCCCTGAGAGCGGCACGCATACCGCTCGTCCTCTGGACATTCCTCCCAAGCCACAGGGAAACAGGTCACCAGCCAGGAGCCAGGCTCCAAACCACTGAGTCTCTCTCTGCTCAGGAGGAGCCAGGTGGATAGCTGAGAAAAAGTTGCTGAGAAAGGGAAAAATAAGTTGTTATAAGTGGTTATTTGGGAAGAAATGGGACAGCGGAGGGGCAATGTTGTGCTGCAGTCTCATGTTGGAGACCCAAAAGCCTTCTGTGATGTCTGCAGATCCATCCACCACCTGGCATGGCATTAGGGAAGCAGAACATTTCAGTTAGGTTTTGCCTAATTGCAAAGAGAGTAAACTGCACTGGACTGGATGTGGATATCTGCTCCAAGCCAGAACATCAGGATTTGATCTCCATCTATTTGACAGGTAGTGGCATGCCACAAAAGGAGTGGATGCTTCTAATCTCTTCTCTGTCTTGGGAAGAATACAGACTTTCTAATCTGGCAGGGATAATTTGAGCCACAAAGAAGGAGACAGAGGCAAAGGCAAAAGACAGAGATGCTGAAAAAGGATAGAGAAAAAGCTGGAGGTAAAAATGGCCAATGGAAGAAAGTAGTATGAATGACAGGAAAAAGGAAGAGAAAGGAAGTGTGGAGAGAGAGAAAATGTGATAAATGTGAATGGGAAATATTAAACCACACATTCCTTCTAGATTGGAGTAGCATTTGCTTCCTTGTTGGCATGGTATGCATCCCCATTTGAACCCACCCTTCAGCAGATGTCCATCTGTCACAGCTGGTCTTCATCTGCCTCTCAGGCTCATGGAATGGTTGCTTTTCTTTGGAGCTGCCACTGCCTTTTTCTCACATAAGCAGGACTTGAGTTTGCTTCTGGTCCCCACCAGCCTCTCAGCCCACCAGGATACCGAGAGACAGTAGTCTGGGCAATTCACCTCCAGTCACGTTATAAAGTTAAAGCTACTGCTACTGAATCATCAGTATGTCAAGATTTCTTCACTTTCCCACTCCTCCCCCTCCTTTGATCTTTTAAACTGTGTGGGTATGCAAAAAGACTTGCCACTGCCCAAGAAGCAGCCTGTTTTATTCCACAGAAGCTGCAAGAAACTTGCTGTTTTACAGGACTGTGGAGCTGCAGCGTTTCCTATTGACATCAATCATAGTAAACAGTGCCACAGCTGCACAAGTCCCTGTTTCTCCCTATCAGTCCCTGAGGAATGGAACAAGTTCTGAAAGCCCTCAGTTTCCTCCCTGGTTTTCATAATGCTCACAGCCGCGACATTACATTTTTGTTTATGCCTGGCTCTGAAGAAACACAAAGTAAGTGTTTATTAAATTTATTTATTAAACACAGATTTTATGTCTGAAGGAACTGTTTGTGTCTTAAGCCCCCTCTTAAAATAAATGACACTTAAGGCATGCTTCATTTTTTATTTGCTGCAATTATGCATGGCTTGGCACTGAACAAACTCCATTTCCAGTTAGACACTACTTGTGTTTAATATAGTACAGCATGTGTTGAGTGAAACCATTCATTTGTCATAGTTGCAGCAACTTCTGTTTTTCTGGATTGCCATGTCAATTTGGCAGAAAGTTTTGGAAGGTAATCAATCTATTGATATAAATGTATACACTGCTTGTTCTGTTGCTTTCTACCACCAGGGTTTTCAATAAACAGAGCTCAAAAGGGGCTAACCTACCTTTCCATGGACTTAGCAAATGTAAAACTCAGTTGTGTCCTAACAAACTTACAAGGATAGGAAAGTATCCAAAGATTTTTCCACACTGGGCTTTCCCATAACAGGAATCAGATACAGGCAACAAAAATCAGATACAATCAGACACAGTTAGGCCCAAGTGGCAGAGGGCACTGTGTGACTGCTGTGTTGGGCTCTCCAGCAGAAGGAGGATGACGCAGTGGCCCTGTTTACACATGGGATGTCTGGGAGAAGCCAGGGTGAAATGAATGGGCAAGAAGGTGTCCGAGCTCGGCTCAGAGGATCCCAGTTTTGACGAACAGACTACAGATATCAGGTGTCTTCTGTCAGCCATCAAAACCAGCCAAAACCTGCTTTCAGACCCAGGCTTGGGGTTTTTAGCTGTTTAATCTAACCTTCCTGCCTTACTGTACCAGGTCACTGTCCCTCACTGTGCCCCTTCTCTCCTTAAAGCCAGTCCTACTGCACAGAGGGAAAGCAGCAGCCACTTGGCTGAGGCTTGGGTAATGCTGCATTCTGAGCAAGGAGGAAATCCTTCAGGAATGCAGAGAGCGGGATTGACATGTTTAGCAATGGGACTGAGAAAGACAGGGCAGTCACAAGCTGGCAGCCACACAGACCGGGGACTAGTCTTGCCATGGTGCTGCAGTTCCACGTTCACAGCAGGGAAATGTTGTGGGCTCCAGCTCATGAAGTTTGTCTTTAAAGAGTCTGCCTGGTATACAGTTAAGTGTAAGGGATACCGTAAGAAATTGTATTTCCCTAGAAAGGCACTCCTTTACTAACCATAAATTGTATTTAGAGAGCAGGCTGCTGGTCATTTGCTGTGAATTTCTGGATACCCTTCAAACCCTGAATAACTAACTGCATGTGCCATAGATCATCCATCCAGCACACACCCGATTATGTCAGCCCTAATCTCTGTGCATGCTGTTCACAGCCAGTGTGGTCCAGCCAAAGTGAACACCAAAGCTGAACAACGTGGACTTATATTCTCCAAAGGAACATATGGGGACTCTTAAGTAAAATATCACCACCAAGGCAAAGAGCTCAGTTTCTACTTGCACAAATTTGGCAGTGAGGTAAATGGAACCAACTCATCACGTCTTAAATACTCCATACCCCTCCCTTTCCGTTTACATATTCAAAGATAGAAATGTGTATCATGTCCAGCTGGCTTTTCACACCTATCTATGATGGAGTTTTTCGCTCCTGGTTGAACTCATGCTGCCAACAAAGATGTAAGCTGTCAGAGAAGCAAATGTATCACTCCTGATGTTTCTGTATATGAATGCTGCTGAACTCCAGGCTGGACCACAGCACCCCCATCACATTGAGTCCTTCTCATTGCAATTCAGCTTGAGAATTCAGTTGGGAGCCACTACTTGAACATATTGTGAGTTTGCTTATCTGTTTTCAAAGCCCAGTGCATTTCCCTTGGGTGCTTTTGCTGACAAAGTAGTCCATGCATTATTTAGACAAAGATATAAATCACCTTCTGTGTCCCTCTCGCAACAAATTAGAGCACTCACACCAGCCTGTCTCTGTAAGCCAATGCAATGGTTAGCAGCTACTAAGCAAAGGAACTCAGCCATGACAAGCTAGTTTACATTCTGCTTCATCCTTAATCCTCAGCACTCAGAGGTCAAAACAGAACTTAAAGATTACTTAGCGTTTAGAAGTATAAATTGGGAGATAACTAGTCCCTTGCCTTACTTTGTGGCTGTGCTAAACATCAATCTACCCCTAAAAATGATTTGTTTGTTGTACTAGTGTGTTCCAGTATCTCAGACAATGATTACCCTAATATGACAAAAGGAAGTCATATGAGGATGATGTAAGATGAATATCAACAATATTCATAACCAGGTGATTTCTATAAGCTTACCTGGGATATCATCATCACTAAAAAGCTGAGGAAGATCTGTCATGCAGAATTTTCACATGATGAAGTCCAGTTTATGCAAGGAGTGCTTCTGTAGGCACAACACAACAGACATCAGACTGACCAAAAAATTTATAGCTAGCAGCCTATACTGATAACCCATGAGTGTACACATGCTGGCAAAAACTTTTCTAAATAGGCCCATGTCAGTATGCAAACTTCAGAGTGTTTGGATTAATAAGAAGAAAGCCCAAATCTAGAAAAAAACAGGATAAAATTTACAACGACTATCACAGCGTCTTATCTAAAATGCTTTTTCACAGTAACAGTGTCTTACTTACCAATCCTCACACAAAAGGAGTTAAATCAAAGAATGAACTCCCCAGCTGGTTTCATTCAACAGCATGCTAGAGGATTTCACAGTAAATCAAGCCTTCCTCCCTATCTCCAAATCTATTCTTCCTAGATTTAGAGCATGAGGTCGTTAACATTTTTCCTTAAACGTTTACTTAGACTATTTTTCCGTAAGCCAAATTCTATTTCACAAGTTCAACTCAAACAACTCTAGAAGAAGAGAAAGTATGTTAAGAAAGAAGAGCACGTAATCAAATACATGGGACAAATTGGCAGGATCCTCTTGGGCTGGGAGCCACTGAGAGATGGCACCTGTAGAGGCAGGAACTGCAGCAGTGAAAGAGGTTGAGTTTTAAATTTCCATCAGTTTCAGGAGCAGCTGTCGGCATTTTGTGCCCTTCAGATCCCAGAAAACAGGATATTTGGGTTATTTTGTTAGCTATAAGATTTCTGTAACCCTGAATCTAACTTTCTTCTCTTCCTGTGGTCCCGAGTGTGCTGCTTTCACAGCACAGGGCTCTCTGTGACCTGGCTGCCTGCAGAGCAGCATCACAGGGCTGGCGGTGCCAGCTCAGGTCATCTGAGGACCTCATCTACAGTGTCCAGCAGCCTTTAGCAATTTGCGACATTCAAAGTTTTGGCAAGGTTTTCTGCATTTAATGGTGAATCCAGTTGTACGTCAGTCTCAGCTTTATTTCAGCAGATTGTGAAACCTGAAAGATCTAGGAATAGTCAGGTTTTAGAAGAGTATGAAATAATAATGAAGAGTGGAAAAATGTCTGCTTTGTAAAATGAAAGTCCCATACATGTGTGTGTGGAGCGGGGAAGGCAGCTATAAATGTAATCCATTTTACCATTCACCCTTCATATTTCTTTGCTATGTTTATGGCAATATCACAAAGACTTTTCTTGGCCCATCATTGCATCTGCACACATTGAAATCCACTGATTAGATTCTGTGGATGATTATATTTGAGTTCCATTAATATTTTAGTATTATTTTCATAGAGATGTAGAAATTACCGTAATAGGGCCCAGACGTTCGTGCAAGTATTTTCTTGACAGAACACAGAACACAGCCTTCTCATGCTGATCTTCACTCACCTCTCCAGGAGAAACACGTGGTTCCCTTGATTCTCACTCAGGGATGGCTAGCTTTCCACCCTTCATGTTCTGCTCAGATGGCAAAGCAACTGTACTAGCCCAGTTCAGAGACATATTCAAATCCATCTTCAGCTCTCAGTCACTTTCTCAGACTTTTTGTCTTTATCATGACTACTAGAAATCATACAATGTTTTGAAAAGGTATTGCCTCCAAAAGTAACACATTGCCTCGCAAAAAGGACCAAGTATCCCTATACTTTTTGTTTACTGGGTAAGGCTGATTTATATACTTTCTCATCTAGCACATATTCATGTTATTAAGAAAACCAGCTGCAGGTGCACTGACATTTGGAACTCTGAACAGCTGGAAATGCAGCTGGGGTTTCCCTGCTTTTGAAGAAAAAGTGAAATCCCAGAGGAGAGGAAGCATAAAACTGGGATTCGTGTATTCACTTCCTAACAATTTATTTCAACTTAGATGGGGATTTGAAGAAAAAGGGAAGACATTTCTGGTTGTTTCTAGAAGGGAAGAGAAAAGAAATTGTCAATATAATGTTTATTCCTCCTCAGTTTTGAGCTGTGATGTTCATATATAGTGAGTATGAGGAATAGCTTGTTGTTTCACGTGTGTGGGTTTCATTGTGTTTCATGTGTTTCGTGTTTCATGTGTTTCTTGTTTCATGTCTCATGTGGGTGAGCAGTTCATATATGAGTAAAACAATAATAGCTATCAGTTTAGTGGCTGCTCCTAGATGGACCGTCAGACACTTAACTTGCTAACTGAAAGCATTCACAAATGGCATAAGTGAATGGGTCCCCACCATTTCTGAGCTGTCATGTGATAAGGAAATAAATTTCCTACTGTTCCCTGATAGGTGTGTTCAAACTAGATCTTTGATTCCTTTCTCACCACCCAGTCTGGGAATAAATTTTACATATTCTTTGTGCTGGTTGAATGTACTCAGGTACAAGTTCAGTGTGATGTAATCACAGAAGGGAAAGAAGTGTTTGGCAGCTAGTGTCCTGCAGATGACCCTCACTGCTAGCAGAAGCAATGACTACCCTACTTGAGGTGGTCATGCACAGAAAGGAGCTTTTGAGCCTGGTGGTTAGATAAAGGATGTGTAGGCAGGAGGAGGGTCTTCTGCTTTTCCTAACTGTGGCTGATTTTTATCCTTATGTCATCTGAGAACTGGAATCATCACCAGATATGCTAAGAACAGTTAGACTACACTTGCACCGTGAACTTCTCACATGTAGAAGTGCTGCTGGCCTCACAGATGTGATGTGAAATGAGGCTGCTAAAATCTATCACTCTTTTTTTGGTTTGCTTTTTCCCTGCATTAGTGACCAGAGAGATTCCTGGCTTAGCTGACTGTGTGGCCACACAAAGCAAGTCAGTACAAAGGGAAGGAGGGAAAACCTCCCTGCAGGCAGGCGTGCTGGACTGCCCCTTGCAGCTACAGCTGTGATTAGGTCAGACTCAGCAAAACCCTAGCTACGCAGTCACCTCTGCCTGCCAGGAAACACAACTATTCTTAACTACTGGACACTTCTTCTCTGTGCTCAGTGACTCAGTTCTGAGGCAACATGTACCTTGGAAATGGTGCAAGGCCCAAGCCTGCTCCTTTGGGATCTGTGTTGCTAATATAAAAAGGGCAGAGTACTGGAGAGAGTGATTTGATTTTGAAGGACTTCCCTTTCAGAGCAGCAATAGCACAATGGAGAAACCTCTCCGAGCTGCTGTAGCTCTGTCTTTTCCCATGAAGCAGAGCTCGGATTTTCATTGCTCTTGCTCCACTGTTCAACAGTAGCGTCATCCACTTCACTCAGCTCCTAGGGCCCTTTCCCACAGCTCAGAACCAAAACACAAGCACACCGCTGTATTCCTTCCTTCACTCACTCACTCCCTTCTCTGCTGCTTCCTGGGAGAAATAGAAGTAGATTGGATCATCGTTATATCCCTTCACTTGTTCATTTGTACAAAATAATTTCAAATGCATCTAATTAAGAGTGCTTTGTGCCTTCACCTTGTGTAAGGGCTGTTGTGAGCAATACAGATAGGAAAGGAGAGGTGGCTCTGCAATGAAGACAGGGATATAAAACACTGGTCCATTTCCCAACTCTGCCTGAAATTTACTGTGTTACCAAAATTATTTATAGCCTATGTGTCAAATCTGTGGAACAGAGTTGATATTTCCTTTCTTTATTGCTGCCTTTCACTCATGCAGTTTTCGTCATAGTCTATCCCCAGTTTGTGGTAATGTGGCAGCAAACTGAAGGACAACAATATATTTTGCTTATTCCTTCTTTCCTTTAGTTTGTCTATGTGCATTTTTTTCTTTCCACACCTTCTGCAGCAGCTTTACTCCAGCATGTTAAAGGCCTCTCCTGGCTAACTGGAACATTTTTTTTTATATGCATAAATAATTCCAGGTAGAGACCCGTCCTTATGACCAAGGGAAGAATAAATAACAGAGTATACATTGCTCCAGGCTGGGAACAGGTGAAAATGCTGCATAATGGAAATTCTATATGAGGGAATAAATTCTCAGACCATTTTAGTTAGTTGATGCTAGTAATATCTTTGAAACCATTTTACTTAAATCATAAATGAAAATACCCTCTGCCGCTCATAAACACAGGCTCAGATACACCATTTTCATCTCTAGTAATATCCATTTCTGTACACATAAGGAGTTTTTGGTCTTTCTAATACGCCTTTACATTTCTACTTTTGCCAAGTAGCTAGAAAAGTTATTACCACTCTAGTTTTTTATATGGAAACTCTGTTGCACTTTAATGTAATCTCACAGATCTCAAGGCATTTATGAAGTCAGAAGTGTATGTTGAAGTGGGTTCTGTTTTATGTGACTGAGATACTCTTTCAGAATATGTGTATTTCTTAAAAAAGAGATAAATTAGTAAAAACTAACTTAGTTTGAAAAAACGGATTATATATTGCACTATGGAATTGAATACAATATGCTATTAATTCTAAGTGTTTAAAACTGATTTTTTTCCTAAGAACAGTATTGCCTGTTGCCAACTTTTATAGGGAGATCTACTTCCTACATCCTTATTGACAAAGCTTGGATTTTCAAGGCAGAGTTTTACTTTTCTTTTAAACATTTTTTTTAATAACTTAAGAAGACGCTAATGTCTATAGTCACTTTTAGCCAGCAGTCAAGAATAAAGAGAGGCCATTGTCACTATTAAGTTTAATCTTAGGAGCTAAAATAGCAAGGATATGAAGCTGAAAGTAAAAAGGGGCAAATTCTCTTGGCAGCTACTTTTAAACATGCACTAGTTCCTGTTGGTTTGTAATTAAAACATTTTCTCCATCTCGCTGCTGTGTTCTCCTAAGGGGCGTTGGGATTTAATCTCCCAATAATGGAGATTTAAATGTATTAAAGTTGGAATGCACAAGTCTTTGCATTGCACTTGTTGTCATGGGAGTGACTTACGTGAGTAACCGCAATTCCAGATACAAGTTTCAGATGCTGGGCTATCGCACTACAGTACTTTTCCTCGCCCTTCTAGGCTTTTGTGTGTGTTTCTCCTATTTATTCCTCTTATTTTTCCTCCAGTTTCCCACTCTTCCAATTTCCCCTGTACTAGGGCAAAGTGTTCAATCATTTCTAATATAGTGGTTTTGATACAGAAGAGCAAAACCTGGTTCTGCCCTGGCAACAGTTGCAGGCCAGGACAGTACAAACACATTGCAGATGGTGCAGATGCACCCTCCTGGGGATGAGGCAAGTGCAGGGCAAGTAAAATGCATAAAACACATTATCATTTCATAATATGGCCCTTTTTGTGATCTACATTACTACTTTCACTGCCCACCACACACCTCTCACAGGTCAACATCCCTTCACCCTGGAGAAAGTGATGCTTTTGGTACCACTGCAGAATGGTAAGGACAGGTATTTCACAGTTAGCCCATGGCAGTAAATGAGGGATAGTGAGTTGTTGCTCTAGCAATGAAGCAACTCAGCATGGACCCACCAAAGAGTCATTTGACAGAAATAAAACCCTCTATGTATGAAATACACTTCTGGTCTGTATGTCAGCCCTCCAGAAGCAAGATTATCGAAGAAGAACATGAAACAAAAGATTTTTTCAGGTGTATGCAAATTTTGACACTCATGTCCTCTTTTCTTCTGTGGTGCATGGTCAAGGAGAGTTCCAAACAGTGCTTCCTGTACAGTGTCATAGAATCACAGAATCACAGAGTGAGTCAACTTGGAAAGGGAAGGGACCACAGTGGGTCAGCTGATCCAACGTCCCTGCTCAAGAATGGTCTTCTGAGAACACATTGCACAGACTTGCATCCAGAAGGTTCTTAAATATCTCCAGTGAGGGAGATTCCACAACCTCTCTAAGCAGTCCGTTCCAGTGCACGGTCACCCACACAGTAAAGAATCCCTTTTTGAGCATTTCAGGCATTTGCCCTACGATCCAAACAAACAATGACTTCTAGGAACTGCCCAGCAGTTTCTGCAGCAAAATAGCTTCAGCCAGCCTAGATCACTCATAATTTTTTCATGGCATAATTATAATGGCTGCTGTGTCTGCCTATACAATCACTTTGTGGACAGTGCTGAGTTTGTTTTCTTTGGAAAAAACTTGAATTCAGCTTGAAGAATCATCTTCATCTTTCAAAGAAGTCAGTGCTAGTAAGAAGATCTGTCACCAAGTTATCAACAAATGTCTTTTTAGTGCAAATTCCAGGCAGATTGGAGAAAAATGTCATGACACAAGGAAAATTTTCAGCTCATGAGTAGAACCAGGATATTCTCTAGGCTGACTAGCATCAAGCTTAAAATGGTTGTGCATATGGCCCAGAAGATGGATTTTTAAACTTTTGTAGAAGCTGGCATAGAAAAGAAAAAAGGGTAAGCATGGTCACGGATGTTTTATATTTGCTTTTCTAGACATGTGATGTTTGGGCTAGGGAAAAAAAATCACACCACTGAAGTATAATTCAAATGCTCTGTTTTTCTGGGCTTGTTATAGGGCAGAACAAAACAACAATAGACAATGAATTTATACTAAAATATTTTACGTATCTTACCATGCCTTCATGAACAATAACCTGTAAAGTTTATGTTTTCCTTTCATTTAGGGCGAGCATGCATATTTGTTTTCATGCGTAAATGCACTCACAGCACTGAAAGTAAACACTTTTATTACCTGCTTTACCAGTAAGATAAAGCCAAACAGGGAGAAATTGCTGTTATTATAATTTGGGATGCACTGACTTCTTTCTATTGAGGTCAAGGAGTCCTGTCTTCAAAAGATTTGAGCAGGAAAGGAAAACTTTTGCTGTGATGGACCAAGCTGGATGTACTGCTAAGCTTGTAGCAGTTTCTCACTTCTAAGGGATGGTTGGGAGCTTCTAGTAAAAAGTCAGTTGTGGAGGTCTAGGAGGACACGGTTTTACAGACCCCTCTTAATTCCTGAAACAACTGCTGGAGAACACATAAAGGAGTTTCAGAGATCACTGGTCCATTTTAGGTCCATCACTGAACAGGAATTTCTGCTGCTTCTGCGGCCACTCCCTTCTTGCACTCCCAGAAAAAGGGGACTGGTCCCAGAAAGCCAGTGATGACCAAAGAAATTATTTTCATGCTTGGTAATCTAAGACATGAGCTGCAACTGCAGCCTGCTGACTGAATTTGGCTTTTAGGACAACTCCAGCTGGACCACTGTCCTTCCCTATGCCTACAAGGGACTCATTTTTTGGTTGCAGGGAATCAGAAGTTTTGGTCCACAAGTCCTTGTTCCTCTGCTCCTTCTGTCCTTCATGAAAGGGGTCCCTCTGAAGCAATGAGATAGCCCTTTTCCATGCCCATGATGGCAATCAAAAAAATTCTTGCTGAGTCAAGTCATAACCCCAGTTAAACTGTGTTCATGTCTGAGAGCCCCAGGGAGCTGTATGAGCTTTGGAGCAATGGTCTGCATGGGACCCAATTCAGCCTTCATACTTTTTCAGACTTCATACCTTTTCACAGGGGAGGAAAAGGGCATTGATGATTCACAAATAACTGAGCACTTCTGCAGCTATGCTCTGTACTTATTGAGCGAACACATCACAGGCAGCAACTGGGAAATCATGAGCAGGTGCATGAACTGGAAAGCAAAACTGAACATCTGTATCCTCACCTATGAAACTGTGTGGAAAACCTGGGAGGGGATCACAAATATTTATCACACAGCTAATGACATACAGAAAATTCTGGCAGAGTTCTAAAGAAAGATGAAAACACCTCTAAAATAAAGCTATTGTCAGCCTCCAAGGTGATATTATATTTAAACCATACAGATGCATTAGCTTAATAGTTAGAAGCAAGTCAACAAGTTGGGAAACATGGCTAGAGCTTTTGTTTAAAAACATGGGTAGTCCTGAGGGAGAGTGGAATTGAGTCAACAGAGCTGTAGGAGACTGGACGGGCTCCTGCAGTAAGCAGTTCAGAGAATAAGAACTTCTGAGCCACATTTTGACAGGTACTTTTAACTACCCTTAGGACTAGACTTGTAGGCTGCCCACCATCTTCAGGCAGAGGCAGTGCTGCACTCCAGGGCACAGGATGAGGCCATTCCAGGTCAGGCAGGTAGGCTTGGAGTGGGTGGTTGCCCTCAAGCACACTGCACTCTCTCATCCACCTCCAGCCCTCACGCCTCAGGGGGCATCAAGGGAGGTCAGATCAAGGACCCAGTGAAGAAGGGATTTAGAAGACAATGAGCCTGGCAGTACACAGATATAGAATAGAAAATATTTTCAGTAAGGATAATCAAAACCTTACTTTTCCTACCTCACCTCTGCGAATCATAGGCTTTTTGTTAAGTGACTGATCAGCCCTGACAGAAGCATCTGCATTGGAGATGTCTTGACACATTTGTAAGAGAAGTATAAACAATAAATCAATAGGAGACTCTCCACTGACTTCAGAGATCACTGGGTTGGGCTTTCTCTATCAATATTAATTAGGGATCTCTGCTGCTTAGATGTTCATGGCTACTGCCATTGAAAAAAATGGCTGCAATATCAACATAAAATGATACATTGCTCTGCATCTTCCTATGAAATAATTGTTTGATAGCATCATAGGGAACTCCCTTGGGGAAGAAAATAGTAAATATTTGGTAAATACAGTAATACTCCCCTGCTGTTCTTTGATGCTGCCCAGACAACTCATGTCAGAGATGGAAATAAATGCAAGAAAAAGTAAAAGTCAGCAGAAACGTCTCAAATGGAATTTGCGATCACTAAATGCAGAAACTGACTGCAAATCTTTCTATTTCTCATCTTTTGTGCTTAACTAATGTGTGTTAAGTCAGTATCATGAAAATCAGAGAGTGCTTGCTCTAAATGCTCATACAGTCTTTGAGGAACTCATGAATTCATGGAGACGACTAAGGAGGGGGTGACGGTGGAAGGATTTGACTACTGTGCAGGAAGAGAGAGAAAGGGTAGGTCTGAAATAAAATGCAGATCAGGAAAATTAAATTACCATGACAAATATATATGAGTTCTAAAAGACTTTCTGAGCGGAGTCTCTAAGAACTGTAACAAAGTTTAATATGTTTTGGGAACAAGATAATGAGAAGAGGGAATCAGTGCTAGCCTGGTCCCTACAGAGGATGGCATGATTCTGTTATGCATACAGAGTCCTTTCTCACAATAGAGAGGCTCAAACTCTTATCCCTTTGAATCTCCTAACCTAATCCATGTTATCCTGGGAACAGCAGGGTAGGAAAACCCTGCTGCTTTCTAAGGCACTACCTGTGATTCAGCAAGTAGGCCAGTACTAAATCGATAATATAGCACTCATTTTTGTGGGAGTCCTTCACTGAGGCTTTTCTGGGTGAGCGATGATGGACTGAATCTAATGACTCCCAGCTCAGCTCCATGGTGGGAATCTGTGCTTGGACTGCAATTTAAAAGCAATCAGTGTGATGACAATAAGCACAACAGCACTGAAGGAAGATACCACAGACACTTTTGCCAAGGCTCAGAGGATATTTGAGATGTAAACCATCTGCATATGTAGAGGTACTCTGTGCTCTGAGTCTGTTTTCACTGAAAGGGCATCTAAAAGAGATGAAAATGAATAGTCATCATTATGGACTGGATTTCTTCCAGCTGCTTAGTAATTAGAGTTTGAATTGCCCAGTAATAAAAGTTTTAATTACTCAGCAATTAGTGCTTGAAGTTTCAAGTGCTTCACATACACTCAATTGCATTCATGAACTGTCAAGAGCAAAAGATGGAGCAGCTCCAGCAAAGCTCTGAGCTCTGAGCGAGAGGGGTAAACATCAGAGATGGAACAGCAGCAGCAAGTGGGCATAGCCCCAGTGGCCAGTCAGGCAAACACTCTCACAGAGCAGAGCCTGCAGGCAGCTTGTGACCTTTCCCAAACCCACCCCTTCCTCGGCTGGGCCAGATGAGGTTCTCAGATGGTAAAGGCATCCTGCTGGCTGGGGAAAGGATACTGCAGAGACCAAGTCCTTTATGTCTCTATTCTTTCTCCTGGTGCATTCATTCCTTCAGGCTTTTAGTCACATACCTTGCAAGTACTATTCAGTTATCATAAATAAGTTTTAAGCTAAACTCACATGGATTGAATAGGAAGCAGCTAGCTCTGTAGGCATCCTATCAAAATGCAGAGTCTGGAAGGAACTGCATATTTGTGATCTGCTTGGGTAACCAAAGAGGCAAGTTGTCTGACAAACCATGTAGTCAGGGAGCAGGGACAACTTTTCCATAAAATAATTACAGTTGCTCCAGCTTTCTTTTTCATGCCCAGCAGAGAGAGTTTTAAATGATGCTCAGGTTTTCTACAGGCAGCATGCAAAATCCATCACAAGAACTTTGGCAAAACAGGACTAAATTGATCTAGTAAAAATATTTCATGGGAAAAAAAAGCTAGTAGAGGAAGGGCGGGATGAAATTGTTCAGAAATTCAAAAGAAGCTGCATGTTCTATTAGATGTTACTCATAATTGTAGAAATCTAATTTTTGAAGAGAGAATCATAATGTGTTTGAAAAGGTGGGAGTTTTCTTTCCTTGTTTCTTACACTGGCTTCCAAATTCATCTGTTGGTAAACAAGAGTTAAAGTGGAGATGTGAAGTTTATGGGGAAACATACCAGTAGTCACATAAGCACAGATTTGAAAAAAACCCTTCCTATTCCTAAGTATTAGAAAAAATTGAACAAATTCAAATTATGATTACCTAAACATCAACATCTAAATAATATACATATAGGATAAAAGAAAACAGAGTTTTCCCCCTCTGCTCTGAAAGGAAGGAACTTAGACCTTTTAACAGCACCTGGTTACATGGTTAGCAACCTGGTTAGTAACTCAAAGCATTTAGGTCATCCCTAATGTAGTGTCAGATATTTTCTATACTCCGGGCTATACAGGTCATTGATTCCACTAATGCTGTACTTCACTGGGGTGCTGATTTCAGGGACTTTACATATGTTTGCTCTCTCATTTCCCTGAGACAGTATCTATAGTACACTTCACAATGGTGAATAAATACCTGATCATAGCAGACTGTTTTTTCTAACAACAGAACACTGTGAAGTATTAAAGTCATAATAAACTGGGATTCACCTTATTGAATGTAGCTGTCTTGTCTAAGCTGGTAACAAGTTCAGTAAATAGATGCAGACATCTGGGTGAATCACTCCTTCCAAATTTAAATGTCCAGGACAGATGAGGTCATTATTCTCTGGTGGAACTTTCTCTATTAGATAAGGAAGGACAATTCTTAGACAATTGAAACCCAGAGCAATGTAGAGTCTCAGAAGGAGAATGGACTGAAGAAAATAGGCTTTGTTGAGTGTCAGTATTGATTTCCCCTTGCACATCCAGGAGAAGGACATGTATTTCAGATAATGTTTATGTTGTAGTTATCATTATTCCTTTCACCTCTGAGGCTGCAACTCAGAGTCCAAGGTTTGGATAATAAACCATTCTGTGTTAGACACCGTATAGATATAGGACAAACAGCTAAGCTCCATCTCTAGTAGGTTGGAGTCAAAGCAGTCCATGCCATGGATTTTATTTACAGTGAGAAGTCATATTGTACAGTAAGTCTTTGCAACAGGCAGTCCTTTGGTTGACTCCTATTGAAAAGTGCTTCCTCTTTTCAGTATTTGGCACCTTATGGAATGTCTCTTTTCTATTATTATTTTCCAGCTGTGCTTTTCCCAGCTGCTCAGCGAGTCAAGAGGTCCTCAGCTGCCTTCCTTAACCCAGTGTTACAAAACTCACTGGAAGATGTGGTCCTGCTTTACGAGGTTCAGTATGTGGGAGCAGATGGTACCTTAAGCCTTAACCAAGACCGGGGTTACTTTCCACACTGGGGTTACTTTCCATACTGGGGTTATCCATTGTCTTGTCTTCATGTCACTTTTACTCATGCCAGAAGTAAACCCATTGCTGACTGTATGATAGATCACCAGAAGGGAGAGAACAGACATATATATATGTGACAATCTCAGTTCTTTGAGCATTTAAGCAGGCAGCAGTTGCCTGCTGTACCTCAAATTTGATTTCTAGCTCACCAACAGACAAAGTGAAAAACAGACCAAAAGGCTTTCCACTGAAATGTACTTTCTTCCAGAACAGTTGTGTATTAAAAACACAGCACATTTAAATTCTTTGGTCTAGGTCTCAGTCCCAAATTATTAAGGCTACAAGTATCAGTAATATCAAAGTAATCCCAAGGGCATGACTGTTTTCACTTGGAAACAATTCAGGTCCCCCCTTTGACAGCAGTGGGGACTGCAATCTGTAAATGACAATCTTGCCATACGGATAGCTAAGGGAAAGTGGCCCACCTGAAGAAGGTGCATGGGTCAGATCTGTCTATCCCACACCTTGAGGAACTGGGATTGGATGTCAAACAAGGGAGATGGGCTGGGAAGCTACTGATGTGCTTTCTCACACAGAACTAGGCTATCCCCAGTAGGGTGCCAGCAGCAACCCTTGCCTGTTTTGGTCAACAGAAGAGGACCTGCTTTTTCCTTTTCCTCTTTCCTTTTCCCCATAGGCTATCTCTAATTTTCCTAGGTAGGTAACACAGGAGTCCAATTTTCACATAGAAACTTTATGGTCTGCCCCACCTCCAGCCAGTGCAATTGTCTCCATTTGACATAAATTAAAGACCTAAGGACATGTTGTTAATGCACGTTTACTCTGCCTAGAGTTTCTTGGAGAAAATAAATAGCTTTCTGTGTTCTGATTTTGTACCAGTTTCTTTTAGCTGAGCTTGACATTGACAAAGGTCAGAGGATCTCCATCAAAGATGAGGAGCTCGCTTCACTGAGGAAAGCTGCTCAGTTTGACACCATCTGCAATGAGATTATCCCCAAGAGCATCACAGAGATCCGCAGGCTGAGTAGCATGCTGTCTTCCTACCCAAGGGTCCTCAAGAAAGAAGACTTTGAAAGGACAGTGCTGACCATGGTCTACACAGCCTACAGAGCTGCTCAGTCCCAGGGACACCAGAAAGACGTTTGGGCTCAATCCTTTGTCAGTCTTTACAAAGCCCTGAAGCACGACTTGATGTTCCCATACAACAAACAGCCATCATAGTGGGAGACTAGATGCAACAACAACTCAGCCACCTCTTTTGGTTGATAATGGACACATGTAGCACGTCCACCACTTTATTCTGTTAAGAGTTTAATAGCCCAGTTTGTGAAAGATTATTTGTTTTCTAGCTCCCTCTTGTGGAATCCACATTATAGTTCCATTTTAAATGGTGCAAAATATCCAGTCCTGAGAATTCAATTTTTGTGCTGGCTTGGAGGCATATTCTGGGACAAGCAAAGAAGTGAGTCTGGGATACACCCAGACAAACCCTTGCTTCATCCTTTGGGTTTCCTAAAAACAATACCTAAGTATACTATGCTTATGCTTACATCCCTATGTGTAAGTGCTGGAGAGTGTTGCTTTCCTACCTAGGGAAACAAGTTCATGTTTTGACTGGCCAGTAAAAGAATACTATAAATAGGTGCAAAGGCCCTCTGTAAAAGGAAGAGGTTTCATAACTCTCAGGCTTCAGAAATTATGCCATATATTATTCATTCCAAATGTTCTTGTAAATAAGCACTCTCTGATTCACTTCATTTGGCTGAGCCAGTTTTTAATTGCAATAACATTTGCAGAAGACAAAGGACTTTGTGAACACCAGCAGCAAACAAAGCCTCTGAACGTATTCCCTGCTTCCTAGAGCTGCCCTCCCAAACAGTCTGCAATTATTCTTTCATTATTTGCACATGGCTTTGCTTCTACTGCTTGTTTTTTTTTTTGAAAGGAATATATATTTGTTCTCAGTGGAATCAAAGGCAAGACAAAGGCCCTGTTTAATTTAATAAATGACACATTTTCCTGGTTCTCTCACTTGAACGTAGGTCATCTAAACCCATGCTTCAGAATCCCACTGAGGCAAGGGAGGAAGGTGCATTGAAACATACCTGGTGCTGAATTTAGCACTGTGGCTCGGTTTTGTTTTTTTTAATAGTAAATTGTGTATTCATTTGAGTATGCGTGTGTATGTGTATGTCTGTGTATGTTCATGCATGTGTGTGCACATAAGTGCTGAGTATGTAAAAGAATCCTAAATTGTTCAGTCAGGGAAAAATTGCATCTGACCATTTAGCAGAAATGCTATTTATCAATTCAGCGGTGTGAATTATGAGTTTGGGAACACCAAAAGCAAAAATTGTAGAAATAGTGCAACTGATTTTAATAAACTTCCAAACAAATCATGGACAGAAAATAGACAGAAAAATAACATATATGTTGTCAGACAGATGGCTAGTTATCAAAAATCCAAACTCTTCTAAATTGAATCGCCTAATTTTTGTGCAGAAGTGATACAAACTCTGTCTTTCAATTGAAATTAATGATGCTTCTACTTCCAGATCATGGGAAAACAGCTAAACATTTATTTCATCCTTTCATACCATCCTTCTCTATCTCTCTACTGGCATAATATTTTAAGGATACAGGCCCAAATCACAAATCCCTGAGGCTGTAGAAGAGACATGAAGATTCCAGCCCAAGTTCTGAATCACGTTTGACTGCTTTTGCATCCCTTGAGCAAAAAGAATTAATTCTACCGTGTCCCTTAACAGGCACACTTCAAGGACTGGAGCCAAAAAATATCTATCCAGCACCACCTTGTTGCAGCAAACAGCAAATAGCACAAGCAGTCAGAGCACACTGGGTTTGGCAATCACATGTGGGAAGATGGAACCACAGCAGCCTTAGGAGGGGCAGTCTGGCCATGGCATTAGCAGCTGGACAAAGGGCTTTTAAAAGACAGAGTCAACCTTGTTTCTCCCAGAAGTTTCTGTATTTGTGTGTATGGTTGTGCACGTCCGCATTTAGACTCACATATGTGTAGGTGCACTTTTATACCTGAAGAATTTTGTTGGCCGTCTTCAAAGTCTGTCTGGCATATGGCAAGGGAAACCAAAAACCTCAATCATAAAGCTACGGGCCACGAATATCTCCATCTTCTCTACTTGCACACACAGCCTGGTTCTCACAAAGCCGACTCGCACTACAGTCCTCATGCTCTTTAAGCCCTGAGCTTTAACACTGATCATCTGTTTGTGTTTTCTTCCCCCACCATGCTTTATAAACACATGGAGGGGAAATGGCTACTGCTTTTCCAGCTCTGCTTCTTGGCTCCCTGAAGCACCACTTGCCAGAAGAGCCTGGAACCAGGGCAATTTATAAATCCCTTACAGCCAATTACTCCAAGTCTGCAAAAATAATAAAAAAGAGAACTAAAGCAAATATTAATTGCTAGCAGTCACCATTCAGAGAAATGAATGGTGACCATACCCAGCCACGCTCCTCACCCTACAAAAGGACTGTCCAGCAGTCAGAGTTTACTCATCGTACAATATCCCATAGAAAAGAATTACAGATAATTTTTACATAGTAAGGTTACTGTACCTTACAAACTGGTAACCCGAAACCTTTATCTCTTCAATAGAAAATAAAGGTTTTATGAGTTTATTTCCCTCCTTCCTTTACTGTGTGTAATGTAAGAAAAAGATTTATTCCTTGGGAATGTACTTGGACTGCCCAGGTTAATTTAACAGAGACTCTCAATGTAATAATAAAAACATTCTACATTAAATACTTGCCTTTGCATTGTATTGATTTCAGCAACAGATTTACTATTTAGCAACTTCAGCTCGAGTAATTGTTTACCTTGGAATGTGAAACTCTTCATGGCAGCAACAGTAGAGTAGAGAAGAGGGAACAGCCCTTCCCTCTGTGGAGCAGGAGTTGGTAATAAAGAGGAACAAGAGTGCCTCCTTTTCCAGAGTTCTGGTGGGAAGGAGCACTCTGCCTTCAGGGCAGCTCTTTGGGCTTAGGGCAGTTCCCTCCCTCAGTATTCCTTAAGGTGCAGGAGTAGGTTGCCTGCTCCCAATCTTTTACATCTTATCTCTTCAGATTGAATCTTCTTTATAGGCCATTCTTCCCTCACAGGCTGGAAAACCATTGCCCCTAAATGGCACCTTTTATCCACCCTTTGACCTTACAGATCATAAAAATGTGAAATAAAGGTTAGATTTTTTTTCATTTAAAATAAAACTATTTTTAAATTTTTTAAGTATTTTAGATTTTTTTTGTCTCTCTGAAACAACCTATAAAACAGATATTTATTGCCTGGCTGCATTGGCCAACCCAAAATCTTCACATTAACTATATTTTTACTTCCAGAACTAGTCACTAAATTTGCCTGAAGGGTCTCAAAATTCTGTTGCTTGATGGAAGTTTCAAGGCATATAGAAGCATTTCACAGTCTGAGATACAATTACTAATTTCAGGAAGAATTCACCTTGCACATCAAACCCCTCTACACATCTGCCTTTGCTAGTTCTCCAGGAGTCATGGTCACAGAGGCATTACAATCCAGTCTGGGGAGTTCAGTTTGTTGTTGACTAGCAGAGGGTGGGGAGAGGATAGGCAAGCACCTTTTGGGGGCATGGAAATTCCTAGATTTGTGGCTTCCTATAAGATCCAGATCAAATGGAGGGATGTCTACAGATTGTGCATGTAACCAGCCAATGGATTCAGCCCTAAACCTATGGTACTTTTGACCCCATAAAAAACATTAATTACAGAAGTGCTGGAGAAATGTTTTTCCACTAGAAGACTAGAGTGGAAAGTCTAAAAATTTCCAATTTGATTTTGAATCCTCTGGTTACTTAGGCCACATTAATCAGTACAGAGATTGTGACATTCAAGGATCGCGATGGAAGAAACATGAAGACAAAAGATACTGTTTAGAAAACAATGATTGTTTATTTATTTATCATCAGTACCGAGACCTTGAAACAATAACAAACTGTTCAGCAACTTAGAAAAGGTCTTTTTGTATATTTGTGTGAATGTCAGAATGAGGAGGTTGTTGATGTTCTCAAATGTTCTGACTGGGTTTTGGACAAGGGGTGGAGCAACTTCTACCTTCTGCAGTCCTCATTGGTGCATTAGAGCTGCATGTAGCTTTTTAACAAATTTTTGTCTTGAGATCAAGTATAATCTGTGCTGGAATTGCTGCCCTTTGAATTCCAAGCTCAGGGCAAAAGTAGGGTAAAGGTAGATACAAAGCAGAAGCAAAGAAATAAAGTCTGAAGGAGCTGCAGATGGTTTTTTTGGTGTTGTTTTTTTTTTTTAAAGAAGGAATACCTGAACATTTACTTCTATGCACTGAACCATAAATTGTTGGGTTTAATAATTTTCCAGCAGAAAAGAAACTGTATTTGAGGCATTCAGACTATCAAACAGAAGGAAAAGGAGCAGCTCAAAACATATACTGCCTGGTTTATGAAAACAGGAGTCACATCTCTAGATGATGGAAGAAAAAAATTTTATAAAACATGGGAATAAGGATACAACACAGCTACAACTGTGAGTCTGAATTAAAAATAAAAATTGTCAAAAGATCACTATGTTCCAACTTGCAAACCTCTGCATGTTACGGTGTGATGATAATTTGGACGTGCTAGTGAGCCCTACATAAACTGAATATCTTTTTAATTGAAAACCTTTTCAAAACAAAAAATTGAAGAATAAATAAATTAAGAGAGGTATTCTAGGTGACTGTATGGGGATAGGAAAAGAGGTGGTGAGAGACCTTTTGGGGAAATTCAGGCACAGGTGAAGGAAAGTTGAAGTGGAGTGGAAGCTGGAGTATCTGAGGCTTGAAAGTTGGAAAAAGTGAAGGTGTGGAAGTCGGAGAATCTGAGGAACCGGAAAAGTATCTGAGGAGAAGAAAGCCACCAGAAAGTAGAAGAGTATGGCAGCGATGAAGGAGATTCTCCGATCCAGAAACCTCCTACTTGTTGTTCTCATTCCACTTCTGCTGCTTCCTCTGCCACTCATATACCCCAGCAGTGTAAGTACATTTTTAATTTTCTTTTTGGCAAAGCCTCTGAGTGCAGCAGTTAGTACTGCTGGATAAGTTTGCAGTGTGCAAAAACAAAGTCAAAGACCTAAAGAAGCATAGATCTTAGAAAAATCAAAGATTCAAATTTGAAGGACTGTGAGGGTCACTGAGAAGTCATCACAGTAAGAACCTAAGCTACCTTGAGTCACGTCACAAGCAGAGCTGAAGAGCCAGGTGAAGCTAGTAAAGCAATACTTTAAAGCAAAAATATCGTATCTCTTCATTTTCTAAAATAATGTCTATGTAGAAGGGGGAACAGAAGAAACATATCCATTAAATTTTCTTTCAGAAGACGTCTTTAAAAGGAATACTTATAGTATTCCTTTATTACAAAACTCTTTAATTTTTAAATAATAAGTATGCATGGAAGGACTTTCAATTTAATGTGGTTTTGTAAGGTGGCAATTCAGGTGAGGCAGGGGCTAGGACACAGTGACAGACATGTAGGACCCTACATGGCATTGACTACTCCAGAGCAGGTGTAGGTATCTCTGCAGCTCTGACAGTGGTTAATAAATGCTGCCTCAGAGACATAGACAGCAATGCAAAGGAGGGAATAGTCTGTGCTTAACACTCAGACCAGAGAATGAGAATGAATTCAGCAGTGTTCCTGACACTGCTTTGGACCTACTGAATACCTTTGACTGCACGGTGAACTCCTCTCTATGCACGTCTCTGCCCTTGTAACCGATAAAATATCAATGATTTCCTACCTTATGCAGATGGTGATATTTAACTTATCAAAATTTGCAATGTATTAAAAATTCTGCAGCTTGTCCTTCTACATAGTCCTAGACATAAATCTGGCCAAATGGTGCAGCAATTTCCATTCTGTCTTCTACACTGCTAAAGATTAATTCTTCCTTACAGTATCAGAGGATTTTTCCATACTACTGCTTTATCAAATCAAAATGCATGGGATTAGAAATTATGTGGCTGTTTTCAAAAATAAAACAGCCATTTTTTTTGAAAGAAATCCAGGATTCATAAAAAGGAAATGTTCCTACACCACTGAACTGTATGTTGCACCTAGAGTTTTCCTGCTCTGAACTTCAGGGTATATCTTGGCTGTTCTCTCATAGTAGTTTTTCACCTCTTCTATCTCCAGAGAGGCAATGAATGACAGACAATTGTGGTCTTCTTCAGAGAACAGAAGGACTCACCCTTTCACAGAGTCTTGTTTTACAAAGTGGCTTTATCTCCCCCCATGTCACTGGAAGTGTGACATAAAAAGATATACTCCCTGACATGCTCATATGGCACTGTAACTGCAGCATGCTCTATGTCCCTTGAGACCCTTCCCTAGGAAACATGACACTCACTGCACTAAAATTTGTCACTCTTGTTTGCTCCTTACTGGATTCAGAGGCATAGGATACAGTAAAGAGGCTTTAATAACCAAGGGAATTGTAATAGCACCAAATGGGTGCTGAAGCAGAAGTTCATAAGAAAGTATTGCTGCAAGAATTATGATTATAAAGTACAAGCCCTTGTGACATTGCTTTACTGCAAAGTGACATGAAAATCCATCAGGTGATGCTTTACATCCACTTTGTATATATGTGAATGACCACAGATGGTAAAGTACAGCTGAGAATCTGACCGAGTGTTGGATAGATGTTTATAGCACTCTTAAGAAAACATCTTCACCAAATAAACTCAGCTGACAGTACTCTATTCAAGTGATTTTGTGTAGAATTTACTTTGCTACAACCCATTGATTATGATTACTTCTTAAACCTGAAGATTAAATTTTATGCCTGCTCACTTATTTATATTTTTATTTATCAGAGAAGTATACTAGCTTTCTGTCTTTCTTATAGAGATCAGAATTACCAGGTCACTTATATTTGCATTTCTGCAGGGAATCAGCATGCAATTTCTTTGATGATATCAGCACATCTCTGGAAACGTCAAAGGAGCATTACATGTGTAGTGGCAAGAGTGATCAAAGGGAGCACAAGGATTCAGAACTGTTTGTAGATATGGCTAATGGGAATAAAGTCCACAGCTTGTTTTCTATTATTTTGTGACAAAAAATGGTTGGGTAAAAATAAACTTGGGATAATTTGTTTGCATTCTTTTTCCCATTCCAGAGTTGTAGCTGAACTTGTACCGCTAGTTTGAATGCACATAAGTGCCTTTCAGGTCCGACACATTTAGGAAAAAACCATGCCTGCATGCAAGATATGCAATGCACACTTTCAAGTGGACCAATTTCCAACACAGAGTTTATTCTTCCTTTTAGTCACTCTGAGATCCTTGTATATTTTAGTATATGAAAGTTTTATGCATGACCCTTAGTATGGATGTTTTAGCCATGACTTCCTTACAGTTCCACTTTTCTTCTCACCTAAGGGACTGACTGAAGGTAGATAATTAGATGATAGTCCCTCCAATGATCACATGTTTTCCTATTACCTGTTTCAAGCCCTGAGATGGGCTTAACAGTAATCTTCAGCTGTAAAACTACAAGTGAGAGCAGTGAAACAGTTAAAATTACACTGCCACTATTTCAGTCTAGTACTTAGTTGCTCTGGTAACCATTAATTAAATATATAAATTCAGTTCAATTAAATAGAAGAGATTAATATGGTTTCTCTTGGAAACAAGCTGGTTTAAAGCACTGAGAAAATAAATAAAGAAAGTTGCTAGACAAGCTGATTAAGTTTTTAGTGGAGATTATCAAGTTTGGCTTTCCTAGTACTTGTAAAACAGTTTTATACCATTTAAAAATGAGCTTTATTTTAGGTTGTTTTATTTTTGTAAAATGATTACAGCCTTGTGTATAAGAAACACAAGGACTCAGTGCCTATCCCAGTTAGGTTTTGGTAGAGATGCAATTACCCTTTGTCCTATTCCATCCTCACTATCAGCCTACTTTTTTGCCAAATACAGAATAGTAATAGAATATAACAAAAATCAATGCTTAGAGAAATTAAAGAGAAGTATATTCTTGGAGTGAGAAAATGGTTTGGATTCAGGTTAGGATAAAATTAATTTTATTAATTTTGGAAAACATATTCCTTGTAACTTACATGTGCACTTCTTTAAAACAAAAATCAGTACTTTTTCATTAAAAGTTATTCTTCTCCTTAGACAACTGCTGGATGTCATACAGAGCCCACACAAACACAGTAGTTTTTGCAGCAGAAATTTTAAAAATTAAATAGTCAGTAGGTCACAAAAATCATCCTATGTTCTGCTCTCTGTGGAATATTAATCATGAAGTATAATATAGTTAAAGGTGACTAAGCAGCAAGTTGGCTAATGTTTATGAGCCAATCCATCAGCTCCATGACTCATCTTGTCTTCCTAGTAGAGATTACCAAAAATCTCTAATGCCTATCATTCACTTGTTAAACTTCCATTTTTAAGTCAAAATTATTTCTTTGGGATTTTTTACAAAGTGGCCACTTGAAATTACTAGAAACTGAAGACCAAACTTTGGAGTTTCAAACAGCATAGCAATTACATTTTATAAAATAATCATAATCCATGAATATTAACAAAAGCCCTCTGACCTCATCCATTCCAATCCAACCTTCTCTAGTTTCTCTTAGAATTTTTTCTTGGAAGCAATGAAGGTACAACTGCAAGACAATCTTTTCTTGTAATGTACTGCTGAAGGACCTCACCAGAAGACTAGTGAAACCTGTACTGCAGAGCTTAAAGCCTAAACCACTCTTCTAGGATAGTTAAGGAAGAGAAACAAATATGCACATTTCTGTGTAGTTCTCAGTACTTATCCATCCATAAAGGAACAATCCAGAGATAAATTTCTCCAATAGCCTTTCAGATACCCTTTATAATCTCCAAAGTAATTAGAGTTTATCTGCTTCAAGGAAGTTGTTTTCTTATAAACTTATTTCAGTTATTTTAGCGGCCCTGCTTAATAGAATCATGGAATCATTAAGGCAGGAAATTCCTCTAAGGCCGTTGAGTCAAACCATTAACTCAGCACTGCCATGTTCACCCCTAAACCATATTCCCAAGGGCCACATCCACACACACTTTGAAAGGTTCCAGGGATGGTGGATCTACCACCTCCCCGAGCAGTCTATTCCAATGCCCGGCCACCCAACCAGTGAAGAAATTTTCCCTAATATCCAATATAAACTTACCCTGGCTTACATGAATTACAACTGTTTAATGTCACACTTTTCTAAAATAAGAATCAGAGCGAGATCTGGCAGCTAATTTAAACACAAGCTTCTGAGCAACCTTGGCTGAAATCCTTATGCAAATAAAGGAAATATTACAAATCAATATATATTCTTCTCTGGTCTCCATTCTGCCTGTTATTACTATAAGATGTACTAAAAAAAAAGAGACGAACAACTGATTGTGGCTCTTTGTTAGAGGTAATGTAAAAGTGACATGTATAAACATGAATTTAATTACAAGCTATTGATTCCACTGAACCCACATCCCTGTATAATTTCACTAGACTTTCCCACCCTGTTCACAAAAGTGATTGAAAAAAAATGAAGTGTGTGTTAACTGATTGAAAAAAAATGAATGCTCATTGATTTACACAAGGATCTGTGAGACTTGCTTGTATGACTTCTTGAAAGCTGCTTTATTTAGAAGTCATCCAGTCAGGAAATGAAAGTAATGGAATTATATTTTAAGACATTCAAATAGCATTTGTGAAGAGTGAATTTTCTAAACAATAGCCATTTGTGAGCTGTGAATCCGTATGACTCAATAAGTTCATATGGAACATCCAGTGCATAATGAAGAACAGATGGATTCATAGATGTTGTAAATCAGTGCAGACCTACCGGCTTCTATAGAACAGCAGGTTAGCCCCAGTACAGGAGCTGGATTCAATATTGAGAAAACAAAAGGAAAAACCTTTTCCTGAGAGTAGTTTCTGTAATTATTACCAAGAGATATCCCTGGATTTCTAAGTATAGCAAACTGAGCCTAAGGAGAACTCAAATAAGTGCCATAAATAAAGACATATCTAGTTGAGAAATGGACCAGAAGAATTCGATGGACTAGTTGTGTTTTTCTGTAAAAATATTCAGCAGGTAGCACCTTTCTCCATCATATCCCAGCTCTCCATGAGTGCTCAGCATGAT
Organism: Neopelma chrysocephalum; assembly: GCF_003984885.1. Taxonomy (NCBI): domain Eukaryota; kingdom Metazoa; phylum Chordata; class Aves; order Passeriformes; family Pipridae; genus Neopelma; species Neopelma chrysocephalum. Next base: position 26,263,033 of record NW_020897714.1, read on the forward strand.
GTTGTCATGATTTTTTCTACCAGAACCTTGGACAGCAGCAAATTTATTTGAATAGCTCCATTAACCCATTGCCTCTAAGCCTGCAGGTCTGTGGTCTTCTTCCGAGGGCCTGTGTAAATTACCTGAGCAAATAAAATCAGCTAACAAAAATGTTTGCGCCTTGTTTAAAAATAAAAGTAAATTCCTGAACATTTCCCAAAATAACTACAAATTCACACAAATGTGAATGTTCGCATCTGGTCCTGAAAACCACCAGTTCCTGTCCTTGTCCAGTATTGGAGAGAAAAACATGCAGAAATAACATGTCCACAGGTCCAATCTGAGGAGTCATGGTTGAATGCTTGGCAAATATTGGATTATGGAAATCAAACAAATTTTTAAATGAGCTTGAAACCATTATTTTGCTGATAAGTAGGCTTATCACAATGTTTTGCCCTGGCTTAGGTGTGAAAACTTTCATTAGCATCATCCTCTAAAACTGATCTTTCAGATGGTAATCTAGATTTCACACTCAAACAGCTGCACTTTAGGAGGTCCTAATACAGTCCTTTCTGATTTTTTTTTTAAATCCAGGCATCTGCAGTCTGATGAATCCTACAAACAAGTTCACAAAGCCTCCACAGTTGCTGGTGGGGCAGTAACATGTAACCTCTGTGCTCTGTCCCTGCAGGAAGCCTCATGTGCCTACGTGCTGATTGTGACAGCCGTATACTGGGTCTCTGAAGCAGTACCTCTTGGTGCAGCAGCCTTAGTTCCTGCTTTCCTGTATCCACTTTTTGGAGTCATGAAGTCCAGTGAGGTCAGACCATTGTAAACTTTTTATTATCTGATGTTCTTACTCTCAGTTAATTATTTGAATAAGACTAATCTTAGTGCAGTAGCAAGACTTAGAGGTATGGGAGGAAGAAGTGTACATCTTGTAATGTGTAACTCGGTCTGAACAGCTCTTTCTTCTACTGAAGATAGATATAGGATATAATATAGACTATATTAGGCAGGAAGGATGTCCATCCTTTCAGCTACTGCAGCATCAACAATTCCCAAAACACATTGCATCAAAGGATCCCACCTTCAAAACCATATAAAGAGCAGCATGGGATACACTGTGAAGTTTCCTTCCAGTTACATTTGTTATAGAAGATATATAAGGCAAGAGGCTACATATGCTAAAAGTAGTTACCATTTAATGTAAAAGTCTAGATAATTTTGTTGTCTGGGTGAATGTTTAATCCTTTTTCGAAGCTGTGACCTAGTGCTGCATTGTAGCCATGAGTTCTTAGGCAAAGGAGTAGCTGTACAGAAAAGTCTATATGATCAGTTTTGAATATGCTTACCTCAGCGTTTTCTTGAATGTTACTTTCTTTCATGATATGCCAAGAATTTATTTTATTTCATCTACAACTTTTTTTCCCCTGCTTTTTTCTCTCTCTTTTTTTGGGAGGGTAAGGGAGCCTCGCACTTGATTAAAGGACTAGAAATACAGATAAGGACACAGAAGAATACATAGCAACCATAAATTTGTTGAATTTCTATCACAATATAGCACTGGGAATACCGATAAATGGATAGAGAAAAGCATGAACCAAAAATTTTATGACCTGTCTTATTTCTCCCAGTGATGTAATATAATCAGATACATTTCCATACTAACACAATTCAGTAGTTTCCAAGGTTTTTTCCTATCATAAAGGCAAAATAGTTAGGCATTTTCATTAAAAACTTGGAAGCACATTGAAAAGGAAAATTTATTGGCAGCCCGACAGAAATTCAATGTAATATCAAATAAAATGACAGTGGAACTACTGCAGGGAAAATATTATTTGCTTTAGGAACAGAAATAAACCCCTATATTTAAAAAATAAACAACTCTGATGATGCAGCAGTATTTCCAGTCTACTGTTCTAGTGTGACCCAGGGCTCTTACCTAGCACTTTAAGCTACAGATAACTCACAGGGACTTAAGAACATGAGTGTCATATATATGTATGTGGGTATTAACAACTCTATTAACATTCACTGGTTTCGCCAAAATGACTGTGAAAGGAATAAAGGAGAACAAGAGATTCTTTGTTCTGCTGGCTTGATGGATTTCTTTCATTCACCTCAAGATCTTTTTATAACAAGGTAGCAGGAAAATAAAGAAAGTTAATGAGGAAAAAAAACAGTGGAAGAAAATGTGATATTTAAAAGTTCTGGTGCACAACTATGTTGGCCAAGTCTATTTAGGTCACTATGGGGATTTATTAAATAAATGTAATTAAATACATAACTTGTTTCAGATTTCACAGAATAACATTAGTGACATTCTTGCACTTTTATGGAGGAGTGTCAATATTACTGAGGATAGTGGAAAAACTATTGCTTCCTCTGATCTTAAATGCTTTAAAATATTGGCACCTACATTTTGTTAGAAGAATAGTTTTAAACTGAATAAATTATGGTTTTGGAAAAATATTCCAGCAACAGCTTAAGAAGGATTGCATCAGGATGAAATGAAAAATTTAGCTAGGCTCCAAGTACCTGTTTGTATCTTTTATTTTCTCCCATTTTGATGGTTTTAGCTTACCCTCTTTAAATTGAATTCTGTTTCTGGGAACTTTTCCCTATTTTCCTGATAAAATGGAGATAGGTTTCCAATGTGAAAAGTTTTGGCACAGGATTTGTGCATCACCACTGCAATATAAAAACCTTTCTTAGCTGCATTCAAAGAGCATGTCCCACAGGACTCTTTTTCTGAAGCTGCAGGTTCTAGGGATGCCACATTTCACCCAAAAGTTGAACAAGACAGAATAAATATAAACAAGATAGATAATGACAGTTTCAGAATGAAAAAGCAGTTGAAGTACATGAATAAGCTGCCTTCCATGCAGAGTTTTGTCTGTGTTTTTTTCCATGTGAGCCTAGCTGAGTATGACAGATTGACTGCAGGCACTGAACATCCTGCTCAAAAAAGTAACATTTCTCTTGATCTCTTCAAAACTGAGAAGCCTACAAACAATTGGGTATGGAGCCTTGTTATTCATAAACACAACATGAAACAGATTAAAGAGTATATTTTGACTTATGAATTCTTCATGTTCTCCAGCTCCCTGTCATTCTCCAGCTCCCCACTCTCTGGGGAGCAAAAACATGCGACACCACATTACTTCTCATTCAGCGCGCTTTCTGCGTAGGGCAGTTACCGCTTTTTTAACTGACTGCTTCCCCCTGGCCCTTAATGCAGGTGGCTGCTGAATATTTCAAGAACACGACTTTGCTCCTCATGGGTGTGATTTGTGTGGCAGCTTCTGTAGAAAAGTGGAATCTCCACAAGCGAATTGCCCTGCGCATGGTCATGATGGCTGGAGCCAAGCCAGGCATGTGAGTGAACCTTTAACTTCGGGGTAATCTGAGCCTGACAGCAGCAGCTCGAAACAACTCTGATTTTCCCATCCATGGGCACCAAATAACTTGGTTTGGGGGTCTTTTTCATATCTGTCTTTCCTTTCAGAGTTTGAAAGCTTACAAATCTTCTCATCTTCCTTCTGCCACCTCTAACTCCTTGGATTTCCCTGTGTTGCACACCAGGTTGCTTCTCTGCTTTATGTGTTGCACCACGGTGCTCTCCATGTGGCTTTCCAACACATCCACCACAGCCATGGTGATGCCAATTGTGGAGGCAGTGCTCCAGGAGCTAGTGAATGCTGAGGAGGAGTGTGAGGTCATCAGTACTGCAGGCAGCACCATTACTGAAGAAAAGAAGCCAATAGGTATTTGTCAATATTGGTCATTCTTTGCTCATTTGATTAGCAGTGACCAGGCTTGTTGATACATATTATTCAAATTCTATCAAGGTCAGATCTGTCTGACTTGTACTGTCAAAGACACTGATCTGTACTCTTTCCTTTTGTACTCTGATATTCCTTTCAAAAAATGAAAGTTTTAAGATGAGATGGAAGAATTGGAGTTGCAAAACTATTTATACTGAATTAAGGCATCTACTGGAGCTTGTGTGTCATAAACTTTTAGGTCATGTGATTTTACAGGGTTGGAAGGAAACCCATGAGAATAAAGTTCAGGAAATTTAGAAGAGTCCCAAAAGTGTGCTCTTTGTCAATCCCAAAACAAAAAATTGATAAGGGCTCTAAGGTTCATTTTGTTCATTCCTTCCCAGAAACAAAGGATTTAGGAAGAAAAAAAAAAAATCTCTCCTTTCTGTCAGTTTACGGCTTCCAGGCTGAAAATTATTTCATCCAATCTTGTCTACTATATGTAGGCATGATAGTCTTGTAATTGCCAGAGGCACATGATCAGTACAATACAAAATAATAAAATGCTGCATAAAGAGAGCATTGGAGACAGTTTGGACAAGCTTTTGTTTGCAGCAGCCTCTCCAGGTCCAGTGGTGTGACCGAGGAGGTCAGCTCAGTTCTTATCCCAAGGGCTGCTTTCTCTTCCTTTGTTGCAGGTCTCAGCGAAAAGCATGGCCAACCTTCACTGGAGCTTATCTTCATCAATGAGGAGTAAGAATGAACCCTGTACATCAGGACTGGAGATTTGAGCCCTACACAGGTTGCAATGAGAGGAACCCAGGAGTAGAGCCAGGAAGGGCAAGCGGAAGCTTTCAAGTGAATGTTTCACGTGTGACTGACAAGGAAAGCTTACATGATAAATGGGAATAATGTAATGGTCTGGATCTCACTAAAGCTTTGCAGTATTCATTAATTTTTTTTTACACCATGAACATTTTAGGGAGAAGGAAAACATTTCTCAGGATTTGAAAGCTCTTTTGAAGTCTGTGTTTGTGCTATGTAAGAGAGTGCTGTCCACAGACTTTTATTTCTGTTCCCCTTAACAAATAGAGATGGAGAGGATTCAAGTACATATGGAGTGCCCACAGGACATATCCAGAGGGAAATCACTTACAAAGCATTCCTGAAGAAAGTCTGAACTGTCCTCATTTAAGAGAGAGATGAGAGTGGGACGGGAGGGAGGTGGGGGGATGGCGGGAGGGAGAACCAACAGAAAAACATCCCTCCTCCCCAAAAAATTTGTAAAAGATTTCTTTAAATATAGACAAATTTCTTCGGAGGTTTCAAACACTAACAGTTTCAACCAGGTCTCTATTTGAGGTAGAATCTAGTAAGATGAAAAGGGTAAATCAAGCAATGGACTAATTTCTTTGCCAAATTATCAAATTAACCATCAGTTCAAGATACACAAGGGAATACACAAAGCTAATGTCCTAGAACTGTATTATAGGCTAAATCCTGAGGACCATCTTCTTATGAAGCTCCCTTCTGGAGCTCCTTCTATATTGTTCCCAGCTGTTCGTAATAAAAGAGAAGCAAGTTCTTTTACTTTAAATTTTAATTTACTTTAAAACAAATATTATAATTCAAACAGCATAGGTTGAATACTTTAAGTTAACTTGTAAGATCTAAATATTTATCTCGTTAGTCTAGAGACTATTGGGTTCTCCAGTATTCCCTCTGTTATCTCTTTTATATCCCAGCCACATTTTCTTTACAATGTAGAACCAAATTTTCAGTTTGGCATTGTGCCATTAGTCCCTTTAAGCCCTGTTGAAGAGCACATGTCGAATATTTCATACAGAACCATTGTTAAAACAGTATTACTTGAAAAAGAGCTTGAAATTTGGCAGGAAAAGTAGCACATCTTCTGGAATTAAATTCATTGGGTTGTTTGCATGGTCCACACGCTGAAAAGTTGGCAGAGGAAGATCTTGACTAGAATAGACAGCAGTAGTGCTGGATTGTATGGTGATTAACTCCACTGTGAATGGAGTCCTCTCCTAGAATGGGGTATATACTACAAAGAACACAAATATTTTCTTGCATGGAGGTGGAACCCCATTGCTACACAGCTAGAGGTAGAGCTGTGAAACATAATGATGACTCTGACATTATCTGGTCAAGAGACCACATAAGAGGTTCTAATAAACAGTATTCACCATTAAACAGGCACTAGTTCTCCTGCAGAGGTTGCCCCTCCTAGCCATGATGTATGCCTTTTGAAGGAGCTGGGTGAACAGGCATTTATAAAGTATATTTTCCTTTCTTTGTTTTTAGTGCTACTACTACTGACTTCAGCTCCTTGATGCACTCAAAGGTATTGTGATAGGTAGTATCTTCTGAGCTACATTGTCTTCTAATGCAGGAACCATCAGAGTAGAATCCACACAACTCTGAAAAAACCTGCTGTTTCCTTTATTTCAAATAAGTGGTGGTTGTTGGCAGAGAGTACAAATTGCAGAACGTCCTGCTTTGTATGTTACCTATCAGCCTGCTTGCACTAATCAAGTTAGGGAACATTAACTCTGTAATAATAACAACATAAGTACATGAAAATGTAAGTTTGTTGTACTTATTGCTGGAGATCCTGAGATCCAGTCAGTAAAATAACAATTCCATATGTTTTCTAACAAATTCAAATATGATCTTTTATTGTTCAGGTGTTTCTAACTTCATCAGCTGAGACATCTGTAGAACAGACTACACATATCAGAAAGTCATAAACTCTAGAAAGGGACTTGTTAGATTCTCCTACATGACAGAGGAAGAAGACCCAATCTCATTATAATCTGACTTTAAGATAATTTTAAAATAAAAAAAGTTTTGGGTTTTTTTTAACTTTTTTTTCTTTTCCAGCATAAAATTTACAGCTGATCTTTTAGTGGGTTGGATTTTGTTGTTGTAGTTTCGAATTATTTTTTTTTTCTCCAAAGCCCATGACCTTTAGGAAGCATCATAAATTCTTTTCTAAGTGCCCCATGGAACATAAAGGGCAGAAAGGCTAATCCAAAGGTATTTGTCTCCTTACAGAGTATGAATGGTGTGCACATGATAGCCAACCCTATTGGAACAATGAATTCTCAGAGCAATGGGCAGCACCTACCCCAGGTAAGGCAGTGTTAGACCTGGGGCGTGAGGCAAAAATCAGATGTGACTGTCTCCTGCTCCTCACTGTTTCATATTTATTCCTTGTAAGTTGTGTTACATGGAATCATTCTCCATCATCTTTCCTCAGCCCTGGCTTGGCCCTTTGCTAGTTCTTGCTCCCATTTAGATGTGCCCAGCACAGGTATGTTCAGAAGACTCTCCCCCAATAGCTGGGACAATTAATTTAGCTTTACATTCAGTTATGTGATCCCGAGTTTCCCTTATTATTTGACTGTACTAGCCACTTTGTTTCTGCAAATCATCCTTGAAAAATAGCCCAACTCAAAAATAATAATCTCTGACACATAAAATTCTACTCAGAACAAAAACAGCAGCAGGCATGGACCATTAATCTGTTCAGCCAGTTTGTTGGTAGTCTTAGTATCCACCTCCTTTTTGTCTTCCAATAGATTCACCCTCAAAATCCTTCATTAAATCAGTCCATTACAGTATTTCTACTTCTCTTGAGTGGATCCAAGAAGAGATTGCTGTTTGGATGCCAATTTGTATCTTAATCTTATCAGTATCTTAATGGCATAAATTGATGTCCATGAATGAATAGGCTAAAATCAACACATGGATTTTCATTCACAGTTCAAAAGAATCTAAATGTATGTTTCCAAAAGAGACTAATGCACTGGTCCCAATATTTAATTTTCTCTTACACCCATATTAATAAGCATTCAATGGTTATTTTTAACTAATATACTCACTTCACTCTTAACCTGCAGGATTTTAGTCATTTTTATCCTTGTGATGAGGATGAGCCTATAGCATGACTGATTTTTCTAGATAAGCCAAAATAAAAATTTATCTGAATCACTTTCTACCTTTTCCCTCATCCTTAAATTACAGTCCTGGCTTGCATGTGAGGTGCCTTGAAGTACTGTACCTTTCTTCCCGGTGCAACAACTTGATTTACCAACATAGTTTCCTGTCACTGATGAAACAGCTTTTTCTGGAGCAAAATTTTTTGGCTTCTTTTTCTTCCACATTCTCATTACCCAGCTTTTTTCATGCCATTGAAACCCCTAGCACTCCATTCATAATTAGAAACCCTGAGCTTGTAAGTGCAAAAAGTTCACCAAGCCTTTGTCTGGTGGCTCCTCATAAGCCTCAAGGATTATGGATTCCTACTCCTGCAGTGCTGGCATCCCATTCCTGCAGCCTTTAAAGGCTTTTTGTATCCCACTGATATTCCAGTCAGAGCTGGAGTTGGCCCAAACCTTAGCCAGAAGTCCGATTACTGTTTGTCCTACATTTCTGCCACAGACCAGGCAATTTCAGGCCCCTGGACATGTTTCCAGGTCTGATCCCACCTAATCCTTGTGAAGAAAAACCTGCCTTCTCTTATACAAACCTGTTGTTTCTCTGGGGTCTGTATCATTATGGCATTAGCACAAGTTGTGCTGCTGCTCTGATCATCTACTATCTTTGGTGAATGTATCCCCTCACAGACTCAGATACTGGTCCTGCCTCCTGAGCCCTCAGATCTAGGCCTGACTGCTAAGTACCGGTATCAAACCAGACATGACCACATGGTCTGTAAATGCCTCTCACTGAGCATCTCCTACGCAGCAACCATTGGAGGACTGACAACCATCATAGGGACCTCCACCAGCCTCATATTCTTGGAGCACTTCAGCAAGTAAGTGATACTGTGATTTCGTGAGAATGGTGGGTGAGTCATTATCATCTCTGTGGCTTTCCCCGTACCTCAAGGAACCCTCATAAGACAGTCTCTCTGAAGGAAAATTTGCTACTTCCTCTACTGTAATGCTATTACTAATGGTTAATGTTTGAAAGGGGAAGTTTGACTTAACAGATATCCATGTCTTTCTCCCATGCAAAATAAAAATCCCTCAGCATGTGTAACATTTAAGTTTTTCCTTCAACTTCTTTTGATTTGACAAACTGATTATCATGAAGGCAGCAGGCACTCTGGAAAAGTAAACACTAAAGCCATGAAGACGTAGCAAGGAAGATAAAGAAATACTCACAAAAGAAGAAATGTCATATAATCAGCTTTGAGTTGTTCTCTGGGTTCTCAGAGAGTGAGTTCTTACAGTGATTCTAAAGGCATCACTAGTGGTACTTGCGCTGCTCAACACATAGTGCAAAACTAAACTAACTTAGAAATTTGGCCTTATGCATTTGCTTCAGAGAAGATGGGAAGCAGCTCTCTGAATATCTAAGTATTTCCTTTATCATATGCCCAGGACTCTGGGCATGAATGTTTCAATGTCAGAAACATGAATGTTTTTCTGTCTGAAGATTGGTGGTACTTCTATCCATGGACCAATCTGATCAGACCTGATTCTGATCATCTGCTACTGCCTCTACTGCCGTGATATCCTTCATTTCTCTCTCTGAAATGGTGGTAGCAAAGTTCAGAAGTCATGCTTAATGCAAGGATTTGGATTTTACAGAATTTCCAAAGATCTTACTTTTATGACAGTTGCATCAAATACACACATCAAACATCTTTGCCAGAGCCCAGCATAATGCAGTCACCATTTGTGTGGTCTATGATGGGACATACACAGAGATTCTGGGTGTAATCATTCTAAAGTCTGCCAACACTAAAATGAGCTTTGATATGAACCATAGGTAGGGGCAGAATTTCACTGCTGGTAGTAGTACTAGACAATCCAGACCATCTGGTACTAAAGGTTTGAAGTGCTCTATGGCTCATCTGTTGATCAGGGGAGGTCAGTGATTGACAATTTTTGGCAATTGGTTCCGCTATGCATATGTAATGCAGCTGTTGCAAATGCATACTGATGGAATCTTTCTATCATGCCATGACAAATACAGATACATATTTATGTATGTGTAACTATGCACATTAGAGATTCTAACTTCTTATGCATCTTCTTTTTTTCTCTACAGTCAATACCCAAATGCTGAAGTGGTGAATTTTGGAACCTGGTTTTTGTTCAGTTTCCCCATCTCCCTCATCATGTTGGTGCTGACTTGGTTCTGGATGCATTGGCTGTTCTTGGGTTGCAAGTGAGTGAAGTTTGTTCAAGATGCAAGCACTATGAAAGCGGGACATCTGCACCTCCTCTAGAACATATCTCATAAAGTTGCTTTGACTGGCAAATGACAAAATTTAAGGCTCAATTTCCTTCTTCTTGCCAGAACAATTACCAGAGGAAATCTTACTGCTTAGCTGTGCTGCTTAGACAGCAGTGTACAGTATTGCTGCTTGAGAGTGAAGCGCCCAGGTACTGCTGATAGAAATCCTTATCAATCATTCTGGTGGCTTTTTTTTACTCTTATGACAATGAGGATTCCCTTGTGGACCAAAAATCTTGTTAAGAGTCCTTTTGGAAAAGCACAGCTTAAAAGATGGATAGAAAATCAACTGCAATTGAGCAAGCTACTTTTCAGATCTGTCCCCAGATCAATGAAATTAATGTAAGACCAGTTTAAATTAAATGTAAATATACTCCATATGTGTTTCTCTTTAAAGCGGAAAGGACTCACAGCCTAAGAGACAAAAACGTTTAATACTGGTAAGTCCCTAAGCCCCAGAAGAAGAAAAAGGCTCAGTCATCTAGTTCGTTTGTACCATGCATTGTCTTTACAGAGGTACTCAGCAAAGTTAATGAAAATTGCCTAAATGTGTGCATTTAAAGTGGATTAGTTAATCAGCATTAAATTGCGATACAGACACACTTACTCAGAATTAAAGCGACCTTAATTTGATTTAGCTTACTCTCAAAAGTAAACTGAACTGACATCACTATTTCACCTAAGACAATGAATAAATTGATAATGACTTCTGCTTGTTGCTGACCTTGACTAGATTTGAAGAAGTAATTTAGAGGTGAATGGCTCCATGCCCCTTTCAGTCAGTCTCCTGAGTCTTGTAGCTCCAAATTAAAAGGCTAATAATAGTCCCACCCCCTTTTTTAATCTTGAGGAGAAACAGGCCCTAACATGACCCTGAATTACTTTAGTTTTTTTTAAAAAAAGTATAATTGAAATTCCACATTGCATCCAAGACCTCATGCTGATTAATGTTGTTCTAAATAATACCAGAGACTGAAGTATTATCGACTTTTTGAGAAGTACTAGTTGATTCCAAGCCTCCTTAATCTCTGACTGCTATTCACTGCAGTTCATTAAAGAACATATTATGTTAGGAGCTGGGCTACAATACTCTGCCTTCACATCCTCCTAAGCCTGGAAACATGTTGAAACAGCTGCCTAATGCTTGTGCATAAATGTTTAATCAATTCCTGTAATTTTCATGTTATTTTCCTAGGAAGCTCAGTGTTATCAATCTTACTTGGTCCAGCTGGAAAAACATGTCAGACTTGCTTTTAAAGATCTAGGCTAGGTCAAAAGTGAAAGATAATGGACCAATCAAGTGATTTTTACCAACAAAGCAGAGCTAAGGGTAAAATCATTACTATACAACTGGCCACTATAAACCAGCTCTTCTCTTTCAGTCACTGCATTACTGCTGATGGATTTTACTGAAGTCTAACAGCAAGATTTGCAAGGAAATTTAAAGTACTTATAGGTGCAGGGCAGTGCTAATTGAGCTTAAAAAAAGTGCCCATGTGAAACAAAAACCTTGGTTAAGTCATTTTATTAAACAGACAGGGCCTGTCTGGAGCTTGAGCTATGCAAATTCTTTTGAGAATCTGGCCTTAACCAGATATGTGGAGAGAGATTGTAGTCCATGATTTGGCCACTGCTATGGCTTGGGTCTCTAGTGGGGTACCAAATAAGATATTAAAATAGCACAAACTATTAAAGCACCTATTAAGCATCTAAAAGAATTATAAAAGTTGTGTTCCCATGGTACTTCAGACACTGAAGTCCCTACTGCTGCTGTTTCTTTTAGACTGGTTTAGACCGCCCACACTTCTGTGTGACCAAAGATTTATGGCTCAAAGCACAGCTAAGTAATGCTATTGGAATGAATAAAAGGACAGTGTTAAAGTGAGCTTGCAAGTATCTTAATTTCAATTAGGAATGTCCATGCTTTGTTATAGGATGAAGGCAAACTGAATAAACTAACATTCATACAAACGTATAGCAGGATGAATATATCCAGCTGTGAAATGTGTTTGTGTTTTTATGTCTCTGTCAGAACTACAGGTGTGTCTTACCAGGAGAAAACACCAGTCTGACTGCCTTAGCCTCTGTGGCAGAGGCAATGTAATCCTTATCTGGCTGTGCCTGGTTTAGAAACAGCTAGTATTAGCAGAAGCAGACAGGTCAGGGAAGGTAATGGGATCCTAAGCACAGCTTTCCCTCATTATTTACTGTGAATCCTGAATATTCAAGTCAAGTATGGTCTCAAAAACCAGACTAGACCCCAGATATGTCGGATACCCCTGATCCAACTGGAAAGCGCAGTTACCCCGTGAAAAATTTCTGTTGATAGCTGGCCTCTGTCACAATCTTTCCATGTGATGATAGAAATCAGCCATGGCTTGGAGGTTTCTGGCACCAGAAATATCTGGCCACCACCAGCTCTTTGAGGAAGCCTCCACAAAGGGAGCCCAGCCATGGCTCAAGAAGGCTGTGATACCAGTCAGTATTAGTCAGAGCACCCTGGGGACCTTCCAACTATGTCTAGAATTGAATCTCAGAAGAACTTAAAACCAGAATAATCAAAGATTACACACAGTAATTTTCCTTTACATTGGCATCAGGCCTTGCCTCAGTCTTGACTCCCAACTATCTCTGGTGCCAGAATTTTCAGTTTACCCCATTGCTGTTTTTTTCTAATTTTTTTTTTTTTTTTGCCCCTGTATGCCCTTGTCTAATTTTATTGTGTAATGTGCTTAAGTTTTAAGGAGACCTGTTCTGTGAGCAAAAAGAAGAAGACCAAACGGGAAGAAATGTCAGAGAGAAGAATTCAAGAAGAATATAAGAAACTGGGAAATGTTAGGTAAACCAGACCTGCCTTCCTCAGGAATTTGCCTCTCTAGGCAGAACCATCCTTAATTACTGCCCTCCATGTTGCATTTGGCTCATGTAGCTTATTCTAAAACTATCAACCAGTTTTCTTTACTTTCAGGAAAGGAACTAAATGCAAAAGTGAACCAAAATCAAAGACTTTGTTACAAGCATGGGTGTATTTAATAGTTTATTTATTTCTGATGAAAAAGGAAATAAAAAGAAAGATTCAAGTTTATACAAGGGTTCAAAGGTCATCTTAGTCAAGGTTTGTCCATACTTTTGAACTAAGTCATTAAAGGACCCCCCTTCTCAATTCAGGCACATACTTATTTTGGTGCATAGAAGTTCAGTAAAGGCTTTACCCCATGCCATGAGTTGTCCAGCCCTCACATCTGCCCATAATTGTTATGCATGATGGCAAGAAATGTCTCTTGAAAAGATTATTTCACAAGAGTTTCATTTTTTTAAAAGGGATAATCCGTCATAAAATCCCTTCTTCCCAAAACATTTCTGTGCTGTTCAAATGAAATATTGGCAAGTAAACTGGCTGAATACATTGACTCTGAAACTAGACTGTTGTTCAGACTGTTCCTAAATATGAAATCATACTTAATTTAAATCTATGCTAAATTAAAAATCCTCACGTCACCTCAAGTATCCTCAAGCCACCTTGTGTGCACCATCTGTGCTAATTTACATTGTCATTTGCTCTTAGGCTTTCTACACTTGTAAAAATGCAGAGAATGTGTTTACAGTGGAATGCTAATATGAGCTTTACCTTGTGAACACATTTAATCAGATAATAATGCAAATACAAAACAAGCATTTAGAAATATTTTCCTCCAGGTCTTGCCCATGAATGATGGAATTGCAAATATAGATGGATATTTTTAGCCTGTTTTTTACTGGGTTTAAATGATTCCCAGTTGGGAGCCAAATCTAGAATTATTTAATTCAAACTAATCTTCCTTACTATTTTCCATATTTTTTTTTCTCTTTTTGAAGCCAAGTTCTACTTTCCTACTTCTTCTGGAACTTGTCCTTGGGTTTTCAGACAGACCTTTGATTTAATTCCTAGTTTGTTTGTTGGGGTTTTTTTCTTTTATTTCTAGCTATCCTGAGATGGTGACTGGATTCTTCTTCATCCTGATGACCTTGCTTTGGTTTACTCGTGAGCCTGGCTTTGTACCAGGATGGTCATCTTTTTTTGAGAAGTGAGTAAAATTCCCTAAACAACTGCACAGGAATATGGCTTTGCTTCTGACTATCTACAATAATTTTTGGCCTTAAGACATCATCAGCCGCTTTTAACAAGGTGGTGAAAAATAAAATCTTTATTCAAAAATTAGGATTCTTGCTTTTTAAACTACATCTGTCCATATGGGGCAAGTTCTATCCTTTCTTGCTATACAGAGTGAATTAAATAGAGGAAGTAAATTAAACGCATTTCAAGTGTAAAAGAACAAGAGGGTTGGATTTTGAGCTTAAAACATTTTAGTGCATTCATAGAGAAGTTTCACTGGAATAGATTGAACTATAATTAAAATTAAAATATTTGACAAAAAGTGCTTATCAAGAAAATCTCCATGAAATTAAATAGTACAGAGAATAGTGATTAAGCAAATAATTTTTCTTTTATTTTAAATAATATTTAAACAATTTACATTAGAAGTTACTATAACACACATTGCATATGAAAGAACAAGTGATTTGAACTTAAATTTTCTTTATATTTTTACTGCATAAAATTAACTTCCCAATCTAATTTTGACAAAAAACCAATTTCTAATACTGGGATTTTCTGAAGATTACTAAACTTAGGCACTCCTACTTTTTCAGAAAGAATTTTAGACATTTAATTTCAAATCCATCTACAGTCCATTTCTAAAAGATCACTTGGATTTAGCTTTTCCCTAGAATGTGTTTACTGCTTCTTGCTTCTAGTAAGAACACTATTTTTCTGCATCTCCAAGTTAATAGACTTGTAAACCAAAAGGAATTTATTTTTTTCCTTTTCCCCACCTGAATGTTAAAAATTGTTGAGCAGTGATTGAAGTTGGCTACAAGAGTCAGTTTAATAAATGGGGAAAAAAATCCAATTTGTATCCTTGATATGCAGACATATTTTTCTGGTGGGCTGTTAGTATGACTTCAGATGTGGAAATGAAACTGCACCTGCAAAAATTTGCTTGGAGCTATGTATCTTCTTTAGAAATGTTTCTGTTAATGTGTTTTCATAATAACCTCACTGTTTATTTCCTAGGAAAGGTTACCGGACTGATGCCACTGTCTCTCTATTTCTTGGTTTTCTCCTTTTCCTGATTCCAGCAAAAAAGCCGTGTTTTAGAAAGAGGGAAAAAGGTGAGGAGGATCCAGCAAGAAAGAAAGCTGGTACATTTTCCAGTGTCTTTAATGGCACTTTATGTTTTCTGTAAAGATTTCCAAGAAGAGACTTTTATGTTGGTAAGTCAGGGTTCAGTTTCTCCTCTGACATCAGTCCTTCCTACATCAGATCTCCTTTTCCTTTGCTATAATTCATATTGTCTCATTCATAGGATGACAAATAAGTTTTGCATCTGAGACTGCCACCTATTCTGTGCTAGTGGAATTATTAAAATTTAGGACTGAGCTTTAGGAATGGTTCAGATGGAGTTTTATATTTAAGAACTATAATGCAAAATCAGCTGAAGATAAAGCCCCAGTAAAAAAATTGGTCATCACTTATACATCAGAAATCACTGATAATGTCATAAGATAAACATAAAAGAGGTCAGAAAGTGCCATACAATGTTCCAGTTTTGTCCAACGCTTCTCTCATAGTCTTCTTGATAATAAGAATGATTGTTATTTCACATTCATACCTGGGTAGCACTCTGGTATTGATCAGATTGATGTGCCAGGTTTTCAGCAGTGCTGAAGCACTATTTTTCTATGAAAATAGAATTGTCTGTTAGTCTTATGTAGACATTACAAATGTATATAAATATATATTTTTTATACTGTCATATATTATACAGGTTTTAGGAAAAAAATTACACTCTAACTCCTCCTTCAAGAAAATACTCAGGCATCTAAAAAAATTAATGTTCTCAGGTAAAATCTAGGGGCATAAATGCACTTTATCAGGCTTCATTACTACTTCATAGCCCTTCTTTAATAATATAATCCCATTGTAACACCACCTTTGTAGTCTACAGATATATGTACATACATATGTACAACAGAGCCCACAGTCCCTCAAAAATCTATGAAATGAAGCACAAAGGTTTATAACTATTTACATCAACAGAGTAGATGAGGAAGTCAGGATATTTGAAATTAATATGCTGTGTTTTCTGAGGCCAGGCTAATTAGAGAAATAGGCTATGAACTGCTTCTTTGCCTTTCTCTCAGATAGTTCTCAAGATAACTCCCATGCACATTCAATTATTCCTACAAGTGTGAAAAATGTCAATATCTTAGAAAAAGGGCAGTATAATACTGGTCACACATTTGCTTTATTTGATATAGGAGATAGTGAAAAGTCAACAGACATTAACACACTGGATCCCATCATTACCTGGAAGGACTTCCAGAAGACCATGCCCTGGGAGATTGTAGTGTTGGTTGGAGGAGGTTATGCCTTAGCAGCTGGATGCAAGGTATTGATTTAGATTTTTATCCTCCTTCCTGAAAGAATCATCAGCCTGGACTTTTATCCCTTTGCATGCTCTGTAGTTTGGATTTACGATGTGGATAATTCCAAGTTTGTATTTAACCTAGTGCCTACTCCTTGCACTTAATGGACAGCTCATATCTAGCTAACAAAAAGCTGGTTAGAGCTCAAGTAACGTGTGTAAGCATCCACCATTTCAGGTGCTTCAGAATATCTAGATATTCATGTCATATCTGCAGGACCAGCAGGCACGACACAGGATCTGAGGAACACCTCACACTTTCTCAACTAGCAGCTAACTAGACAGAGGGGGAACATCTCAGCTCTCACTGGATGCTCTTCTTTAGGCAACTGAGTGACACTCCTAGCACTGAATGGACGAATCATACTCTAGGCCCTCCTGACTATATCTACACTGAGTATAATTCATAAATACACATTTAACTCTCCTATAGACTCCTACATGTAGACAACTACAAGTATGCATATTAATTTCAAAATTAATTCTACCCAGAATGTGCAATCCTTCATCACCAATTTTCTATACTCCAGTTCACATGCTGAAGAAAAAGGGAAGATCAGCCTTGGTACATTTTTAATGTTATTAACTGCCAAATGTATTTCTTTCTTACTATTTGTTAGGCGCTGAAGTGAAATCCAGTTTACTGAACAAAAGCAAATACAGAAAGCATTGACCTTAAC
Source organism: Neopelma chrysocephalum (assembly GCF_003984885.1). Taxonomy (NCBI): domain Eukaryota; kingdom Metazoa; phylum Chordata; class Aves; order Passeriformes; family Pipridae; genus Neopelma; species Neopelma chrysocephalum. The sequence goes on from NW_020897714.1 coordinate 26,280,262, forward strand.
TTTGTTTATTTGTTGGAGGGATTCTCTGATGTAAACTGCCACAAAGAGAAAAATCTGTTTTACAAACATACCAAGTATTCAGCAATTCTTGTGCCTCTGTCCTTTCCCCAGACCTCTGGCCTCTCTACGTGGATTGGACGTCAAATGCTCTCCCTGAGCAGCCTTCCCTACTGGGCTGTAACCCTGCTGGCTTGCATTTTGGTATCCCTGGTAACAGAGTTTGTTAGTAATCCAGCAACTATAACCATCTTTCTGCCTATTTTATGCAGCATGGTGAGTTAAAACAATGACATTTTAATCTGTTGTTCCTGAGAGGCTTGTGGGAATGTTTCAGGATGTCAGGGTATTGACACTCTGTTCAAAAGAAACTCAGCCCCAGTTCCCAAGCTACTGTCCTGTAGTCTTTGGATTAGGAAAAATAATAAACTTGGGCAGCCAAAACCATATTTTAGCACCAAGGAGTTTATTTAATACCTCTCAGACAAAGTGAAAACTTAGCTCCTGCACTAAGGGGTTCACAAGAAAAGGTGATGATGCAATCAAGAAGATAGGTGAATTTCAGATAAAACTTGAGGTACTTTTATCAAGATTATTTTAAATGTCTTGTTCAAAAAAAGTCAGGATACTGTAGACAAAAGCAGAGGAAAGGGATACTAATTTCATTTTATACTGGAATAGCAGTTACAGAAAACCATCTTATATCTTTTCATTTATGTAATGTGAAGCTTTTCTTACCAAGATATCAGGTCATTAACCATCTTTCCATATCACAGCAAGTTTAGGGGATGTTCCAAAGCATGTGAACGGTTCTGAGATAACATGAAGATACGGTCAGATGAAAATAAGTAATTATGTTTGTGTGTCTTAGGAGTTCAGATTTACCTCTGCTCCATGCAGAAAGAGACTCTCCTAAAGAAAAGTTTATACCAGTAATCTACTTCTAGTAGTCTGAACTGCCATCTTATGGCAGTCTCTCTTTTTTGATTGCAAAAGTAACCTAGAAACACTTCCGTCCCAGAAATGATGTTGGCTTTGCAAATACCCTTCCCTTTTCCTCTGACACAAAACTAGGCCAAATCAGTGTAAATAAAAATGCAAAAATTTCACCACTGTTGAAGACTGCAGCAGCAGAGGAATTCTTTCAGCCCACTGTAAAGAACCTTCCATCATCACTGCCTTCTCATCACACAAGTTTGGGCCATGAACAACTAGTTTTTCTAACCACCATTCAGGAGGACTTTACAGAATGGTCCCAGTATATTCAGCAACTGAAAGAAGTAAGTTCTTGATGTTAGATGAAGACTGAAGTGTTAGATCCACAAGACACAATACTGAATAACACAGAGAGTAAGCGGAAGAACAAAGGTTGCCTAATAGTAGCAAATTCCATCCTGCCTCAGTGTGAAATGTTCCAAGAGAGATCCCTGGACCATGACCAGCTCCAAATTACAGCATTTCTCTAAAAAAAAGAAAAGCAACCAAGCAAAAATAGTTTCACACAAGTTTAGAAACAAGGGAGATGAGACAGAGAGGGTCCCTTCATCCTAGTTGTCAGCAGGGGCTTTTATTGATTAGGTGAAACACCTGTCTTTCTCTCTTCTTTCAGTCAGAAACCCTGCTTATCAACCCTTTATACACTCTGATTCCTGTCACCATGTGTATCTCATTTGCGGTGATGCTGCCAGTGGGTAATCCTCCAAATGCCATTGTCTTCAGTTATGGGCACTGCCAGATTAAAGATATGGTGAGTCTTGAGACTGGGTGTATCCTCCCATGCTTCATGCAACCTCAACACCAGTCAATAACAATAATGATTATGCTGGTGCTAATATAAAATAATATTGATCTGCAGAGCAACTGAGCTGCCAGGTTAAGTACATCCAAAAATCTGCTGTAGAATACACGCGTTTATCATCTTTATTTTTTTAATGAATGTAATGGTCTAAAGAGCTTTAGGAGTATGCAATCCTTTGCATTGACCTGTTAAGACAAGCAAAGAAAGCAAGAGAAATTAGATTATCACACAGCTCCGCAGTAAGTCATGTATCATCTTGCTACGTGTGGTATAACTCCCCGCTCTGATTATCTGATTGAGAAGTTCAAGTGACAAACTGAGCAGTTTTCCAATGAACTTTCCAACAGTCCATCTCTGACTATCACTCTTGAATACTCCCACAGTCTATACCCTGATACGTAGTATTCATTGGGCTTTTTTTGGCTCTATATATCACAATTTACCAGACTAGATATGTCAGTATAGACCCTACTGATTTTTTTTTTTCTATGTTAACTGTTTTTGATTAAGTTGTCATTGTGTTCTGATGCATTTTGCTTTTGCAGGTGAAAGCTGGCCTGGGTGTAAATCTGATTGGCCTGGCTGTTGTCATGGTGGCAATCAACACCTGGGGAATTAGACTCTTCCAGCTGAATTCCTTTCCAGAATGGGCAGCGATCAGTAACATCACTAGCCAAACATAATCTTCAGTTGAAAAAAAAAAAGAAAAAAGAAAAAACAAAAAGTGCAAGACCAAAATGAGTTGGGATGAAATATTAAACCTACATTGCACATATGAAAGAGAGAAGAAAACTTGTGTAAACATAGAACGGGGATCCATAAGAAAACCATGAAGAAAATCCACAGGGATATCTTCTGAAAAAACTTTTCAGTTCTGAAAATCAGTGTGAGTTAAAAGGAGAGATTAGCTTTGCTCTATCTTTGCTTTCCCTGGGATACCATAACTCGGAAAAAAAATCACCTTCGAATTATCTGCCTACAGCTTTTTCATACCTTAGAACAATTATGCAGGACTTGTATACAGGACTCAAATAGTAGAAGACAAGTACACATACACTGGTGTACTCAGCAGTGGGATATTCAGTCCTACCATTGACTTCTACAGTGAATGGAGGGGGAGCCTTACTCCCAAACCCAAGGTTTTATAAGCCTACTTCCTTAAAGGCAAATTATTCTTCTTCTTTTGAGGTGACCCATCACTGTGGTGTACAAATCCATTTTCCCACCTAACCCATATGACCTGGACCAAAATACAACTACCAACTGCCAGCTACAGCTCTTCAAAGGGATAACAGAAACCTCCAGAGAGGAAGGAGAATTCTCCTTGGAAGCAGATTTTTTTTTCCCACATCACCAGTATAAATTTCCAGTATTGCAGTACTTGCAATCTCTGTTTTGAAAGGAAGAGTTTCAGAAACAGAAAGCTTTGTTCAATGCCTTTTTTTATCATTATTGAAGTGGGAGTTCTTTCAGCAGGAAAAGCTATAACCAGCAAAACCTTACCAGGCCAAGACACCCACAGCTCTCCTCTCTCTTTGGCTGCTGTTTCAACATGCAGTTACAATTCCCCTGACAGAGAAAGGACAGACTCATCCAAGATGGCACTTGATGCTGCTCCATGAGTAAGAAGGGAGAGGGCTGAAGTGGAGTGGTGCTGCTGTATCTCCTCATTCACTTAAACATCACATCCACCTGCTCTCTACCAGCCCGGAGAACAGAACTTCAAATGTAGGAAAATCTGACATAGAGCAGATAGCTACCAAACCAAAAGCCCACTCTCTTTATCATCAGCAAAGTGAATGCCCTGCTTTTCTGACTGGATCCCTGTGATATTCAGAAAATTTCATGTATTATGTCCTGGTTTTCATAATTTCTTTAATGTCAATACATTTATGCTGTATATTAGGATGATTGGATCTCATGTAATCACACTTTTCAGACATACACTTTAATGGATGTTTATGCTTTCCACTTATAATCTAGGCTCTCCAGTTGGTAGTGTGAATGTCTATTCTGCAAAAATAAAATGTCAATAAAATAAATTATTCACTACTGCACATTCAAGTGCTCTGTGAGAATATAAATAGGATATATTTCACCTCATAACCCACCAAGCCCTTAGGGAAGTAGTGTTGAGACAGGAAGAGGTGTTGGTTTACTGCTTCTGTCAAAACAGAGAGATCCCACACACTTGTCTTGGAAATAAACAGATACACTAAGAAGTCACAGGATGGCAGAGGGGGAGCAAAGCAGGGAAATCACAAAAGTATGTCTTAGCCCTTCCACCAAAAGCAGCAGGCAGCATCTGTTAGCAAAACAACTGCTATTTCTAGTAAATTTCATTTTGAAAAGCAAAGTGTTTGTGCATCAGTGGCTCAGTGCATCCCCATGCCCTCCTAATCCATGAAACAAAACCTCGGCCTCACTTTTTCAACTCTTCTTAACTCACCAGTTCCTGTGTTCCCTCTCTCCTGAGCCTCCTGCTCTGCTGCACTCCAGCACACAAAGCTCATACCTGCCTCTGGGATCCAGATGCTCCCCACCACTTCAGCTCCACTCCCTTGGTATTTTCCTGATCCCCAGCAAGAGGCTGCTCAATGCAGACCCCAACACGGAGCTCAAAGCAGAGGCACTCTGGCCTCCCCCAGCACAAGCTCCACCCTGAAGCCACTGGAACAGAAGGCAGAGGGGTGCAATGCCTGCTCACCAACATGGGCAGGTTTCTCTGTGAACAAGCACTTCAGTAGCTGGGGCAACACCAACAGTCCTGTCCCCACACACAACAAGCAGAACATCTCTCTGTTCACAGTGCCTAAAGTTACTTTCAACCCTTCTCCCCCCACCAAGAAACTCTTTCTGGCTTGCTTTCTTCCTAAGGCTTTAGCTGCTCTGCACCTTTTACTGTGTGCTCATCTTCTAATCCTTTTCACTTCATGCTTCATCCACCAGCACCTTCAAATTGCCTCTCTGCTCAGCAACAAATCACTTTCTACTCTCCTAATACTAATTTCTCAGCTCTGCTCCGGTCCCATCACACCTTGCTATCCCAGACCTTTCCCAGGGGATATCAACACAGGATATTCTCATTTGCGAGAGGTGAGCAGCTGGCATACCAGTCAGCTTTAGGGAGATCTGGAATTACTCACAAATCAAACAGGGTGTCCTGCAACACTTTTCAGTAATAACAGCAATAACAGTAGGTAAATAGAAACTGCTTGGTGCTGTGTTGCACATCTCAAGCAATATTTCTTCAGAAACATTTCCATGAGGCGCTGGCATAGTTTGTGTCTCACGAGATTGGTGCAGAGAATTTGGAGTGGACTCAGGCAATGAATTTCCCCAACAGACTGTTTTTCCTCTTTTGGTGCTCTTGGCACATCTCCATGTTCACAGCTGCTGGCACTTGTCACTGCTGTGTCCCACCAGGCAGTTGCAGGAAGGCAGTGTGCTGTATTGGTCCTTTTTCCATATCAGATCAGTCAGTGCACGCCCCATGCCCAGATTCCACCCTTAGACATACAAGTATACATAGCAGCAAGCGAAGAAGTTTAGGATTGGGCAAGCTGCATGGCTCATAGTGTGACGGCAATGGCTGCTGATTGCTGTTTGGTTATTTTTTTTTAATTATAAAAGACGGCAAATAGACAAAGAAGTGGGAAATTTCCACAGGTAATTTATAGTGCACTGTCACTTGACTTCAAATTTGCCTCTACCAATAACCAAAGCAGAAGTATTTTCTTAAGAAGGGAGGTAAGCCTGATTTCAGATTAAGCAATTTCCAGATGCTTTCAAGATTCATTTTTCAAGATTCAGCATATACATTGAGCCTTGAAAACAAAAGTTCTGCTTTCAGCCCAGAATTTAAGATTCCTGTCCAAAGAGTAGAACCACATTGACTAGAAGCAGTACACTATTTTTATATTTTTATATTACCTTTCACTAAAATCCTCTTAAGGCTACATATATTTTTTTTCCACAGTGATATAAAACCTGATCAATTTAACTGAAGTAAATTGAGGTGATTTATACTGAGGAATTATTCTGTAGCTAATAATGTTTTATTTCTCAGGGAAAAAAGCAGAGCATGATAGCTGTACCTAATACTTATACATGGGCTGTTCAGTTCTCTCTGGATTGCAGAAAATATGAATAATAGAATTTAAAACAGGCCCTTATATTGTTTTTTTTAAAATATATATGTTGATTAATATCTTATTCCTTAGATAGCATCTTTGGGCCCGAAAGGTGCAGATGATGACAGAGAAAGGCTCTAATCTGTGTAACTACATGTTGCAGCATCCCTGTTTTCACACAGAAAACCAACAGAATGTTCCACTCTAGCATTTGGGCTCACAGGGTAGGAAGGTTACTAGTGTAGTTATGGTTTGAGCCAGTGATTTACAGGACTGAGGTATTTAGGTACTTTTCAGATATATTAAAGGCGAGCCGGAATTGACTTTGGAAAGCAATTTATGAAATTTGTTTTATTTTTCATGAAAATAAAATTGATCATCTGTGATTAATGCATGTTTCAGGTAAAAAAGCAGATAACCTCCACAATTATTTTATGACAGTGCAAATTCAATAAAAATTACCTTGGCTTGGGACTTTTTAAAATAAATGTTAACATATACCACCTAGAAGTTTAACAAATAAAATTATATATCTCTTTCTTTGTCCCTCTGAGGCAAAAATAAATAGAATCGCATAGGAAACTTCCTCTGGATTTTATTAGTAATATACACCCTCCCATATCCACCATCACTTCTTAATATTCAAAGTAATTCTGCATCCCATACAGGATATTGATATTGATTTTTACATACAAATATCAATGCACAATTTTATTTCTGCAATAACCCAGGCTTATGAAATCAACACCTTATTAATTCTGAAAATTCCAATTTCTTTCTTTTCAATGTTTCAGTTTCACCAGGGGTGGAGCACACGTCAGGAGACAAGGGGCTGTGGTTCTGCATAAAACAGAACCACTGAACATTCATGTTACTGAAGTTCTGTGAGGTATATCCACCATCTTTACTTGAATTCTGGTACCCAGAAAGCTAATAATTAGTTTTGCTACTGGAATTTTGTATATTTTCAGTACTGACCCTTTACTGTGTTCAATGGAAGGTGGTCTTAGAGGAGCCTTAGGGCAGCATTTTCCATCACAGGACAATAGTCTCAATGCAGAGTAAATATTTTATAAGTCTGTTAGTAGCTCATATATTCCTTTCCTGCTGTTTTGCCTTGAACCTTCAGCTCCTAGGACATGTCTCAAAAGAATCAATACAAAACAATGAATACAATTGTTTTTAGCAAAGGAGGGAAGATTCCATATTTTAGCTGGCGATCTCAGCTATCCACATAGGCATTTGAATGGGCAGAAATTCACAGGACCCATGTTAAGTGGGAAACTTGCTCCTACACAGCGCATCTATCCTTTGCACCCTGCTGTGACACCACTGCATCCAAAGTACTCTGAGCCCCCAGATGCAAGATCTGCATCAAGCAGTCATTATTTGTGCATACCCTCTGCCCTCTGAAAGATAAGGTTAAACTTTAGTATCACCTAGGATAACCTCAGGTGAGGTAAAATGTTATATGGTAGTTGCGAAGTTGACAGGAACTGTGTTATAATGTTTTCCAGATTTGCAGCTTACTATCTGGGCAACAAAAACCCAGCTTGAGCTAAAATGAAAAGTGTTGCAAACAGTGTGAAACACTTCAGAAGTCCTGTCTTTAATATTAATGAGCATATATTGTTTCTACAGCATTACAGCTGTAGCTCATTCACTTCCTAATATGATAGGAAAAAACCAAACAAACCCTAACATCTGCTTGGAATACTCAGCTCAAAAGAGCTCCAAATTACACTTTTAAGAGTAACACTGGCCTGTTTGGCAACAAATACAGATATTTTGAATATTATTTCCCTTCTCATTCTCATGTAAAGAAAGGGAAGAACATAAAGCATGTTTGAGGAAAGAAATAATCCAATTTTAAACAGTAACATGATTTTATATGGCAAGCAAAGAAATACGAATGGGTTAGAGCCAGTATTTTTCAATGGTCTTCTCAAGAATAGGAAAGAAAGATGTGGGAGGGTGGGGAGGAAGTTTAAGGAAACTAAGTTCATCATATCCATGAAAGCATCAAACCAGCTGTGCAGTGCTATCTCACTCTATGGAAAAGCTTTTGTGCACGGAAGGAAATTTTTCAGTCAGGTCTGAAGTCTATGAAAGGTAATGGAAACCTTGCTCAAGAACCAGAGTGTACAATACTACTTCACCAAAAGCTAAACCTCACTGTACTTTATTTGTGAACTGCCTTCACCAAGCACATTCTGGGTATCTTCAACACATACTACTACCACAAGGTTTCTGATAGCTAATGCTAGTTGGTAAAACCACTTCTCCCTGTTTGAGTTTTTTTGAGTGCTTACCCAAGGGAGAGTTGGTAGCATCACTACTAAGATTGTCTGACTTGAGGTGGCTTTTAAACTTGTCAAATAACTCTTTGCAAAGATTGAAAGCTTTTATGTGAGCTACATGTTTCAGGGCAGAGGTGAAAGGAAGGATGGAAAATTGCAGGTGAAATATTCTTTATATATATTTATATTCCTTAAGGAGAATCCTTACATGAGGAATACTTTCCTCTGTTGCATGACTGCATTGTGGAAGAACTCTGTCATCACCAAACTTTGGCAAAAGATGCAGAAGTTTGGTGTATGGTATTCTGTAAATTTGTCTTTAATGATTAGTGAGAACTCCTGAACTTGGAATCCACTCAGATGTATCCAAATAAAAGGCTTTGGGGTCGAGACTGAAAATTACAATTGGTACATAGAGAGTCCTGTACTTAAAAGCTTTCATGCTATGTTTATACCAAACAGTGCACTCCACTGGGTCCACTAATAGAGCAAAACAGTTAGTGCCCAAACCTTGGGATATTTTCCTTCTGAATGTCTCCAGGCCTGTCTAATGGACTAAACATCCATTAGAGATCAAAGCGCATCTTCTGATTTAGTCTCTTCTAAGAGGAATCCAGTCCATGTGCCCTACAGATTTCCTGCGATGACAATCAAAGCATGATAAAAGGACAAATCACTTAGAAGGCACAATCTTTATCCTAACTAAAACACTAATGGAGAAACACTCCAGGTATGCTTTAATCAAGAGCCTGAACTAACAGAGGTCATTCACTATGCTTGTTCCTCCTACTTGTCCATACCAGCCTATCACCAGGTATTCCTAATGAAAGCAAGGAGGATGTTTTTCTGGCACTTTTCTTTGTCCTTCATATCCTGCAAAAGACTGTCAAGCGGACTCAGTGATTTAAGCCACCTCACAGAGCTGATAGAACTCTTCTATTTTACAGGAAAAAATGAAATAAATTTTATTTGGCAGATCATTACATTAATAAGATTTACATCTATTCAAATTATTGCAAATTTTTATTCAGAATTCACAACAGAATTTGTGCAAAGTTATGGCTTCAAACAGAAGTGCTACAATAAGATGCGTATTTTCTCACACACCAGGGTTTTTAGTGGCTGCAGTGGGTGAATAGTAGCATACCAGACAAACAATAATGGGGACAGCAGATAACTAGTTCTAATCCTAAGAAAATACATGGTAGACAACTGGACCAAAGGCAATGGGCTACAGACGATACACATGAATGAGGAATTGAGAATACCAGACATACCTGAGAGAAATACTGAACTCTGGCCCTTGTTCCACACCAAGAAGCAGTAAAAAAAAAGCATACTTAGAACAACTACACACAAACTGGACCATTAAGTACGTAAAATGAATGGTTTGGATTCATAGCCTAACTGCTGATCTCCACCTGCCCACCATTTATGGAAGATAGTTCTTCTCTCTCCCATCCTGCACAGTAATTCAGAGACATCGTCAAGCAACCAAGCAGAAAGAAAAGAAGGGGAAGAGACAGTATAAGAAACAAGAGACAATGGAAGAAACAGTGCATTTGAAATGTAAGTTAAAGTCAAATGTGTGATGAACCGACTGAAGCTGCCATTTGCCGTCTCTAAACCACTCAGGGGCAGGAGGTAGAAAACTCAGGAAAGAAGGAGAGGGTGGGGGGAAAGTGCTTTAAGAGACAGTTTTATTTATCATTATCCTACTCTGATTTGATTGGTAATAAACTCAATTAATTTCTCCAAGTCAAGCTAGTTTTGCCCGTGACAGTAATTGATGATCTTTCCTTGTCCTCATCTTGACCCACGAGCCTCTCCTATTCTTTCCCCTGTCCAGCTGAAGACAGGAGTGACAGAGTAGCTTTGGTGGGCACCTGGCATTCTACTCTCCACCTGTAGGAGTGGAGAGTGTGCTGGTGCTGGTGTTGGCTGGGGCAGAGTTAATCTTCACAATAGCTGGTACGGGGCTGTGTTTTAGGTTTGTGCTGGGAACAGTGTGGATAATTCAGGGATGTTTTGGTTCTAGCTAAGCAGTGCTTACACAGAGTCAAGGCCTTTTCTGCATCTCACCCCACCCCAGCATCCAGGTCTGAGGAGGCTGGAGGGGCACAAGAAGTTGGGAAGGGACACAGCTGGGACAGCTGCTCCCAACTGACTCCAGTGATACTCCATGGTGACATGCTCAGCATCTAAAGCTGGGGAAGAAGGAAGGGGGAGATGTTCAGGGTTATGGCGTTTGTCTTCCCATGTCACCATTACATGTGTTGGAGCCCTGCTTTTCCAGGCATGGCTGAACATCTGCCTGTCAATGGGAAGTGGTGAATTAATTCCTTGTTTTGCTTTACTAGCATGTGGCTTTTACTTTACCTATTGAGCTGTCTTTGTCTCAACCCATGAGTTTTCTCACTTTTACTCTTCCAGTTCTCTTCCTACCCCACTGGCGGCAGCGAGTCAGCGGCTGCATGGGGCTGAGTTGCCAGCTGGGGTTAAGCCACGACAGCCCTGCGACTAGCATAGAATGTGGGATCTGCAGTCTTCCCTCACCACGGGGTCCAAGGCAGACCAGAGCTCAACAGCACATGGGAATGAGACTGGCACCACTTACACCCGGAAAGTGCTGGAGCCTGGCACCGATCCACAAGGTGCGTTTTGTTTCCTTTACCTGGATACCAGAATACTCCTTGCAAGTATGACCCAGGTCTGTTCCCTTTGACATGACCTTTGATCCAGATCCATGACCTGTGACCCAGATCTGTGATCTTTTACCTAGATCCACACTGGAGCAGTGAAAGAGTACGAAGAGCCCTCCCCCTGAGAAGGAAGGAACAGCAGAGACAAAGGCCTTTTACACTTTTTGAAACCAGCCATGTTTGTGCAAAGTCTGCACTGCCGGAAGTGATCATTCAACATAAGGGAAAAAGCAGGAGCTCCCCCCCTCCCACAGATTCATACCTTGACAAATGAAGTTTGGCATCTCCAACAATGGAATTGGATCTTAAAGACAGTGAAGTACCGCTGCTCACAACAAACGACAAGAAACCTGAAAGTTCCTTCTTGATGCATTTAATTTCTTTTGTGAAGTTCTAAGGACTAGGGCATTACAAAGTGTGAGGTACACATAGTAACAGCACTAACAACTCCAGTTGGATCAGGTAAAAATGGGTTACAAAATATTAGGAAAAGAAATAATGAAAAATACAAACAATCTTATCCAGTCACACATCAGCTGCAAATCGAAATTCTGAAACCCTTGAAAATCAGTCCCAGGAAAAGTTCACGGCTGCTCTCTCAAAAGAAGGACATTCCAGTTCTAGGAGACTAAGAGTGAAGGAACCTCCCATGCCAACCCTCTACTTGACCCTTGTTGCCTGAAAGGTAAATTGCATCCTTGATGCACACACAGAGGTGACCTGGGGAACACTGCTCTTTCAGGACTTGTCACTGGGAGGTTTCTTCTTAGCCTCCACATCCTTCTTAAAATCTTCAAGTTTCTTCGCAATGTTAGGAATCTTTAAAGACAAAAGAAAAAACACCCATCAAAACCTACACAAATTAACAAAAAATCCTGAGCTACACGAGTCTCATCAGGAAGGACAATACCACAAACACAGCAAGACATTCTATGAAGTTTAAACTGGTTTCTAAAAGATACTTCCAGTATCTGTTACCTTGCACATAGGTTAAAATCAAAGCAATATCAAACAAAGAGCAGATGAAAGCACCTCACAGGAGGCTTCAGAAAATATTTTAGGTTGTTAAGGCTAGAAGTCAGCCAGTGGTGATGGGAACAGGAGAAAGGAAAAAAGACCACTGTACAGGAAGTTTAGTAAGACCAGTCTGGTTTCCTCACTGAGAGAGGAGGAACTACCAAGAACAAGCAGATTTAAACACTGATGCACAGCCTTTTGAAGGGGAAATTAGATTGCACTATAGTGGTCACAACCTGGGAGAAAAGAGATGTTCAAGAGCATCAATTATGTTCTCAAATTTATTAAGAAATACTCCTGGTTTGTCTTGTGAGAAACAAAATCCCACACTATGGGGAACAAAATCCCACAGTAGAACAAAATTCTACTGCATTGCAAACTGGCAACCTTTTGCAGTTTCACACTTGAAGGAAAATTCAATTTACTGCTTGTAAGCTTCAAAACTTCAGCTTTCTCCTGCAAAGAAGAGAATCTTGATAAAATAATCCAACAGTAAATTTGGTAACTTGAAAAAAAATACTGCAACTTTTAAGGGCGAGGAATAGATTATCTCATGACTCTAGCTAAAACTGGGAAGTGACAATGCAGGATTTTACAAGCTAGCTGATTAAAATTAAATTTAAGACAAGTTTCCACAAGTAGTTGTGGAAAAAAAAAAAAATCATGGGCTTTTACTTCATATGTAACCTGACCACAGAGCAGAAGCTAATCCAAACAGACTGCAGTTCTCCTATTGGATGATCTGAGGCTGATAGTACCAGTAACATAAGTTTCTCTTACCTTCCTTTTCAAAACTAAGCTCTGTTGGAGTAAACGAAATTAAGAGCCCAGTCTGACACTTTAAACCAAACCAAGAGAACTCCACTGCTGTCACCAGAACCCTCCCTGTGCTTACAAATGAGCACACGTGTGTACAGCTGCAGAATTAGCACCTCATTATGACAAGTTTATCTCAGATGTCATCTAAAACAAGTCATCTTCAATACCAGCAATAAAATTACCATGTTCATCCTGCAAGTCAGTGTTACATTCCCAGGGAACCATTTCCTGCAAACTAAAAGCCTGAGTCCCCCTCTTGTGGCAATACTTCATTAGTGCTGCCAGAAAAGCACTATACCATGTTTATGATACATATTGATACATCCATATTCTTATGACTACATTTTTGTAACACTGTAAAACACATACTAGAAAGAAACACTAGCCTTTCATTAGTACTCTCACTGGAGTGACTGACAGGAGACATCACGTGCATCAACAAGGAGCAAAATGGATCAATTTTTTTAAGCAAGATGACTTCAATACTGAAGATGAGAAGAAAGCAAAAGATAAATGCCACCAGAGCCTCAACAACTTTTGTTTTGTTTTTTTAATTTTTTTTTTTAATTAGGCTAATATAGATTGCATAAGAATTAAAAAAAGAAAAAACATGTTAAATGTTATTAACTCCTCTAGCCTGTCAACTAAGTGGCACTGCTCTTCCAAAGAATCCTTCTGACTCTATAGAAGTTTAAAAGCATATGTTGAAGACCCAGCTTGAAATAGTCTGCCTTTTCACACTGAAAACTCTGTTAACTGTTCCTTTCCTCACCATGAAAAAAGAAGGAAAGATAGATTGCAGGCCAATACACTTTTTGAAGTAGGAGCAGGTGCTGAATTTTCAAAAAAAGCCGGTAGAATTTATTTTCATTATTGGTACAGAAGACAAGACATTTCACATCCTCTGAGGATTTTTAATTAACAAACAGGCAGGCTATCGGAGTCAGGAAACCAGTATTTTAGTGCAGGTAAAACCCATGAGCAATTGCTAAATCTTTTCCATTTCTCCTGAGTCTATCTATGTAGATGCCTGAACAGTAGTAAAGGCTTTAAGAATTACACTGTCACAGAGAAGATGCCAGAGAGGTAAATGTTTTGGTTCCACTTTTTTTGTTTTGTTTTTTGCTATTAAGGTTGGAAAAGACCTCCAAGATCACTGAGTCCAACCTTTGATCAAACACCACCTTGTCAACTAGACCAAAGTGGTAAGTGCCACAACCAGTCATTTCTTGAACACCTTCAGGGATGGTGGTTCCACCACTTCCCTGGACAGCCCGTTCCCATGCCTGACTGCAGCGAAGAAATTCTTCCTGAAAAAGTTTGAGTTGCTCTGTAACTGAAGTCAGTAAGATCTGCATTCTGTTTAAATAAAATAACCCAAAATAAAAACCAATTTAGTTCCAAATGAGGGAAGACAGTCTTATATTTTCAGTTCAGAATAGGTTTAACTCTGAGAATACAAGGATACTCACATCATAGTTCTGAGCAAGGTACATCCCAACCACATTGCCAAGAGTAAAACCAAGCTAAAAAGGAAGAAAGGGAGAATAGTTAACATTCTTTAATTAAAAGCATATTTGGTTAAAATACAGAGAGAGGAATATTGCAAGTCATGTAAAAACTAAAGGGTTTCAACTCCGCTCCTACTTAATTTCTCATCTTTCATCCAGAGAGGTCCAGTTTTGCCCATCTCCCTCACCAGGAAGCCTTGCCATCATTTCCAAAACACTGTGCACAGTTGTGGTTTTTAATACATATCTCTAAGACTATTTGAATGAAGCTATGATCCCCTTTGTAAGGTTCTCTGCATATCCACAAAGGCACTACTTCCTACAAAAATGGGGGAGATAGCAACAGGGACCACAAAACTTTTGGTCTGTGCTGGGAAAGCCTAAAGCAACACCCCACTAAAATGATGCTCAGTGCTGGAAAAGGACATACATATATTACTGTGTTATGTCTTTGTATAAAGCAAAAAAAAGGTTCACAAGCTTGAAGGTCAGAACAGAGGCTCTGATTGCACAATGTCACAGTCTCAAAAGGTCTAAGGGTACATCAACTTAAAACTGATGTAAACCTGCTACTTTTCTTGTGCAATAACAGCTGCCCGTCTTCCAGACGGACCCTTCTGATCCTAAGCCTTTAGTTCTCAGCCAAATCCACTCTGATCAAGGGGCTCCTCTGAGGTAGGAAAATACTGTTGGTTGGAAGCACAAATTCTTTTGACAACTGTGCAAACTTGTAGTTGATGAAGGGTGTCCGTAAAAACACACCTGGGAAGAGGGGCAAAAGCAAAAGAGAAGCAGTTTCTAGCCCAAACCCTGTTTGCCAGCTGAGGAAAATTCTCAAGCATAAGAACAGTTCTGCAGTGAAAGAAATTCCTCTCTTCAAAGACAGGTGATAAAATTTTCATTCACCAATATCCCACATTTTTTATTGTTACGCTCCAAAATAAGTATGTTCTATACTAAGAAAGCTCATTTAACTGTTTTGAAAGGGGACACTACTAACACTGTGCTTTTGTTCACTGTCAGCAGACAAATCACTCCCTATGACAGCTGGGGCCAGTTCTATTTACGAAAATTGTTATTGCTCATGGTCACTGCTGTCAAATTAAGACTATTTTGAGAAAAAATAAACCCACTGTCCACAAACAACTTTGCCATCTCATACTGACCAGACATTTTTTCCATGCCAGAAGCAGCACAGAGCACAGCTCGTCTTCTCAGTGATTCAGACTCTGTAAGCATCACTGGTGAAAATCTATCTATAGAAAACTGAAATTTGCTGAGAGGTGCCAAATGAATTACGACTGCAAGTTACCTCAGTATTTTCTTAAACAGATTTTTGGTCTTATTCCTTGTTTATTATTACTTTTTAAGGAGCTTGGCTTTAACAATTTAAGAACAAGTAGAGTCTTTTTTGTGTGTGTATACTGCACTGGTTATCAAATGCTCTTGTAGTTCCAACTATCAGCTAAAGAGGTACTTCAGGAGATACCAACAAATACTGCACTGATGCAAACCAGACTTCTGATTCCTCTTAATGCAAAACATCACTCTAGCAGAGGAGAATTTCTTGTATCTTTAGCAGTGTCTGGGAAGCCACTTGAAAACACAAACCAGGTCCTTGTTTATCCGCAGTTTTCTAGGCTTTTACCCTAGAAAATTTCCAATATATGTCTTATTCTGTTGTGAGATAAATCTTATTCAGTACAGACAGTACTGAGATCAGTACTTCCTTTAAGTGTCTCCTTACTTGAAAAGTCCAGCACTGCACTGAAGACTAATCCACCTGTAACATTTATTTTTAGAGCTGACAATTCAAGCAATGGGAAAAAAAATCACTACTCAGACCTAAATTATATGGAAAGCAAAACATATAACAAATTAAAATGTGCATGTTAACTACAAACAACAAGGCTGATGAGAGTTTAGGGTCTTCCAATTTCTACCCAGCATTTCAAGTTGCATCACTGGCAAATGCTTCTTTAACGATTAACTCTGGACAGCAAAAACACAAGGTTTGTGAGATTATCCCTTTATCTCCCTGCTACAGCCCTTACAAGGGAGAGCAAGAGTCAAACACCCAATTTACACCCAAGCAGGGAAAAAAACCAGAATAAGTATATCTTTTATCTAACTTTCACACACTAATCAAGAAGTCATAAGATATTTTTATCTAGCAACAAAAAAACCATGAGCAGCAAGCAGTAGAGTAGACAAACACAAAAACTTTGAGAGTGGCTAACCATATTCAGCCTTACTGTTTTCACTG
The DNA here is from genome assembly GCF_003984885.1 of Neopelma chrysocephalum. Taxonomy (NCBI): domain Eukaryota; kingdom Metazoa; phylum Chordata; class Aves; order Passeriformes; family Pipridae; genus Neopelma; species Neopelma chrysocephalum. The sequence continues at coordinate 26,296,805 of NW_020897714.1, forward strand.
GAATGGAGAGGGATTATAAACAGCTACAATAATGACTGAGGCTTTCATCTTTGTTATTATGAAGCTGGGATAAGAAATAGGCCTTATTTATTTATTACAAAAAACAGGCAAGGCTCTCCCAACTTACAACAGGCCATCTCTTCTTCCTCTGTATCAATGCCTGGTATGAAACTTATGAGCCAGTTGAATTATCTTCCCCCAACAAAAGATGAAAGAATATCACTTATTATTTGTACTTACTGGGACATATCAGAACACAATTAAAACCCTAGGGCACCCCTCACATCCCTAGAATGAAAAATGGGAAGCTGTTTCCATGCTTTGCAACAGCACAAACAAGCACGTTATTGGTCAGGGAATTTATTTCCACATCTGGCAGTAAATACCAGCATCGATCAAGTATCGAGTGAAGAGCAGTCAGGCATCTAACTTCACGCACCCAGAGGAGTTTAGGGGACCAGGGGTGTTGAAATGGGAAAAATAAAAAAACATTCAGTCTATTAGTTCTGCTGTTCTTAAGGGGGTGTAATGAAAGGCAGCAATGAAATACGATCCCTTACCCTAACTTCTATATATAAAAATCCGCATCTCCGGCGATAAATTTTTAAGGGTGCACAAAATGGCAAAGGGCCGACACTCCTGCTCTCACCAAAGGAGGGAGGTATTATGCTTACACAAAGAAATTTGAGCAGCAAGCGGAGCATCACCGTGAGCAAGCAGAATCTGCTGAATCTCCAAGGCAAACTAAGGGCACGGCTTGGAGGAAAAACAAGGCAGAGACTCCATTTTCAGAGCAGTTCTGCGAGAACAAGGGGGTCCGGTCCGGCTGCGCACGGCGGGTACTGAACAGCGGGGCCGGGGCGGGTGGGAAGGAGTCGGAGAAGGAAAAACGCCCAAGGATGCTGCGCTGCCGGGAAGCCAAAACTGGGCGCGGCCGCCAGGCTGACACGGAGCCGAGTCACACCACGGTGACCGAACACACGGTGACCGAACGCAGCGCTCCCCTCCCCCGCCCGGGCAGCGGCCCCGCCGCCGCCGCCCCCCTCGCCCCGCCCCGCCGCGAAATGGCGGCGGCGCCGCCGCCCCGCGGAGCCTTACCAAGAACTGCAGCATGGCGCCCTCCTGCCCGTGCTCCCTCCCCGCCCGACAGCCGGGGAAGTCAGGCGGGGGGCGGCGGCGGCTCCCCTTCCGGGCGCCGGCCCGCCCTCGCCGCCATGGCCGGGGGAAGGGCCGCGCCGAGCACCGCCCGCCCGCGCCCCCGGGGCGGCACCGCCGCCTCCGCCACAGCGGGGCCGGGGCCGGGGCCGGGGCCGGGGCCGGGGCCGGGACCCGCCCGGGGAGGGCGCGCCCGCCGCTGCCTGGCGCTGAAGGGATAAGGGACCGTGCAGGGTGGGGGCGGCCGTGGCGGTGTCCGCAGGGCGCCGAGCGCCGTAGGAGCCCGAGTTTTCACTCCACGTGTGATTTCAAGATGGGGTCCTCAAGGACCGGGCGAAATCCTTTATTATCCTGTGTAATTTGAGTGCCCCCGCATCACTGCTTGGAAAATCTCAGCCCCCCCCCCCCCCATGCCGGAGAAGGCTGAAAGAAAGCGTTTGTTTTTATTTATTATTTTTGTTGTTGTTCCTTCCCTGCTCAGCGCTCGCTGGGCCACATCTAGTGTAACACACGGCCCCAAGTTTGGGTCTCCAGGGCAGAAAAGACTTGGAGAAGCTGGAGCAAGCCCAGCAGAGGGCTCCAGGAGGGATCATGCTGGACACCTCCCTGCGAGGAGGCTGGAGGAGCGTGACAAGTGCAGCCATGGCAGGGATAAAAGAACACCGTCGGGCTACAAGGGATATTGGTCAGGTGGGGCCATGGTCTCCGGTGCTGTGCACGGCTGGAGGGTGAGGCGGCAGGGACAGGATGGAACGAGAGGACTGGACTGGGTTTACAGACTGTTTTGTCACCTAGGGAGGCAGGCACAGATTGCCCAGACAGATTGCGCCATCTCCACCTTTAGATGCTTTCAAAACTCATCTGAGTTAAACCCTGAGCAACCCACTCTAAGCTCAGAGATGACCCAGCCCTGAGGAGGAGGTTGGACAAGGGACTTCCTGAGGTCCCCTCCTGCCTGAATCATCCTGTGATTGATTCTACAACAGCTTTTAAAAAATCTGTGCCCCCTGTTTTTTTCCTTCTTCTTCTTCTTTTTTTTTTTTTTTTTAATTTGTATGTTTAGAAAATGAAGAGTATTTGTTCTTTGTGAAACGCCCCGGGTTTAGCTTCTTTTAAAACTTACACTTAATTGAGATTTGGGCAGTAAATGTCAGTTACGAAGATTCCTCCTGCTGAAAGTCAGTAAGATACTGAGGACTCTATTGCAGATCTCATTTTTTCCCACATAGCATTTCAGGTTAAAAAAGAAATAAATTAAGAAAACACAAGATGTGCCTAGTGTGGAACAATTAGGCAACTCTCCCTTAAAAGCAAGTTAACTGAAATTAAGTCTCAGTACCCAGGAAGCTCAAATGCTCCATCTAATAGAAAACATGTAGCTTCTTGCCTTTCTGGGGCAGGCACCTTGTGAGATAAAGAAGTATCTCCTACCAGTTTTAGGAAAGGAAGCACAGAAAGATATTAAGTAACATCTTTTTTTGTTCTGGTGATACTGTAGGTAAGACCCCGACTTGAGACAGCTTTCTCCTGATTTCAGGCGATCCCAAAGCTGCTGCATTGTGCTTCCCTCCCTGGGCCAGATCTGACATCTGAAAACTACACAGAGGTTTGGATGGATGTGTCACAAGAGCCAGGGCTGTGGTTCCTTGCCCTCTGGAATGACTGATTCTCCCAGGAGTTTCAGACATGAGCTTGGTTCTGGAAACAGGAACAAATCAGCTGCTAATAACTATTTTCCTGATGGTGAGGCCTTCTACATGTGTGCAGGATCAGAGCACTAAGATAATATTACAGACTCCAGCCTGAGCACATGTCAGAAATCAGAAGGAGGAAATAAGTCTTTTAGTAATAATGATGCCTCCACATTCACAGGCAGATAAGGCTTTTCCTGTTTTCTGCTCATTTAAAATGTTGTTATTCTGCTTAGACTATAATAAATACAACATGTGTTAGACAGTCCTGGCTCTACAGTACTGTACACAGTTATTTTCCTACATGCCATGGATTTCCTGTGACATTTAATGGACAGCCAAAAAAATTTTTTCCTTTAAAGTAAAACCATTCCGTTCACATCAGCCAATGCTGAATCACTTTGGATTAGAGACTGTAGAGGATGGGTATTATGGATGGCATGTGTCATTGGAAGGAAGAGCTCAGTCTGTTAGTTATAAATGCAACCACTGTGCTTTTATAGTTGGGGGAGGAAGGGAAAAGCCAAACCAAAAAAAACCCAAAACCTTCTTTTTTAGAGGTCCCTCAAATATGCCTTCACTTCAGACCAGACAGTTTCATTAACAGGCAGCACTTACTCCACTCTGGGCATTGGCCATAACTTGGTTGGAGGGCATTTATTTGTTCTTGAAGAAGAGAAGGAATCAGAAAGAGGCCTAATCTCCAACATCACCAGTGCTGTTCTGAACAATGTTCAGGGTGTGTAGGAAGTCCATTGTGCTGCATGGCACCCATTTTGTTTTGCCTGCTTGGGAAGGGGTTGGTTATATGGCCTACTTTTCATTTCCTTTGCTTTTTCCATTCCCTGCTTGTGCTGCAGAGGAAGATACAAGTCATAATCCTTCTCAGACCAGGGGTGCAAGGCTGTCTGGGTCTTCTTTAAGGTAGCTCATGCAGCTTCTTCTTTTGTAGCTACCAGCTTTGGTGACAGAGATTGGTGACTGTGTGGAGAGTAAGGATGGGATGAGGAGCAGCAGCCCAAGCAGGAGTGCATTGTGCTCAGCTGACTACCCCAGGAAAACCTGTGCTCAGTGAGACTGTCAGCTGACTTACAGCATCTTTGCATTAGCTCCTTTCACCTTGCCATCACACAGACATGTCTTAGGAAATAGAGTCTTTTTCTTTGTGAGAAAACGCAGGTCTGAACCCAGAAGTGTGAATATCTTCAGTGTAAAGAAGAGTGTAAAAGTCATGGAGCGACAGTGAGATCCCAGGAGCTACTGCATGCATTTAGTCAAAACCAAAGCTGAAATAACAAGTCCAGTGAGTTCTTCAGTCACTTGAAGATGAGACATAGAGATATTCTGATAATTTTGAACAATAAATATGTATAGGCAAGTTGTACCGGCCACAGTAATACTCATACATACAATGAACAACATCTTTGAAAACAAATTTGTCCCTTGTAACCAAGAATCTAGAAGAGTAAGCTACTTAAAATGAGAAGAGTTGGAAAACTCATTTTTCTAACTGAGATAGGGACAAAAAAATGTATAATTTTTAATACATTTGCTGCTGGTAAAGGCTTTCTCAATGTTACCTACTGTACTCTGGTGTTGTACAAGTATAGTCAAGCCCATGAGGTATGCAGAAAGCTTGTTTGTCAGGAAGTACTGGCTCTTCTACATTATTTTCATTTTCTAAATCATATTTGTAAGTGCATTAATGTTTATTTGATATTATTTTTATTGTGCATGTGCAGTATATATGTAGTCCACTTTAAGGAAAGTGAGAATCCCTTTTTTAAAGAATAGTATTTAATTTACCCAGTTTTTTACAATAAGTTTGATGGTTTATGAATGTACCAGGACAAGACAGTGTTGTATGTTGAGCCCAGCAGAAAAAGAAGGGTGTTTTGCCACAATATTTTGAGAAATGCTAACAAAGAAGAGCTTATATTCTTATATCCACATAAGTCTAGGGGCCTGGATGAAATCCACTCCAGTATGAGAGACGTGGCTGACATGACTGCAGGGCCGCTGTCTATAATATTTGAAAAGTTATGGAGATCAAGGGATATCCCTAATGACTGGAAGAGAGCAGAAGCCATACACATACAGTGATGGAACAAGTCCTCATAGAAGCTATTACAAGCCAAGTGAAGTGGGTGATTGGGAAAAGCCAGCAAGGATTTACCAAAGACAAATTCATGCCTGACAAACCTGATCACCTTCTACAACAGAATAAAATTTTCTGTCCACATGGAGAGAGCAGTGGATGCTGTTTACCTGGACTTTAGCAAAGCATTTGATATATTTTCCCACATCCTTCTCCTGGACAAACTGGCAAGATACAGACTGGATGGGTGGGCTGTCATATGAAATTGGCTCACAGGCCTCACTCAGAGGGTGATGATCAATGGTTTTTGCAGGAAAGACTGGATGAGTTAATTCTTTCCTCCTTGGAGAAAACAAGGCTTAGGGAGTACCTCATTGCAATATTCCAGCACTTAATGGGCAGCCACAAAGAGGACAGAGATTCTCTCTTCACCTGGAGCCACATGGAAAAGACAAGGAACAATGGGTACAAGTTGCACCGGGAGAGTTTTCATCTCACTATTTTATACATCTCACTCTATATTTTATACAGTGAGAATAATCAGTCCCCCTCCCCAGGGACGTGATAGAGGCCCTGTCACCAGAGGTTTTAAAAATGCATTTGGACAGGGTAATAGATAATCTCATAAGCTCCCTTTGCCACAAAATATAGAACCAGATGATCTTTTGAGTTCCCTTCCAACCTTATTCTGTGGGTTTGTGATCCTAAGAGTGAAATATGTTCACAAATATTTGACCCAGTGAGCGGCCAAGCAATGATCTTCTCACTCTTTCTTCCAACTTGCTTTTTCTGTACAGTCAGTAAATATGTTATTCTCTGACTTGGAAAGCAACACCAATAAAAGGTTTCATGTGGAAACTTCTGGTATTTGTGTTGCAAATGTTTGAGGGTTAATTTGAATAAAGCAGTAGTATTTTAATAAAGCAGTAGTAGTGATGATTTAGCCATTATAAAAATGTAAGCAAGGCAGGGTTAGTAAGGAGGAATAGTATTTTAGCATTCTAACTGATATCCTAAGGAAAATTGATAATTGATTCTTTGCCATAGAAGCCCTTTCTCAGATCTGAGTATGATTTAAGTCACAAGATATAAAAACTGATTTAAAAAAAGTGTTCTTCTTTTAACTTCACAATAACTAATATACAACTTTGAATGTTAGTCCTCAGGATACATAAATTTGAACATCCTTTTAATACCAATCCTCATTTCCAATGTTTGGAAAGGGGAGTGGAAACCAGATTTCCTAAGCTGGAAGTTCTGTAAAATAAGCACCAGATGGAGCCAAAAACCCATATATTAGAACTTCTGTTAAAGTTTTATTATGTTTAATCCATATGTTTTGGTTTTAGTTCTGCCCATTTTCTTTGCTTTGCTTTAGTAAAATGTCTTTTATATAATCTGTGATGTGGTTTCAAGGTTTCTGAGGAGTTGTAATTATCCAGGACTTTTTTGTCTTGGCATGGAGACATGCACTATTATAGTACACAATGGATACAGAATGTATTATACACATAATACATATTCAAAAATATGTACTAAGAAATCAGAGTTGCAGGGCAATCAGCTTATCAAAAAATTAACAGAACTTACTGCCTTTAAATATACCAACTGTAATTGCCCATCTGAAAAGAAACCTAATCTCAAATCTTTTCTGATGGAAGTGCAGTTTATTGTTACTTAAACCAGTTGAAAACATCTTCTCCAAAATAACTTCCACTCCCTTCTCTCTCCTCTTAGATGCTCTATCCCAAAGACCCCTTGGAGTTCTCAGATCAATAGCCCAGTACATTTTTCACAGAAGAACAGATGGCATAACTGACTCACCATGTGAGACTGAAGTTGTTTAAGGCGAGGTTTTCAAATGTAGTTATGAATAGAAGAGATAGTTGGTTTATAGTGTCCATATTAATTCTTTTAAAGTAATTTTTTTTGCACAGAGCAGTGAGAGCAAACATAATTCTTGACACCACAACACACAGGCAGTTTGCCTAGTTTGATGCAGGAAAAGAAAAAGTGAAAAACTAGTGCTATTTACTTTATGAAAAAGGGGTTTCTTTGGTTTTGGTTGTTAGTTTGGTTTTTTTTTTAGAAGAAAAGAAACTACATTTTCCTCATAAAGTATGTGAAAGTGTTAAAGTCTCCCTTGTGTTAGCTGTACCCTTGAGTCTGCCCAGCTCTGTGTGAATGATTTGGCAGGGGCAGAGAGAGCAGCTTAGTTCTTCCTGCCAGCCCTCAGACAACCTGCAAGTGTGTGCTCCTCTCTGCTGCCCTGGTAGCAATGGATCTCTAGAGTGAAATCCAGAGCATTCCCTTGTCCTAGAAGTACTCTTTACCAGAAAGACGGAAACTTTAGAGCTCATGAGGAACATGAGCCCCTGGAGAAGCAGAACAGAGAACCTACAGAAGGTCTCTGAGCAGCAGGGCTGAAGGGCAGCATGTTGGAGTTGAGGGCTCTGTCACACTCCTGGGGTGACACAACAGTGCAGGAGCCTGGCCTACCTTCAGTGAAGATTGTTTCTACATTTTCCAATAAAATGAGCAATTGGTCCTTATTCTCGTGACAGGGTCTGATGGCGGATGTCATAATTCAATCTATAAATCTAAATATCTAAAGCTTGTTCCTCTTTAGAATAGCACCACAAGTTGTTTAGCACAAAGGGAGGGACTTACAGGGACTTCAGAAATAGCCCAAAAAACCAAAATACCAGCAGAATTCTCTTTATGTGCAAAATAATAATAATGGGATGTTTCTAAAAGAAACCAACCATGTGAATTTTAAATATTTTGCATGAAAAAAAAGGAAAAAGGTAATTCAACCACCCTTTTCTACTATAGATGCATGAAACTGCATTTCCTGACCTGTAAGTTATTCATTCCACCCTACAATTGAAACTTAATTCTGCGTTTTCACAAAAAGACATCTGCTATCTCTAATAATTTATCATATACATAGCCTACAGATGGCTCTAACTTACCTGCTTGATATCTGACTACACACCTCAGTGCTTCTGACTTCCCCCGTGTAAAAGGCTCTACTTTATCCTTTCCTCTCTATTCCTTCAGGATATTTATATTTATGTGTATAGGCAAGTTATATTTAACTTGGATTCATCTTTTAACTGTTTCACCATGAGGTCAGTCAGGCAGTGGTGCAGGTTGGCCAGAGAGGCTGTGCCATCTCCATCTTTAAATGTTTTCAAGACTCAGCTTCATAAAGCCCTGATCAACCTGGTCTAAGCTCAGAGCTGCTGCTTGGAAGTGGAGGATGGACTAGTGACCTTCTTAGATCACTTCCAACTTGAATTATTCTTATTTATGATTTTACTATAATTTTTGTTTGTATCTGGTCATTCATTTCTTCTTTCTTTTGATGGAGGAAAGAAATTTTTTAGTCTTACCAGTCCTTGCGTACAAATATAAGAAAATAACTGACTACCCTTCCAAGAGAAGTAGAAACCTGTCCAGTAAAAGTTCTAATGTACAAAGAAAGAAAAATCTCAAACCCAGAAGACTGATAATTTTATGTGTAGGCAGAGTAATGGAGGATCTTGAGCGCAAATGAGTCATGATTTTAAGTTTTCACTCTTGAAGCTACAAGATCTAGAAATGTTCTCTAAACAACACCTCCCCCAGCCAACTGAGATGTTCCTGTGATCATATGCCTCTGGGACAAGGAATTCAAGAACTGAAGGCTGAGTCAAGCAAGAAATTATTGAGTAATGATACCTTTGAGCTCTAGCTGCTGGGCTGTGGCCTGACAAGGGCAGTATATGAGAAGATCCTTAATTCTCCTGAGGTTCACAGAGAGGCATTGCATGAGCAGATAGTAGACGTGTAATGAATTCTGCTGAGCCAGACCTGCAGAGGGCATGAGTGCCACTCATGGAGATTTAGCTGACAGCTTCGAGCTGTAGCTGTGTGTGCAGCTGGGGGAGCTCCTGGTTCAGCTCCTCGTGTTCTGGTTTAGAGACAATAATCACAGTCACATCAGATGTGAGACATTGGAAAAATAGTCTCATCACTCATAGGATGACAGCAATCACCAGCACACCAATTTTCTGAAATTGTTTTTCAGAGCAGCACTAGAACCTTTTAAGAATTCAAGTCCTATCAAATGTGCAGGGAAATGAGCAAAGAGAAAAACCTATTTAAAGCTAAGCTTTCTTGCTGTTGTTAGGGCCCTGAGTGCACCAGGAGGCTCCACAGTCTCAACTCTCATATCTGGGTTGTGAGACAGAGCTGGGAGAAACCTCACTGGGGTCCTCCATGCTTTGGGTGTGAAACTGCGTGGGTGCTTCTCTCCTTGGTTTTGTCCAAAGCAAGGCTGCTTCTGTCCCAGTCCCTGTCACAGTCTGGCTGCCTTGTCAACCAGATCCCTGACCCTCTAGGGCCTGCTGGACCACCCACCCTCAGTGCCCAGCATCCTCCTCGCACGTGCTGTGCAGCTCACCCCGCTGCTCCTGGAGCACTTACTTTGTTCTCAGCAGCCAGAGTGCAGTCACTTGTTCCTAAGAGAGTTGGAACATAAAGGAACTTGACTGAGCAACCTTTATGGAAGAAAAATCAATGCCTTCAGAACAGCTGTAAAAAGACCTGTGTGATATAATTAAAAGAATATAATTAGAATGTGACTGGCAGAACACCCAAGTAATGACCTGAGACTGCAGTATAGCTACATCTTCTGAGCGTGAGTGGGGAGGCTGTTTATGGCACTGGATGAATATTGCTCTCTCTGGTGAATACTCCTTGGTGTAATGTTGTGTGTCACAGCTGGGTCTCTGACAGAAAAGCAAGCTCAGAAAAGCTTTAGAGGTGAACTCAAGAACTTGCTTTAGTGCAGAAGAGCTGCATGTTTTTTAAGGCAATGTTAAACGATACTCTAATTCGGCATAAATCCGTGCTGGGATTGGAAAGGACAGTCCTTGTCCTCTCTCCCTTAGGGGAGCTGAAAAACAGGTCTCACTTAAAAAAAAAACCAAACCAACAACCTTTTCACTGCTTAGGTTAGTTCTTCACATGACTGAAAAGTGGTAGCAAGAAGCAGGCACCTGTGAAAAATGACTGTATTAGGACAGCATGTACCATCCTTTTAGTGATAATGTGGGTTTATTTAATATCACCATAGGTTCTGAAGTTCTTGAGTGTGCTTTCTGCTGCCAAGGTGTTGCTGGGTACTAAAACAGTAAAACATCCCAGTGGTATTAGCTGATAGCTGAAGACAAATAAGCTTTCTTTCACGTGTTCAAGAGTCATGCAAAGCTTCTGTAGTTAAGCTAGTGATGTTGTGTACAAGTAAAACACATGTAAGTGAAACAACATACTGAAATTTCAGAGTGATGATCAGTAGGTGGTGCTCTTTTCCCAAGTAAGAATGTAAGAAATATTTTTGAATTATCAAAAATATTATTAATCTCTTTCAATCTTTTTAGTCCAGAATTAGGTGATATTTATTAAAAAAAGTTTCAAACACCTTTTTGCTTTCAGAAGTCACTCCAGACTTTCACTATATTTCATAAGAGACAGAGAGACACTGGTTTATCTGATCCACTTTGTTAAATTTGGTGGAATAATCTAATTGTGGTGTTGCACTTTAACAAGTGGCCCTTCAAAAAGAATAAAATTATCTGTCCGGATTTTAATTAGCTCTCCTCTTTCTATCATGATATTGTTCTGCTTTTTATGAAAACAAAATCAAATAAAACCAACACCCAAACCAAAAAACCTTTTACTGTCTGGTATTATTTTCTTAAACATAATTTCTTCAGTTAATTAAAATAATCTGAATGAACTTAGAGATTAACTGAAGGGTCAGAATATTTTACCACCTGTTCTTCTTAGAGTAGTAATGTCAAAAAGAAGACATTTTTTTTTTAAAGTGCTCCACAATTCTTGTCTTGGAGAGACTTCCAGATTTGCACTGGGAGAAGTTCAGGTGACTTCATGGAACAAATCGCAGAAGTCATGCCTTTGCAGGACTGTGGCTCTAAATATTCAATTAATCTCTGATACAAGAAGATCTACACTGATGCTTTCTGCTGATCCCTGCTCATACTTCTTTTCAGTCTTTAGTGCAAATGATAAACCTTCACACATCACAAAGAATCGAGAGACTCCACTTACTTGATTACAGTTATTTGATTTTCACTTTATGTTTTTCTTTGATGACTGTCATACTCACTGGCAAGCAATCAGAGTTCAAATGCTCCCAGTTACCGAGTAATTTTGTGCTGGTGCTCCTCGAGTTTCCATCACTGCACAAGACAGCCCATTAAACTAAATCTGGGAAGCACAACTTCTATGAATACTCTTTGGCAGCCCTGCCCCTGCCTGCTGTGCCTGGAAATCTCAGAATCCTGCTACTGAGGAATTACAGCCCCAGAGCATCTCAAGCCTTCTCCTGGCTTCAGGGTTTGGGCTAAGTAATTGTTCTAGTTAGAGCAGCCAAGACCAGTTCATCATTGTGTGGGTGTAACCCAAACTGTGTATTCTAAACCCTCTATTTCGTTTCCCAGGAACTGTTAACAATAGACCATTTGCAGCAGCTGCCCAGAGCACACCTGACCCCTCAGGCTATAGACTGGATGTTAAGAAGCCTGTGAGGTAGGAGGATGTTCCTATCCTCACGCCAATGACTCAGGTGTGATAACTCCCCTCTGGGCAGTCATCAGCACCTCCACACCCAGCCTGAGGGGTCATGTTGCTAACGGACCACCAAGGATTCAAAAAATATCGCACAACTCACAGTCACCCATTGTGGACCCCACCCTGGGGGAGGTACTGGGCATTCCCACTTGAACCTGAGTGTATATAATCTTGGGGTCTTGGGACTTCTGGGCCCCCACTCGTCGGATCCAGAGGAGGACCAGAACCTCAACTGGACTGTGACCATCACTCTCGACCAGACGGCGACCACCACGGTCAGCCAGACTGTGATCACCACCCTCGACCAGACTGCAACCAGCATCCTCACCAACAGATCTTCCTTTCCTTTTACTTTGGATTCAGGGAGACCACATGGGGCTCAGCACGGAGGCCAACGAACACCATTCTGTTCGTGCCTCAGGGTGCTGGGTTATACATCTGGGTTTTGTGAGTTAAAACCAATTGTTTGTCTGTATAATTGTATTTATTGTATTATTTTTATTAAATTGTAAGTCTGATTTATAATCTCTTTTGAGTTGGGTTCATTTCTCCTGCAGGTTTACCTTTAAACCAGCACAGTAATTTAAAGGGCCCATTGAGGATTTAGAGTTTCAAATGCTAATAAAATCCAAAAGACTTCAGATGTCTTTCTGAGGCGCTGGTCTTAATTATAGAAAGGCTTGGGTTTTTAGTATAAGGGTTAATCTCATTCTTATCACTATAATATCTGAGAGACCCATCATCTGAGCCTAGCAAAAGGAAGAAAAATGAAAGCCACTTCACGTGAAAAACTCAGACACTCCAAAATGTCTGTAAGAAATGCTTTTTTCCTCATAGATTTCAATGTTTGATTGATAATCTTTATTTTTATCCCATGGGATCTTCAAAAGTATCCTAACTGTGAGGACATCTTGACCTCTTCTCTGTAGGTGTCCAGTGTGTACCAGATTTCATGTGACAACTGCCCCTACAGAATGGAAAATTTACAAGAATTTAATAAAAGTGAAACAAAAAATCTGGAACTCATACTATGCACATAGTTTTTCCTACAATGATTTTTTTTATGCTTTGAATGATTCTTCTGTTAAGGCCAATGTAGTATTATAGGGAGTATACAAATCACTGTGATTTCATACAACTTAATTGAGGATATTATAGGATATGAGACTCTAGCTTAAGCAATTTTTTATTTAGATTGATGAATGTAAGATAAAATCTGTGCTCTGTACTTGTCTGTAATATGTCATTTAGAACAGGTAATTTAGTTCTGTTTCAGTAACTGAGCGCTCCCTCTTTCATAGACTCGTTTAGATGTGAAGAATGAGATCCTTCGCTTCAGTAGCATAATTTTTTAAAATGGACTGATAGATATGTCCCTGTTATGCTTGGGAACATTGCAGCATAGGTTTTAAATTTCATGGATGATGAAATGTGATCAATTTAAAGGCCTAACTCCAAATTATGAAAAGCATTGGGCATTTAGGGCCAAATTTACTAAAGGACTAATGTAATGCCTTGCCTTCTGAAAGGTTATTGAAATAACAAACTGAGATAATCCAGCTGACTCTGACTTGTCTTTGGTAGTGTTTCAAGAAACAACAAGGCAAGTTCATGCTTTCCATTAACAGACAATGTTAATCAGACTGCCATAGTTGTATGCTAATTAAATAACACACTGTGTTATGTGTAAGTGTCATGTAAGCTTTGTATAATATTGCATTTATATTAGCATGGTGTAAAAATCTAAATTAAATTAAATAGCATGCTCTGATGATTATGAATGAGAAGAATTTTACTCTCGAGGAAGCATTTTGATTTATTTTTTTTTAGTTCAGATTGAGGCATCTGTTGCCGTTGATATTTCATTTCCAATGGGAGAGGTTTGAGTAAGCTTAGGGATGAATTGCTATGTGCATTTGATTCTGTGATCTTGTGGGAGGCTACACAAAGGTGTCTTAAGAGCTTTGTGAAGTGCTATTGTGTTGTACAATGTGTACTAGTCCTTGCAAGTCCTTATCATAATGTTCCTGACCTCTGCAAACTGTCATAGGCTCAAACTAGCATATATTTCCTCATTCTCATAATATGTTCTCATAATGAACATATTATTCTTGTTTATCACAGGAGAAACACAAGTGCTTCAATTTTACCTGAAATACTCCATACTGGTCGTGGTCTTTAACAACACATACAGACAGATGTTCTTAATCTGCTCCTGCACGGCAGTTCTTGCTTGTCAGTGCTTAGTGTCAATGTGGGTATTTTAGCCCCTTTTTGTTTTGCTAATTTTACACTGCTTTTTTCAGGAGATCCTGATAGCTCCAGCTGTTTTTCAGTCAGAACTCCTTCAGAACTGTGTTTACAAATGTTTTTTTTTTAATTTTTTTAAATTTTATTATTATTTTTATTTTTTATTATGTGGAAGCAAAAGTTGTTCTTCAGATACAAAGATCTGTGCTTCCCGAGAAGCGTCCTAATATACTGACAGTGGTTGCAAGTTCTTTTCATATTAGTTCGTGTCTTGCTACTTAGGTTGAAGTAAAGAGGTTCTGCCAACATCCATTTTAGAGTGAATATTAATAAACAATGTGATAGCTAATGAGTATGAGCATACAGACTTGAATAACAGGTATTGAATGCATTCTCCTGTTGCCCTAGTAACCATTCATTCCCCACTGAGAATTTAACTCACTATTCAATGTAAATTTAACCCTCAAATATTCAGATATTTCCCTAATGGGAAACATTTCCTAAAGCCTGAATAAAATTGCTGGAAGAAATAGTAGCTAATTTGTAACATTATGGCAAATTTTTGGCTCAATTCCCTGATCACCTGTTACATAACCTAAGTATAGGACACTTTCCCTTACCCTTTTTGCTTAAGAAACATGCACATAAGAGTCAAAAGCCTCATAAAAATCTACTTTATATCTGAGGATGTGCTTCTGTGGAAACCCACAGGTAAATAAGTAAGGCTATTGGTGGCTCTTTAGCAAAATGGTTAGCAAACACAGGAAGATAATATTATTTTCCCCTTCCTGTCCCTCATTTCACAATATATCTACTTGCACATAGAATTCACTTAATCATCAAGAAGAAAGATGGCTAAATATATACCTCTTTCACTTTTTAGCATCTTTCTTTGGTGTAACATTCAACATACCAGCTGTCTGTAGAGGAGCACAAAACTGCAGGTAACTACTGGCAAAAGGTAAAGACAGTTTCAGTGTTACAGTGAGAAAGTAACTCATGGATCTCCTTCTCCTTTTTGATATTTCCATATGATGGCTCTGGAACCAGGAAGCACTTTTCAATTTATGCAACAACCCTTTCATCTCCTCTTGTTCTCAGAGGGATTTCAAGAGAAAGCAAAATCACAGCTTGCAGGTCAAAAGAGGTCAGGCCAGGTCTGGGAGACCAAGAGCTGCACCCTAGGGCACACCAGCCTCTCTAGCAGGCACAGTCTAAGATAACTTAATGGCCCCTCTGTCCTCTCTCTGTACACAGGGTGCCCAGGCAATTATCCTTGCAGCTCATTCCAGAAGCTGGCTCTAATTATTATGGTTACATCTGCTGAGGCATGAAAAGAATTAAGTCAAAACTTAAAGTAAAAAAAACCCAAACAAACAAAAAACCAAAACAAAACAACCCCCCAAACAAACAAACAAAAAAACCTAAAAAAAAACAAAGAAAGAACTAAAGTGTTAAGCTGCAGTTGGAACTGCTTCTATGCTCAGGGAATTTTGCACAATACACTGTAAGTCATATCTTAAAGATACAAAAGGCGAAAGGGAATTTAACTGCTCTCCCTTCATGTCTTCATGGATTAGCCCCTAAAAGACATGATATCAGATGAGCTCCATAGAAGTCAAACCTAAACTAAAAGTTTGTGCTGGCATTGCTCAGGGACATGAGGAGGTGTGATCCCTGAGTGATAGACCTGTGCTAGCAGAGAAACCTTGGCAAGAAGCAGTTATAGAAAGGAAAACCACACTTTAATGTGTCGCAGGGTTCACTGCTTGAAGCGCATCTGCTGGTGCTGTGTTAGCAATCATAGCCCTTTGCATTTACTCTACCCTGGGGTCAGTGAAGCTTCACTAGACACTGTCCTCTTATTTAGATTTTGCCAGATGCATATATTTTTTTTTTTCTTTTCAGAATCTTACTTTGGTGTTTCAAAAGTTTCATTTTCCTTCTGTCTAAAACACTCGGAAGAGCACAGCTGTGTCATGCCACATGGCCCTGTTAAGGCTCTTGATGAGCAGCAACATAGAAAACAAGTTCATTTTGAAAGGTCTATTGAGTTGATGGCCTGGACCTCAGGCAGGAATGCTTAAACACAGTCTGCAGAGAGCCTTGAGACCTCTTTATAGGGAGAAGGGTGCCTGCTGAGAAAAAGAGCATGTAAGCATGAAATGAAAACTTACAGGATTATGCAGGAGCAGATTTGCACAAAGGGAAGAAGCAGAACTGAAAGGGTCTCTCTAAACCTAGTAGTCCTATTTATTTGTGTGTGTGTGTGTGTGTAATATACAATTATTTTGCATGCAGTATGCTCTTTATGTTGTGAATGCCTCAGGTTGACCTAAATGATTTTTGAAGTCCCATTCCACCTCAAATCAAAAGACCCATAGAAACAGCAGAAAAAGAAGTGAATTATGCAAGTACTCTAACTTGGCGAAACAATTTAGTTGCCGTTTTTAAATTATCTTGTCTTTCATACCAGTTAAGCAATTTTCCTGCCATCATTATCTCCATGCCCTCTGCCCAAGGATCCCAGACAGTTTGCCCTGACCTTTCAACCTCAGTGTTTCTGCCTCCTTTACTCCTTTACTCCTTGGCATGGGTTAAAGCCTAAAGCTCAGAAAACCTGAGATGAGCCTTTGCTGCAAAAACAGGCTGCAGAGAAGGTAAAATAAGAACATTCTTCCCTAGTATTTGAATGTGTTTCTTCAAAGAAAGACAGTAAACTAGACAAAACAGGCAAGGTACCATTGCAGTGCTTTCCTTGAAGAGATGACAATAGTCTCTGTGATGCTCTTTGTTCTTTTTTGTGGTCCTTCATTGCTTTCTTCCAGCAAACTCATATAATATTGCACATAAAGTGGAAGCGGAAAAACCCATTCTGAGGAACCTACACAGTTGCAGTAGTCTAGCAAACTCAGCAGTCTAGCAAAGCTCATCAACACAGCTCTAAGTCCGAGACATGAGCTCAAGGGCTTGCTGTGGTCAGGGGCCACTTCCCAGTAGCCTTGGAGTATACAGAGAGAACAGGGCAGCAAGATTTGAATATCTGGCTTTAGTAGCAGGGCTCTCATGCTATGGAAGTGCCATGGTTCAGGGTGATGAGGGTTGCTCAACTCCTTGTATAGTCAGGAACAGCTTAGGGTGCTGAAGGGGCACTACACCTTTTTGTAGGCTTGTATTTGCACACTCTGCTTTGCAGTAGTGTCACCATTCACTTGGTCCTGCAGCGAACTGGTTCAAAAATTAAACCAGGCAAAACCAAATCAGACTTTCCTTCTAGGCCTAATTTTCATTTTGTTTCAGTCCCTGAACAATTTGTTTTCATTTCCTGAGCCAGGTCATAGGATTAGAAAGGTGGGAGAATGCAGCATGCAGCAGGAAGAGGGAGATAGTGTCACATTAGAATAGTTTAAAAGTATTGTACTGCTACATATAGTGGCTCTCACCCTGAACAGAAAACCAATTTATGTCCTGCTTCTTTGATTCTCTGGTAAAATAATGGGATAGAGGGAGTGCAAAAGCTATGAAATCTTAATTTCTTAGAAAATTTGAGTATTGGAAAAAAAGGTTCATTTCATGCACGTGTTTTCCTCTCACTACTTTTGCATTTCATATCTTGCAACAAAGAAAAGTTATTGGCTGTTGCTATGTTGTTAGTAGCAGAATTTGAAAACGTTTTTGTGTCTACAGACTGCGCATGTGTTGGCTCTCAGGTGTTACTCAGATTTTTTTTTTGCTTTCAGAGAAACGTATGGCAACATTGAGAAAAGTATCAAATAACCATCCTGCAATATAGTTTTTGTAAGCATGAAGATCATGAGGCCAGACAGTCAGGTAGCTCTTCGGGGCCTGCTAGGGTGAGAGCGTGAAAAGGAATCAGTGAATAGGCCCTAAAATCCAGAGGGAGAGTTTCTCTTTCTCTTCTTTCTCCTTGTATCTCTGAGACTCACAGGGAAAAACATTAACAGCATGTAAGTTAGCAATGTCGGAAATTGTGGAGAAAGCAATGCTGAAGGGTACAAATGCAGCTGACACGAATGCACTGAAAACTCCCATTATGGATCCCTAAGTTCTTTGGAGCAATGAAACCTTTCTGTGTTCTCTGTGCAAGTGCTGTGACCTGATAAGACTTCTAAATTGTAACACAATGCCAATGGAAAGAAAAGATAAGTGCAGTGAAAAGCAGCACACTGACTAGGAGGTAAAAACACAGACACTGACACTGACACAGGCTTTTCTTTTGAAATCAAACTCATGGCTATTATTGTAACTAACTCATGCTAGTGAGAAAGAGCTGTAAGTGATTTTCAGTCCATTAACATGAAATATTTTTCATTGACACATGTCAATACAGTCCATGACAAAGTCAGTATGATTGGCATGATTTTGCAAATGGGGAAATTGAGGCATAGAGAAGTAAGAGAGTTTGATTCAAGGTCACCCATCTCTCTGACAGTACCACAGTCAGTACAATCCAGGAATCTGTAGCCTGAATCAAACATTTTCTGCAATATTATCTTATTTAAAGTGTGAATGTGGGGGGGGTGGTACTTGACACGTATATGCACACACATCTATACACAAACACTTGAACTAGAAGATATTCTAGAAATATCTGAAGGTATAATTCTGTACCATTCCATACTAGTAATCACCTTGTCAGGAAGGCATTGAGCACATCTCATCAAAGAGAGTTCAGAATAATCTTACCTCTAATCACTTTCACCTTTGCAATCCATTAAAAGGCACATCTCTGTTGTGCCTTCCATCTAATTTTTTTTTAAGAGATCCTACTGATCTGACATTTATTGATCTGAGCTTGTCTTCCGAATTGCTAATTTGTTTATATGTTCCTAAATGACTCTAATCCCGTTTTTCTGCTGGATTCTGGCAGAATCTGAAATAGACTCTTTTTGATAAACAAACATGCAACTTGCATAGTTTTTAAAATAATATTTGATTACTGTTCATCATATTTTTATAAAATACTTCAGTATAGTAAAAGACAACACCAACCTTTGGGTACAATGACTAGTTTTGTAAATGCTGTAACTTATTGTTTCAGTGAACCCATTTAAGTAAGCTGAAGTTAGCCTGCCTAAAATTGTCCCAAGGGAACAATGGGATCTAATTTTCTTTTGTTTTGTGAAAGGTACCTTTTCATTATCACAGACTATGAAAATTAAAGTCATATTGGCTATTATAGAGACTTAATAACTTAATAGTACAGAATGCAAGCCACTAAGAGAAAAAATTCAGATTTTTTTTTTAATTTTTCCTGTTATATTAGTCATGTACTTAATTTGTTGTGATGCTGTTCTGATCCTCTGTGATTTTAAGAGTCAGAACTGATTAGAAATTTGCTAGCAGTGCTTCTACTTGAAATCCCTTTTTTATCCACTTTCTTTGGATATTTGTTTATGTTTTCGTTGGAGATGGCAGTATAATGGTTCCATATTACTGTGGGAGTCAATCTCAGTGTAACATCTCAGAAACTTCTTTCTTGAAGAGATCGCTGGTAATCTTCAAGAGACTTTGCTAGATGACGTTACAAAAAGATCATAAAATCATAGAATTGGTTGGGTTGGAAGGTACCTTAATGGTCATCTAGTTCCAACACCCTGCCGTGGACAGGGACACCTTTCACTGGACAAAGTTGCTCAGATCTCCATCCAATCTGGCCTTAAACACTTCCAGGAATGGAATATCCACAACATCTCTGGGCAGCCTGTTCCATTGCACTGAAATGAAATGCTTGGAGAGTAAATTTGATCCTAACATCTTCTGGAGATATTACTAAGTTAGATCATCAGAAACTAAAGCCACTACTGGGCTATCAGGGGAAGACTGAGGACTTTCAGCCAAGTAAAGGTTCCTGGTGGTGGAGGTGGCACTCTTCCTTTTGCAGCAGATGGCTAAGTGACTCTGGGGTAGGACATGGGCGCAAGCCAGGCGGTAAAAAGGCTAAGCCCACCTGAAGCCACACGGTTTACCCTCCTTGGCAGGCTGTTTTCCTTAGGGATCTACTAAATTCCAGGTCAATTTGTGGCACTTTGCCTGTCTATACTCTCAGGACAAAAACAACCTCTTCATTTTCATTCTGAACCAGTAAGTTTTGCACACTCTTTGGCTGTCTGCAATCCATCTCATTGGGCTTATTACCATCTAGCGACCAACACAAAAGATTTTGCATCTAAGTGCCATGTTTTCAACTCAGAAAACCCGGGAGAAAAGGTCTAGCTCCAGAGAGAATGTATTACCAGCAACTTAAATGGACCAGACTTTCCTCTCTCATCCATGCCATCTTTGGGTCTGTTTGATCACCTCTACGTTTTATCTCTCTGTAACACCCTGTGATGTTCCTCCCTGGTATATGTTTTGGATGCTTCAAAAGCAGAGGGAAGAGATGGAAAATTTGTTAACCACATAAGAAATTCTTCTCTTACTATGGAAGCAGCAAGTCAATCAACTTGAGAAGCTAAAACCACCAAGGAACAGAAATGTTCTCCTCTTTCATGCATAGAGTAAGAGCTGCACTTCTGAGAACTGGAGAAGTACAAAGCCTCTATGCAGACCCTGGGCACTGTAGCAAAGATTCACAGGTGCCTCTATTCTACAGCATTAGCTTTGTGAAATTAAAGCACACAGTTTAAGTTGATACCTAAGAGATATTTATGGCATTTTTGAAATTATATTTATAAAATAATTTAAATGCTATCTCTCCCACTGTAGTGTTGCAGCTATTGATTACAAGCTAGAAAATTAATTTTGCAACTCTCAGCATGAAGAGAAATGTGGAAATGTGGATAAATCTGTGAAGCTTCCTCTCATTTGCTGGTAATTCATAATGTCGTCAGGAATTGTAAAAAATACAGAGGACAGCTCGGTCTCAGAAAACCAGAGGACATAAAGATATCATCTTCTGTGTACGCAGTATTTATCAAGCCTTTGAATGTGAAAGACTGATGTTTTACAAAATTTCTTTGTGGTCAAAATTTACATAGACAATGCTTCATTTGTTCTTATGGATAATCTCAGTGTTTAATGAGGCTCCTGAAGGTCCAACTGAGTGCACATGTACTTGCCTACTACCTGCCAATAATGGTTCATCTGAACATGCACTGCCAGTAAATGGATAAAAACAACCAGAGGTCAAGAGCCTTGACCACAGAAGACTTCTCCTCATTACAGCAAACTGGCTGAAGGCCCTGACAATTTCTTTCATTAAAAGTCTTGCCCATGCAGACAGACTTTTTTCTATCAATGATCCACTTAGAACAGGATCTGTGGAGTAGTAGTTATCTTGCGCTTTTCATTTAGAGTTGTTTTTCTTTCATGTTTTTCCTCTAGGTTTTCTCTTAAGACAAATTTAAAAGGCGCATTTCAATCAAGCAGGCCGATGTTGTCAAGCTCATGCACTGAATTCCCATGGGGGAAAAAAAGAAACAACAAAACTTTCTACTGAAAAGGGAAAAACAAAACTCTCCACTCCAGTTATGTTAATCAGGAATCTGTCTGCAGGAAGGTAACAGAGCTGATTGCTAGTAGACTCATCACTCGCTGCTTCTCAGAGTGGAATTTCTGTGGCGCTATCCCCCTAGTCAGGAGGAAAGGACCACAAGGTTTCTTCTCTGGATTCCAGCGGCAAAAAGTGATTTATTCGAAACTCCTGTAGACTTTTAAGGTCTCCGGGGGAGGGTTTAGAAAAAGGAACGTGACTGGGCAAAGGTCCTGGGGAAAGGGAGTGGCTTCAGGGCTCTGCTAACCAGTGGGGGATACAGGAGGACCAAAGTCCAATAACAAATCAGGGACTGGGGAGAGACAGATGAGACAACCAATAATGCTTGTGCAGGGGCAGGGACTGGTTCAGGGATGGGAGACAACATGGCAATGTGCAGGGAGACCGCATGGGTAAAGGGAATTGCAGAGTTCGGGGGAGAACCGTACAATAAAAACACAAGTAGTCGGTGTTTTTCCACTCCGCTCGATCCCGGAGAGCTGCAGCTGTGATGGACCCACTTCTAGAGTCGTTCTTTCCAGGATCCATAGTCTTTGCATTCTCCCACAGGAAGGGAGTAAAGGGCTGAGTAGAATTAATGGAGGAGAAAAAAAATATTTAATTATTTATATTTGAGTCAATGCACCTGACAGCTTGCACTCCAGGGGTTTTGCTTTCAATAAAAATATACCACCAAATATTGTTAAAGAAACCATACAGCAGCATATCCCCTTTCACAGGAGGCGGGAATATATTAAAATATGCATCAGAATTATACAGTCATAGAAAATACAGATGGAAGGGACCTCATTTAATCATCAGACTTGTATTGGCACCTCATGCTTAAAACATACTTGACAGGCATCTGGAAAACCTTGAGCAGTGGACATCCCAGAGCTTTTTTGGACTAGCAATTCTCTGTCCTTTCTCTCTTGTGAGGAAGCACACACATTTCCCTGAAGCTATGTCCCAGTCTACCAAAACCCAGCCTTTTACAGTACAGGAGGAACATAAAATGAAGCTGAAAGAGGAGTAAATACAACACCTGTAAGATAGTATGGCCTAGTATTGGCTGGTTAAGTTCTGCCAATTTTCCTCTGAGTTGCATGACAGGACTAATGAGAAGTGATGGCAAGAGGCATGGGAGTAAATACAGCTGATCAAGACTGATAGACCATGAAGCTTTCAGGCACTGTTAATCAGAAATTTGGTTAAATTCATGTTTTCCCCTCCTTTTTAGTATAGCAGTTGTTATCATGTGCCCTTGCCACTAGGAGGACAGGAACACCTCCTAAGTGTAGACAGCTTCAACTGTACTCAGAGCAATTTGTTTTCAAACACAATCAGAAATATCTAGAATTGTGGGGTTTAGGTGGTTTTGGTTTCTGTTTTTTCTTTTTTTAAATTCTCTTTTCCATTACCTGTGAAGTACCGTGTCAAGTAGCAGCACATGCTTCATAACACCTTGTTTCCTTCATTTCCTTGAAGCTTTTTACCTGGAGCTTTGTAGCTGTGTACTGCACAAATCCAGACACTCTCCTTATGATGTTTACCTTCATATTATCTAGAAAAAAGGTTTTATTGAAGTTTAATGTCTAGCAGCATCTGCTATTTGAGTGTGATTTTCACAAAAAATGAAGTTACTTCCATAATTGCATTCTTGGCTCTTGAAAATGTATCTGCTCTGTATTTTTAGCAGAAATTTACTTTCTCCCAAAGACAGTCTAAAATATTTTACTGCTTAATTAGGATAATGATATGTTATATTTTTTAGCAGAAAGTGAACCTATTTCTAATTTAAATGTTGTAGTCTTTTAAAAGAACTGATCTCCTTACATTATTCTGGGAAAAGCTACCATTTTATAGAACAGAAGATTCAGCCAAAACTGGTAAAATAATTAAGAATTCCATTTCTGCATAGTGTGCAGCAGGAAACAAGAAACTCCAACCAGTTTGTTTGCTTGACTGAGTAGACAGTTTTAAAAATTACATTGGCGCCTATGAGCACAGAGCTCACACAATCTCTTCTCAGCAAACATGCCCCATGATGGACCCATCTCATATCAAAATAGCCAGGCAAGTCACAGTGCATCCCTAGCATCGTGATAAGGACTCTGGTTTGTTCTCTTTGTTTATGCAAAATTTCCATGGGAGCAGAAGTGTTTTGACTGTGAGTGTTTTCTGTTTGCACAGTAGGTAGGTTTGCTGAGGGAGGAGAAGGGATTAAGCCTGCTGTGAGCTCTGTGCTGCTCTGTATAGGATGAAAGCAAAGAGTTTGGCTGTGCCCTTGTACATCACCCTCCTCCCTTCTGCCTCCACCCTTTACAGGCCGGCTGCAGCCAAGTTTTATTATCCAGTGAGGCTCATTGCCCAGGATCGTGATGCTAACACCGTAAAATCAAGGCAATAATAGGCAAAATCAGCAGGTTGAGGGAGGGAGGATGTCCCCTTGCCTTTAAAGAGCATCCACAGCTCTCACCTTGTTCTCAGTCAGCAGGAAAACATCTCCCCTCCTGTTTAAATGTACTTTTAAACACACTTTGTCAGTCAGAGGGAGCTTGGTCGGCCTCTTTAAGGGACAAAGAATTGGCAGAGAAGTGCCCATTCCTGAATCAATGCTTCTCTGTCGGAGGGTGAAGGATTCGATCTGAGGCAAACTGGAGAGGCAGGAGGATGATTTTAGACAGCAGGCTCGCTGGGTAATATATTTATCTATTTATCATTTTAGGATTTGTTTATAAAGAAACATGCTGGCTTTATTTGTAAATATTTTAAATACTTCAGTTGGTGGGAGGTGTAGGAAGGGTATCCAAAAAGGGATTCTGGACATTTTCCTTGCTGTTCCTTCTGACATGTCAGTTCAGAGCAGTTGGTAACATAGCGACAGGCTGCAGCACTTCATTATCATCACAATCTGCTACCTTTTTAATATAGTATCTGACATTTCAGTCAGACAGAGATCTGTGTCCTTAAGCTGGCAGGAACTTTATGCCTTGCACTCGAGAACATCGTCTTGCTGAGTGTAGGGACCAGTCAGGGCACACACTGCCAGTCTTTATGTAGATATGTCAAAGCATGGCATTCAGGTGAAAGCAAAACATATAAATGTTAATGGAAAATCTCAAACAAGGACCAAGCCATCCTCTGTGGTCTGGCAAAAACATTTCCCTGTTATGCAGTTACCAGCAAGAGCTTCCACAGGTGTCTTATTTGAGAGGAGAAAACCCAAAGGTTGCTTGAACTTTGGTGGCAGAGCTGAGGTACCTGCTGGGGCAGGTGCTTGTGTTGCCTGTGCCTGAGGTTGTGGGGAATGTGCTGACACCAAAAGCCATAGAGGTACACAGGGTTGCAACTGTGCCAGCCAGGCAGGAGGCACAGGCAGGACTGTATTTTTGGGATTGCAGTCCAGGGAAAAATTTGAGCTTGGACAGTTCTGATTTAAAAGAAGTAACTCCACACCTAAGTCTTTTCCTTAGGTATATTAGAGATTTATTATTTTAGACCTATCTTCTTTGCCTGAATTTTTGTGTCTCATTTTGACTGTTCTGTTTTACTCTGCCTACTTGCCCTTATTGGGAACCAGCTATCAGAAAACATAAATAAATGGCAGAAATGGAAAAGTGTAATAATACCTATTGTTTATTTGAATCTCTGCATCTCGAGATATGTATTATAAAATCTTTAATAAAATCAGACCTGGAATGTAGATACTACTCATATTAATTTCCCAGATGGGAAAACTGGGGCACAAGCAGTTACTGGCCATGTACAGGCTTTCCTACCTCTACTGGGTAGCGGAGTGTCTCCCAGGAAGCCTGTGAATTTATGTATTACATGGACATATTCATTCCACATGCATGAAAATGATAGGATTTGGCTCTAAATAAGTAACCTAATGTTGAGATCAAAAAGGTCTGGTTTTGTTGGATTTTTGCTTTGCCACCTTAATGCCACTGACAAGCCAGGTGCTTCCTGTTACAGTCAATTGAGATTTCGGTCTGGGGTACCAGCATGACTGAGAAGTCTGGATGCTGTGTTAGATGCTGATTAAAAGAAGGGTTGCTGTGTTTACCCCAGAAGTAGCTATACAGGAGTAATGTGTGAAATCCTCATTGTTTGTGTTGCTCTCTGTGCTATCCAGCTTGAAAGACTAGATAGGCTTTTGTTAATATTTTAGCAAAGATTATATCTTAAAAGAAACAAATCTTTGATCAAAGCCTAAAATCACCTTATTTGATCTAAGCTGACTTAACAGATAAAACTAAAATAAGAGGATGATTTTCAGTACTCTCAATTTTATCTCAGCTGAAATAGTTTTGCTCAATAATTCAGGTGCTACCACATCCATAATCTTTCTTTTATCAAGGCTAGACTATTTGATTTAATATTAGGTTTAAAATGTCACATAGGGTAACTATAGGGGTTCTGTGAACTGCATTGTTGACAGCACTTTCCTGCTTTCTAATTCTCTTAAACCACAGGCTGATTATGGAAATAAAAGCCTGTAGCCTTTAAATTATACTAACACATGATGTTTATTGCTGTGAAAAGAAAGGTAAAATCTTTTTTCTTATCAAAGAGAAACAAACACATAAATAATAATCCTGATTTGATTTGTAATGAGTATTTAGCATGGTAATGTAGCAGAAACTTTCCAAAAATGCTCCAATAATATAGGAATATTTACCTTAATTTTTCAAAACATTCATGACCTGGGAAAGCATAATTTTCATTGCGAGCTAAGGAGACTTGGATTCCTAAGTCTCTAAAGCCTTTTGGAAAATTATTATTAAATTCTAAGAAGCCTATTTTTCCCTCTAAAACTCTCAGTTGAAATTTAGGGGTTTCTTTAATGTTTTAAACTGCCTTAATACCAATACAAGTTTCCCTCAAAGAGTCTTTCACACTGAACGAGTATATGTGCGAAATGAGTAGGATTTCATGTTACACCAAAATGCTTTCAATTTATTGGAACTTTGATTACCTTTAAAAGCAAGGCAATGGAATTGTTATTTGCTGTTAAAAAAGATCTGTCACATACAGGTAAACAAACCTCTCTGCATAGATCTCCACTACTGCACAAGACTGTCTGTGCCCTGTGTGCCATACTGAGGTGCTGTGCAGCTGAGACTTAGAGAAATCAGAGGGGATTTAGTCAAGTCTTTGAACAGAACAGAGTTATTCAATAGGTTTGTGAGCACCACTAAGAATTCACATAAATGTTTCAAAATAGCTCAGAAGAGTGAGTCGGGCAGTTAATCCCCTCTCCTTCTTTCATCCAATATTGTTCCTGCAGCAGAAAAAAATGATGTCTGGTTACGGAGGCAGGATACTTGGTTAAGTAATCAGTCACCTTTTCAAAGAACAAACAAAGGGTTTAATGAGGAGATGATCTTTTCCCAAACAAAACTCTGTTGTGGTCCAACCAGATGTCTGATTACCACTTTAAAGAATCACTAGTTTTGAAACACAATTTAAGCAATAGCTGTGGTAATGGGAATTGACATAGTTTCTTGTCCTTAGGAAATACCCACCATTGCAGGCACCCACCATAGGCGTTTGTGTTGCCAGCATCCTGACTGATCACTGCAGTACATTAAAGCATGTGATACAGGCCAAGGCCAAGCAGTACTCTGAAGGTTAATGCTTGCATATAACATAGCAAATAGTTTTAATGGCTTATGAAATTATAAGTTTTCTAACACTTGGGACACCACGCTGATGTGGCTGCTAAACAGGGCCCTCATGCATGACATGGGTAAGACTGAACTTGCTCACTGAGGTTCACTGTGTAGTGGGTTGACCCCGGCCAGATACCAGGTACCCACTAAAGCCACTCTCTCTCACTCTTCCTCTGCAACTAGACAGAGGAGAGAGAAAAAAAAACAGCTAAGGATTCATGAGTAGAGATAAGAGCTGGGAGAGGTCAGTGACTGATTACCTTCACAGGCAAAACAAGTGGGGATAGTACTTATATTTATTACTAGCAGGATAAGAGCCAAAGAGTGAGAAATAAAACAGTCTTAAAAAATACCTTTCCCCCCCCTCCTTCCTTCCATGTTCTCCCTCCTCCTCCTCCAGCAGTGCAGGGGGACAGGGAATCTGGGTTACGGTCAGTTGTTGTTTCTGCCGCTGCTCAGAGAGAGGAGTCCTTCACCTGCTCCTGGGAGACGGTCCTTGATGGACCTCTCTAATGTGAGTCCATCCCTTGGGCAGCAGCTCTTCCCAAACTACTGTCCCATGTGTCACTCCCCCATGGGATGCAGTCCTTCATGAATGAGCTGTACTGGTGTGGGTCCCCCACAGAGGCCACAAGTCCTACCCGGGAAAAACCTGTTCCACGGGCCGCAGGTCTCCGGCAGGACCCTGCTCCATCCTGGGCTTCCCACGGGGTCACAGCCTCCTTCATGCATCCATCTGCTCCAGCATGGGCTCCTCCATGGGCCGCAGGTGGGTCTCTGCACCCTGATGGTCCTCCATGGGCTGCAGGGGCACAGCTGCCCTACCATGGTCTGTACCACGGGCTGCAGGGCCTCAGCTCTGGCACCTGGAGCACCTCCTGCCCCTCCTTCTGCACTGACCTTGGTGTCTACCTTGTTGTTCCCATGTTCTCACTCCACTCTTCCCTGGCTGCAATTTCTTCTGTGCAACAATCTTTTGTTCTCAAATATGTTATCACAGAGGTGTTACTATTACTTCTAATTGGCTCGGCCTTGGCCAGCAGCAGGAATTCCATCCTGGAGCCAGCTGGCATTGGCTCCATGGGACAGGGGAGCTTCTAGCAGCTTCTAACAGAAGCCACCCCTGTAACCCACCCCCGCTACGAAAACCCAGCCACAGAAAGCCACTACAACTGCCTGCAAATAATAGAGTAATAAGATACCAAGAGAGGATGCTGATCATGCATTAGTTGATTCAACACACTTCTTGCCCAGTAGAGAGCTAGCAAGCACCAATAGACAGCACTTATAGTCAAAGAAGGACATCACACAGTGAGAATATATCTGGGAATCATCCTAATGCTGTTTCCAGATGTGTTGAGCATGCTTCTCATAGTGATTGGAAGTCACCAGTTTGTTGGTGGTGTGATAAAGCCGGCAGTCAGCTAGGAAATGTCAGGAGATGCCAAATGGCAGGCATGTGGAGAGCCATTGAACTCCAGCTCACTGTCATGGGAGCTGCAAGACAGCTTAAGTCTGCTGTGCAGAGTCAGGTTCCTACTATTTTTTACATTGAGTAACAGAAGTTGGCTGACAAATATCATCAAAGGATATGAAACGAACACTTAGGGCTTAAGAAGCTGAGTATCTTCAGTGCTAAGGCTGTTTCCACTATTCTGCTTGTTCAGTATGAGGGGAAAAGGATTCATCACCAGTATAGCACTAGACTGTGCATTTCTTTGCTGAGACCACTCTAGACTCTTCATCTCACTTTGTAGCAGCTATTTCCCTGAAAATAAGTGCTTACTGAGTGTTGTGGTTTAACCCCAGATGGCAAATAAGCCCCAGACAGCTGCTCATTCGCTTCTCCTGGTGGGATGGGAGAGAGAATCAGAAGAGTAAAAGAGACAACTCAGCAGTTTAAGTGGTAAAACAAAAGCCACACACAAAAGCCAAGCAAAACAAGGAATTAATTCACCGGTTCCCATGGGCTGACGGATGTTCAGCCATCCCCAGGAAAGTAGGAGTCCGTCATGCATAACAGTGGCGTGAGAAGACAAACCCCATCCCTCCAAATGTCTCCCCACTTCCTCCTTCTTCCCCAGCTTTGTGTGGTGAACATGACAACATATGATATGGCATATCCTTTTGGTCAGTTGGGATCAGCTGTCCCAGATGTGCTTCCTCACAGCTTCTTGTGCAGCCCCAGCCCACTCTCTGGTGGGGTGGTGTGAGAGGCAGAAAAGGCCTTGGCTCTGGGTAAGCTCTGCTCAGCACTAGCTGTCAATACTGTTGTTGTAGCATCAACAGTGTTTCCAGCACAAATCCAAAATATTGCCAGTGCTAACTACTGTGAAGAAAATTAACTCTGTCCCAGACAAAAACACCACACCAAGGCAGTCTGGATCTAAAAATAGTGCTGATGCTAATGGAAGAAAAGAATGAGATCTGAATGAAAAATTGAATACATTATATTGATGTTTCAACTGAAGAGAGATTTCTGACAGTACTTCTCCTGCAGTTCAGTAAAACAGTACTTCCATTTTATTAACAATGACTGAAAGAAATAAACAATTACCTACATCTTTTTCTGAGGCAGCAGTTTCTCCTTCTGAAATCCTTATAATGAATTGTGATTGTCTCTTCATCTCTCAAACCAATTTGTTCGTAATTGCTATCTTTGAAAAAGAACATGTTTGAAGATTTCAATTTTCTACTTCCAGTCCAGGTCTTTAAAGCAGGGAGGCAAAAGGAAATGAGTCCAAGCTCAAAATTTCTCCTGTTTTTTGGGGGTTTTGTGTTTCTGTTTTTGTTTTCTTTTGTTTGGTTGGTTTTTTTAAAATTTGGTTGTTTGTTTGCTTATTAGTTTTTACAAAAATAAGAACCGAAACAACAGTATAGGTCTATGCTCCATGATGCTCTTGATCTTTGTAAAACCACAAGAAACAGAAGTTTTCCATCAGAAAACTGTCTAATTGTGAAACATTATACAACTTCATTAAAAAAAAAAGTCTACCTAACTGCAAGTACAGTTCATTTGTATTCTGTGGGGAAAAGAAGAGATATGTGCATCTCATAATTCATTATCTGAGAAAATACAGTCTGTTCATTAAAAGGAAAGGAACCTGCTGTAGGTCATTTTTGGTACATTGCAGAGTCTATCATTGATTCACAGCACAGCACTGAGCAAGAAACTTGATCTCTTTGCAGTCCAGTTTACACAACTATTTAAAAGATGTAATGAAATCTACCCCACAAGGGTTTTTCAAGCCTTGTTGTTTATGAGACACCAGGACAGGACCAGTCACTAGAGAGATTTCAAAGTATAATTAGTATCCTAAGATTACTAGAGCGTTTCATGCTTAGGTGGAATGCAATTAACTCTGTAGGCTGTTTCAAAGTGCCTAAATCTCCAAATTCAATCTATGAAACACTGAGAGTCCCGATTTACAGTAGCACAAAAACTGGATAAAGAAAGGATAAAGAGAAATAAATGAAGATAAGGATAAAGATAAGATAAAGAGAAAACCTGTAAGCTCCTTTGGTTGGTTCTTCAAGCTATGCAGTGAGCAGCAAGTAAATGCCATATCAATCAAATTTGCAGTGATGAATCTGTTTCTCCTCTCAACTGTATACTGAGATATTCCTTAATTTGCTCCATGATGTTGATATCAGGAGTCTTGGATGTAAGGCAGGCGTTTTGACAGTGTATCTGAATTAACTGTTTTCTATGATACTTAACTGAAATTGCACTACACTGGAATATATTCATCATTGCTGCTAATTGCTGACCTGAGTAAAGCCAATGGATAAACTGAATACTCTCCTTCTCGAGTAAATAAAAGGAGCAGTTAAACATTTGGATAGCCAAGGGACAGATGCAGCTCATTCCTGGTGGGAGGCACTGAGCAGTTCTCCCATACAACTCAAGAGAGCAGATGCCAGAGCAGATGTCACGAGCAGGTCCAGGGAGCCCAAATTCACCCAGTCCCATGTAAATATGTGTTTAGTGGTTCAGCTGGTGTGGTGTTGGCTGCTGACAGAAGAGCTGGGAAGCAGAAGGCTGAGCAGAAGATGAACACTATGGATGAGTGGGTTCTTGGGGGGCTGGCTGCCAGGAAGCCGCCGGGGTACAAGCAGATTGTGGAAGGTTGTGCACGTATTTGTGCGTGGCAAAAGTGAGAGCAGCAAGTGTTAACAACACTTTGAGAAAAAGCCAAGAGCTCTTATTTCATTTTGTAAAAACAGGGTTTTCTTTCTCAGCAAAGACATTTTTTCCTGCTTGCTTTCTGGAAAGTTTGACTTAAGGTGTGTTATAGGAGTCAAGTAATAAATTCGGCTTTAACCAGTTTCTCCTTCTGTCAGTACTTGCATCTCACAGTTTTAAAGTTCTGCAGTTATATCTTGGAACAAGGGTTTCTTGCCCTTCCTGAGAAGATTTATTTTTTAAAAATTTCATTGGAAAGAAGTTCAGCTACTGTTTATATGAGTAATAGAGAAGCTGAATATTTATAATTTATTTTTCCTTTGCAGTTTGGGAATTAAGTCTTCTAGATAAACTGAAGCATGTCCCAATTTATTCAAAGCATTCCAAAGAAGAAATGTAGGTTTGTCATGAAAATTTTGGCTTTTCAAAAGTAAAAAAATTGTACATACTTCAATACTGGAAGATGAATGAAAAAGTCAGCCTCTGTTACTGCATGTCTTAGGCTTACTTTGTATTCCTGTAGCCTCTTTCCTTCCTCTTCTTATGTTTATATATTTTTTCTTAGGAATATCATTGCATTTTTTGCTGAAATTTATGTTCTGCAAACCTGTTTCAATGTATGTTTGATTCTGTTCTATTAGAACAATGATTTATGTTCCCATGTTATTTAACAGTCACCTAGACTTGCAGCATCACTTGTGTTTATTCCCTTCAGATATCTACCTGTTCTTCTCCAGAAAGAGGCAAATCTAATTTCTCCTGCATTTTGTTAGAAGTTCTAGAGTTCCTCTGTCACATGGATCATCTTTGGTACTACTTCTTTTTCATAAGGCTGATGGAAGTACCTTTCTTTATTAAAGTTGTATTTTTTCCTTTTTTTTCCTCTTTTTTTTCCTTCATGGCCAACAATGGATAATCTAGATATGATGTCATTTTACTGTCAGTACTAAAGTAGTAGTTTTAAATGTTCAGAACCCCACTACTTGTTTTGGATTGCTCAAGAACTGTGAATTTGGATGAAGATTCAATAACTAAGTTTATATGCATATATTAACAAAAGAGCCAATAGTAGAAAAAATGAGTAAACATAGAAAAGAGATGAAACCAGAATGGTAACAAACCTTGCAGTTTCATCAGGTAGAGTACTGCTGGGTACAATCTTTTTGATGAAATGAAATTATTTGACCTGTGTAGAAAAGGAAGACAATTTTACTGCATCCCATACAAGCTCACCTATAGGAAGGAACTTTGATTGCAAAAGGAAAATGCACTAGAGGGGAATCTGATTCCAGCAGGTGCCTTTCAAGGGTCTGAATCTGTCAGCAGGTCTAGTCACCTGCATCTTACTTTGCAAAACTTTTTTAGATATTTCCTTAAATGTGGGAGTCATTATTTAAAAATGGAGTTGTCAGATATTGTAGAAAGAGTCAGAACACAGCAGTGTTATCAGGAGAACAACTGGTAATCTTTCTGAACTGCCTGTAATCTTAATTTCATCTTCTTCATCACTTAACATCATGCTCAGCTCCCACACTATCCAATGCCATGGAATAAAGGGTGGAGATTTTACTGGTTTTTTTGCTGAGATAGGATTAATTTTCTTTATGGAAGCTCATGTGATGCTGTGTTTTGGATTTGTGGCCAAAACAGTGTTGGTAACACGTGTATGTGTTAGCTGTTGCTGAGCAGTTCTTACACAGCACCAAGAACTTCTCTTTCTCCTGCTGCCCTTCCAGCGAGAGGGCTGAGGGTGGGCAAGAGCTTAGGAGGGTACACAGCCAGGACAGCTGACCCCAAGTGGCCAAAGGGATTTGTTTGTGTGTGCCATTTTGCTTCACTTATTAAACTGTCTTTATCTTGACCCATGAATTTTCTCACTTCTGCTCTTCCTCTTCTCTCCCTCATCCCACTGGGTGGAGGGCATGAGTGAGTGGCAGTGTAGTGCTGAGCTGCCTGCCAGAGTTAAATCACCACAGGATGCCCTTACTATTTTAATGGGTTTCTAAGCCAAAGGAGCAGTTTTCTACGTGACACCTTCCCCTGGCCGTTTCCCAGGACGTATCCTAAACAACAGTTCGTCAACTAGTAGGATATTTGATCGTGTTAACAGCACGATCTGTGTTTTGCAGTGATTACAGAAGTCATCACTCTGCAGATGGCATTTCCAGTCTACATCGTAGATGTCTGATATCACAGAGGCAGGCAGCTTTGTATTGAGTGTTCCAATCAGGAGGTGATCCATCAGCCTTGGAAAAGTGGCCATGACCTCGTATGCTGTGATTTGCATCAACCTCAGAGAATCAGTAAACGGGGAGGGAAGTGAAGGTCTTTGTTGCACAGGCTGTTTGTATGGTCTGCAAATCCTGTTGAAAAAAGAGAATATGACTTGTGAATTTCTGAAAACACACATTTGAAGAGTTTCGTGTAATTGGGAGAAAAAAAAATCTATGAAATTGGGAAAAACCCAGTGCAATAAAGAATTGCCCCTAAGTGAGCTAAAATGTCAACTGCTTCAATTTCTATCAATTCCACACACAGCTAAGTTTAAATATATCTTACAAATTGAGTAAAACACAAATGTTTTAGAAATATGAAGCACTGTGCTGGCATTTTATTAGATACAAAATAGATGATGTTGAAAGCTGAAAAAAGAGTGAAATTTCAGCAAGCCCTGGAGGTGGATGGCAGGATTTGTTTTTCACTTGTCTTCGGTTTCTGGTCTTTGTATTTGTGCATGAGTACAAATACAAAAGGTAAAAGAAATTAAACTGAAAAGGGGAAAATTCAACAGTGAAAAGTAAACTGAAAAGACCATGACCAGGTTGGACAGGATCCATGCAGTGTCTGCTGTGATAAGTTTGAAGAGTCAAGAGGAACCCTTCCCCATCCTGTTTTTCAGTCTATTCCTTCTACTGTTGCTGTGCCCAGATGAAGTTTTTTCAGTGACTACCACTACTTGACTAATTCGTACCCATTTCATACCATTCATTTCCCCAAAAATATCACCCACAAAAACCACTTCTCATGAAAAAGGCAGAAAATTTAGTAATAAATGTGACTACCAGTATAACGGAGACTTTTACATGCTTTATTTAAGGTTTGCATTCTAATCCAGGAGTTTAGAAGGTGACATTTTAAGCAAATGTCACTCAGCAGCTCATATTTCATGCAGTATTTAATATCTCTACTCAAAGGTTACACCTACTGTTGAGAACAAATTATATTTCCCAATGTGTTGAAGCGCTGGGAATGGTGTGGAGTTGTCCTATTTCAGGAGTGGCATTTGCCCCCAAGGAAGGCACTTTTTCTTCAGAGGACTCTGTCTCCCAAACCTCTCTACTTTTTCTATGAAGAGATTTCTTCCAAGAGTCCAGTGTAGTGTACTCCCTTCATCATATGGCCAGACAATGGTTGATTCAGAGGAAAAATAAGCATTTGTGTTCCCTCTGTTGTCCAAATAGGAAATGCATTAAAAAAACAGAAAGCAGCACACGACACATAGAATGGCAGTGAGGCAGCAGTGTTCTTGGTAAGAAACCTGCTGAAAGCAGAAAAAACTTGATAGTAATCGTTTAAAATACATCAAAGCAGAGAGTCAACCAGAGAGTCAATCAGGATAGAAAATTATCCCAGTGTAAAAGGAGGGGAAAAAAAAAAGGAAAAAATTAAATTTTGATGTTATGCCCCAGTTTTCACTGTGGAGAGGTTTAAAAAAGGATCCTGTGTTCAGGTACAAGTCAGAGAACCTTTTACAAAAGGAAAGATCAGCAGAAGAGATATTTAGAACAATCTTATACTGTTGATAATAGCAGTTAAAATTGTTTACTAAAGCATATAACTAACATTTAAAGTAAGACTTTGATCAGAAGACAGACTAGTAAGACAGTTTTTAAGAGTGATTTCACAAAAATATATTTCAGTAAATTTCACTTCTGCAGTAGGAAAACTGTCAGACATTACTATAAATCAGGAGTAGTTTCCCGTTAAGTACAAAATATTGGGGGAAAATTGACATTTTTGTCATGCATCGCAGATCTGTGGAACAGCTAAAGAGCAAATGATAAAAGGGCCTTGGTTCATACAGCGTTATTGAATTTCAATTCAGTTATTGAATTTTTGAAAAGCCACTGCAAATGTAAACAAATGGCTTGCCATTGATATTTTCACTCAAGAGTCTTTTCTAGAGCATGTGCTAATTCCTTGTATTGATAAGTGATGTGAAAGAAGGGGAAATTAGTGAGATGATAAAATTTGCTGCTGACACAAAATTAGTCATAATAGTAAAAATTAAATCCGACTAAAGTTTTTCTTGATGGTCTATGACACAGAGATATAGAGATGTGAAATGAGAAATGAAATTCAGTGTTAACAAACAAAAGTTAATTTGCACAGAAAAAGCAAATACATAAATACCAACATAAGGATAAGTTTAGGGGAAAAAAATTGTCATCAAACAGAATGCTTGGAAAATGTCATAATGCCATGTAATGCCATGCATTCCAGATATTGAACATTTAGTTTAGTTACTCAAGAAGGATAAAGTAGGCGTAAAAAAGGTGCATAGAAGGACAGCATGTATGGTGAGATATGAAGAGAGGCTAAATAGATTAGGAATTTTCAGCTTGGAAAGAAACAGCTGAAGGGAGATGTGAAACTCAAAGCAGAAGAGCTAGAGGTCCTCTGATTTCTCTCAAAACTTATGAACAAGGAAGCTCTTTTTCAGTGGCGAACTGGCATTTTTGGAATGTTTTCTGTAGAACATCATGGGTATAGAAAGTGTTAGCACATTCAAAAGTTAGACAAATTCATCTAAATCCTGTAACTACTCATTTCCCCAAACAAAGCCAATATTCAGGAATAACTACTCTCTCCTTGCTTTTATGCCATGTTCCTTCTTATACAGCTTCCAGCCACAGTTAGAGACAGTGGGGAAGAAGAGTTGTGTTTGGCTTTCATTTCTATCTCCACCTGTCCCTGAATCCTTCTTGTGGGAACTGGGTTCTGAGGAGGCTATAGAAATTCTACAGTGTTTCGGATTAGAGACTGTAGTTTGGAGCATCCTCCCTGTGACCCATGTGAGAAGTATGGGGTGATTCACAGTCCTGTCCTGCGGGTACATGACAGTGGAACTCAGGTAAGATCTTGCTGGATGGTGCAGAATTCTTGTTCACCACAGCAGGACACTGCAGAAAACAAGCCCTGAAGAAAGGATCCCAAATCACCCCCACCAAAGTTCTTTCCTGTATCATAAGACAAAGAATAATTTTTTTTTCAGTGTTCCATTAGAGACACAGTGATACTTGATATTGATGAGAAGTTTATCGATGCCAGTTGAGAGGGAATAAAAGTTAATGTCTCGGTTAAACTACTAATTATTATTTATTAAAACAGTTCCCTGGTTAAGAAATCATGACACTTCTGAAAATTTTCTACCAGGGAAAACCTTCGTTTCACAGCCTAACACCTTAGGAAGCTTATAATGGTGCTGAAGGCCTCCAATAATCCACCCCAGATCTCATTTCTCTTTGTCACCTTTGTGTACTTGATCCTATCATGCTCCAGCTACTCATAATTAAACCTGTCAGTCAGGCAAATATCCTGACACGTCATGAGTGAGAGAAAAGGTAACAGACATTGTGCTGAGGTGTTGCTAATGTGGGAACCTGGGAAATTCAAGCAGTGAAATTTTGACAAGAAGAGGAAAAAAAGATGCTGAACTGTTAAGAGGACTGGGTAGAGCAACAAACTGCCTTTTACATTATTAGTTAGAATGGGTATCAATATAGCATTACCATTGTTGGTGCTAACTAAAATTGCTACTAAGAACCTCAAGCACTGCATTAGGAATAAAATTAAGCTTAAACATAAGGGGATAGGGGTAATGAGGATGGAGTGGGCAACAAAGGCCTAAAAAAGCTTGCGTTGCTTCTTCCCATGTAATTTTTTCTTCACAGAAAGAGATGACAGCCCTCACTTGCTTCATTCTGACATCTTTTCATTACTGCTAAATTTGCTTTCTAAAAATCAGACACCAGAAAAGTTGTCTTTGATTAGAGCAATTTTAAAACTGAACTCATTCTTAAGTACCTTGCTGAATCAGTGCCCAAGTTTTCAGCTCCAGTTCTTGGCCTTCAAAAATATGTAGAATTGTACTATTAGTTTGGTAAACCAAACAGATCTCTCAGGGAAAGGCATATTTCTAGACCTGTGCTTTCACTCTTTCCCTTCAAAAAAACAAACCTAACTGTGTGTTACATATCTATCTAGATTACCAGGGTGGGTTTTTTTCCCTTCTAAACAATTGAATAGATTTTAAGCCCATAAGCATTATCTCTTCTGACTTACCACTTCATCTGACTCACTGAATTTCATCCAGTCGTTTCTGTTTTGAACCTAATAGCCTGTAAATGAACTAGAACTTTTCTCCTGGGTAGATATGCAATCAAGGAAAACATTGATTTTAGATTTGTAGTGTATTGTTTTCAAAAAGTGTTTTCTCTGTGCATCTCTATTTAAAAATCTGACAAGAAAGTATCTTAAAACAGTCTCAGTGTATTGCACTGTCTGGAGAAAGAAATTTCTACAAAATACTCATCTGACAATAAGGAGTGATGCAGAATATTATACTAGTGGAAAAACCCCTACAACTTCATATTCAATTCTTGCTACAAAATCCCCAGAATAATTTCTAAGGGAAGCAAACTTATTATATTATTTCAGGCTTACTTTAAATCTTGAAATTACATAACTGTGTCTTATTTACGAGTGATATGAGAATGCTGTTGTGTTGATACCCTTAGCTTCGTGAAACAGTCTGAGCTGTATTTCTTTGCATGCAAGGGACAGCTTGCTCATGTGATTCACCAGAGTTATTTTTGTGGAGGAATAGAAAGACCCAAACCCAGGTATGGAGCTAAAAATGAGTTCTTTATTCATTTTTAAAAGGCTTCTACTTCAGAAATCTTTGTGTTAAAGTACATAAAACCTACAGCACTGGAGACATGCAAAAAGGGCAGTCTTTGTAGGACCAAACTGGTTTTTTTTGGCGTTGAAAAACACATTGTCAAATAAATTGAGGGTATTAAAAAAAATCATGTAAATTTCTTCTGTTACTGAGATGTTGTCTGTGAGGTTGGGTTACCCTAACTACAAACAGAAGAATGTGCTGAAATTACTTCTGGGCATCAGCCAAATATAAAGACACTCTTTTAAATCTTGTCATACCCTACACACAGACAGGTGAGAGAGTGAAATCTAGGGGCTACTATGCTGTTTCCATGCTGTTATGGGCTTCTGAGGGAGGTGACTGTATCTATATCTATATTTTATCTATTGCATTGTTCAAAGTGATCATGTCAGATCACACATCAACCCTACAGAATGCCTTTAGCTGTGAGTTGAAAGAAATCATGGAAACTGCTAGGTACCTTTTTATCACAGAGTTCACAAAGATGAATTTGCTCTTCTGCCCAGCTCGAACACATGCAGAGCTTTCATGACAGTTCTAGAACTGGAAAGGCTCCTGGGCATGGAGGATTCATGAAAGAGGAAACAAGAGGTGCTGAGGTGAGATGTGGAACCTGTTATTAGAGGTGAGGATGTTTCAACTATGCACAGCATATCAGAGGTGTTAAAATCAAAGATTTGAGTGCATTGTTTACAGTGCGAAAGCCGAAACATAGGAGTGCACAGAGTATTTCACAACTGTTTAAAGGAAACCTGTATGGTGTCAGCTTCTTCTTTCTTCTCTGTCTAGGCTGTAGAGGTAGAGGGA
The DNA here is from genome assembly GCF_003984885.1 of Neopelma chrysocephalum. Taxonomy (NCBI): domain Eukaryota; kingdom Metazoa; phylum Chordata; class Aves; order Passeriformes; family Pipridae; genus Neopelma; species Neopelma chrysocephalum. The sequence goes on from NW_020897714.1 coordinate 26,335,777, forward strand.
TCTTACTAAAGGTCTCTGTTGCATGCCAGAAATGTTAAGAAGCTTCTCCCCGTGGCTCAGCTCTATAGGAGAGCAATCTTTGTTAGTGTAGCTCCCAATGTGGTGCAGCTGCTTCCTGCTAGTCTGGCTAGAAATGTCAGACCACATAAAGACCCGAGAATGAAATAGCTGCAGACAGGTCTTCTCTCATCTGACTTTTCAACAGAGGCATTATTACATTTTAATATTTCCATTTGCATTGCCTGCACTCAAAGCAGACAGTGTACAATTTTATCCTCAAGCACATCTGCTCCACCATACAGTCTATTGCAGTAAACTGAAGGATGCACAATCTGCTTTACATTTTCTACGCTATACATTTTATGGGGTAACATTTTCTGTTGTCTTTCAAAATCCAGCCTAAGAACTTTCAGAAGGTTCACCCAAACAAGATTATTTTTTTGTCTCCCATCTCTAGCTACTTCTGCCATATTTCTCCTTTCTAAGCAAAAAGATAAATAAATCAAACACTTTTATAATGAAAATAGTGTCTGAATGTTAAGTTTCTCAGAGCTCAGCTGCCACCTTTCTAATGGGCTTCTGATGGTTAAATAAGATTTGGCTTTGTTCAATTCACAATTCTTTAAAGTAAATAAAGACAAAAATTATGCAGAAAATATTTTTCTTTAAAATTTCATAGAATTTTCAAAGATAAATTAATTTCAAAGACGGACTAATTCAGATATTTCCCTCCACTGTCTGGAAGAACACTTTTGTAGCTATCATTTAATTATATTTCTCCTATTTCTCCATAGAGTATACACTTCCACATTAGAATCTTTGTTCCTATCCATGAACTCTCTATCAACTTTAAGAGTTTTAGATGCAGATAAGGACAATGAAAAATATACCAGAAATATAGAAGGCTAAAAATATGGTGGAAGAGGAGTTGTCAATTTTTTTTTGGGTCACACTGTAGAAAATAAATGAAACCAAATTACTATAGTGAAGTCTGTTAGCTGACAGGGTTGATTTTTTTTCTCTGTTGGTTTCTATTCCAATCTAACCAGTCAGAGCTTACTATAGAAAACAGAAGATAATAGTGATTTTCCAAATGGAAAAACAAACTAAAAGTGACAAAGTTCTTTTCAATATAGTTGTTTTAACTCTCCCTGGATCATTTTGTTCAGGCAGCTTTTACCATGTGTTCACATGTAACTTAAAAGACCAAAAGACTAATTTTTTAGCTAATAAATACAACACTTGCAACAAATGTGGGTAGAGCCCTTCCCACTTGCAACAAACGTGGGTAGAGCCCTTCCCAAATCTTCGTTCGCGAAGCCTAGCCATGAAATACAACAAACCACTACACTTACCAAACATTTAGTCTGAGCGTTCATGTGCTCACAGCCTCTAATAAGAAACCCACGAGTGTTTGCAGGCCAGGCAGTGGTGAAGGCAGGGGCAACAACCCTTGATTTTGCTGTTTTGTTGTCTTATGGCTCCCCATTTTTTCTTTTGTGGTTTTATACACCAAGTCTCCATGTTGGTGGTTTTCCTCTTAGACTCTCAAGCTGCTATGAGTTCACAGTTTGAACTTCTTTACCTTGCATGACTCTATGCACTTCCTAAGATCCCTTTCTCACAAGAAAACATTACTCTGACATTTATCCCCAGATTTTGTAGCTGGGCTGCATTGGAGCTAAGCCTTGGGCCACAGAGAGCTGCATATCTTGTCAGAGGAATACAGGGAGAGGGTTAGAGCTAAAAATGTGTTTGTTTTGTCTATGTTTATATATTTTTAAATAGAGATGAGTGCAGTGGTTGATCCCACTCAGAGATATTTTTTCAAGGCATCTGTAGGTGCTAGAAGATCTTACATATGTGGTTAAAATTACCAGCCTGCTTGAGTCCTGTTTCCTCATCTGGTTCAATTTGTCTTTACCTTTGAATGACATGAGTTTTCTGTTGAAACGGTGGGAGTAGAAGTGATAACCGTATGCACATCCTCATTTTGCTTTTGTTGGCACAGAGGTTTAGCTTCCTGCCCTACAGGAAACTTTGGATAACTCATTGCCAAGACAACTATCAGTGGGATCAAGGACTTACATGAAAAACTACATTTGCCACAATACTTTAAAACAAAGCACAAACACACCAGGTAGTACGTGGCAGCTCTGCTCCCAGAACATTTCCACAGAAAAAGAAACTGAACCACAATTACTCTGTTCTGTGGAAATCATTAGATGTCTTTACTTCACAAAAGTTGGCTTTCTTCATCTCTTTTTCATTGTACAGAAATAACTGATGCAAATTAAAAGACAAAATTAGAAAAACTAGGAGGGAAGAACCTATACAAAAGAAAATATGCCAGTGTCTTCTGAACAGATGAAATGGTTTGAAGATGCTTAATAGAGCAAAAAGGAGCCCCATGTCATAAAATATGTTGGATTTGGAACAGAGAGCATGCTTAATCCTGTGAGAGTGCGATATGTGCATGATGTACAGATGTGATAGAAATTATTGTCACCATTTATAATATAAATGACCCTATCTGTGTAACAGGGTTCATTACTAGGTAATATCTTATCTGGACTGAAAAATTAAATTGTATAACAACAGCAGCACAATAGTTCCCTTGACAATAGAGCTGCACAGCTGCTAAACTTAAAAAAACTTCTGCAAGGTCATTTAGAGCCCTCCAGAATTCTACATATCCTGTGTTCCTCTATCAAACCATGACACTCACAAACCCAGCGATCGGTAGAAACCACTGTTTATTTTTTGAGTATGTAAGAAAATAATTTTTAATCATTCGAAATGCTACTGTTATTCTTATACGTGGTTCCACTAGAAATCCACTTTATAACAAAAACCCTGGGCTTTTTGAGCAATACAGCTGCCAGAGGATTCACAAACACTCTTAGGGAGATGATGAACTAGTACTGGATTTACCTATTGAAGATGAGCATCTGAGAAGCCACTGTCTTTGGTCACTTCAGACTCTTCTGAGAGTGTCTTGAGGGGGCTTTGTGAAGCTGTGCTGAGTCTTTCTCATGCTAAGCCCATAAGCCATATTCTATTGGCTGAAGCTTTTCCAATTTGTGGATGTCTTTGGCCATATTAAGAGGAATTTGAGAAGAGCTTATGGAGAATTAGAAATCCTTATTTAGAACCCAGTAGCTTAGCTGCTGGTTATTATTCCGAGCTGCTGGTTTTTCTGATATCAATGTCAATGATTTTCTTTTCAGAAAAATTATCTTAATAACACATTGGAAGCAGGAATAATATATGGAACTGTTTGGAGGCTACTTGCTTAATAACTATAATTTCTGTCTAGCCCATCTATTCTGCCTGAATTTTTTTTACAGCTATTCATCTTTCTTTTCTCTCCATTTCTGTTTTCTTGAACTCTTTTCTTTTTTTTTCTTTTTTTTCCTTTTTTTTAAAAGAAAAGTTAAAACATACAAAGTTGAATATTATTTTATGCTGAGGAAAAGTTGTAGCTTTCTCAAAGGGATTTTAAAATTCTTGATACTTAGTATTTCCCAAATTTTGAAATCTACTGTAACACCACTATTGGTATTCTAAGCATAGCTCAACTTCATTTAGGAACTGGAGGACAACAACTGTTGATCCTTTAAAATATCAACCAATAAGTTCAACTAAGATATCTCTTTAGACCATGATCCTCTTTTTTTCCCCATACTAAGTGAATGCCAGTGTTTGCACATCCCCAAAGACAGATTCATTGGGAATATTTGTTCAGTGAGCTATTTTAAAAAGAAATGTTATGCAAAAGAAGTTATTACAGTAAAATTTTATTAAATTTTTTTAAAATAAAATGTTATGCTAAGGATATAGATTTAAAATTAATTTGCAGACACTCTATCCCAAATTTCTTCTGGTAAAATTGGGATTCATTAGATATGAGTTTAAATTTCTCCTCTATGGACAACGCAAAGAGAGAGGTACCTGCAAAACATTGGTTCAGTCCACCAAGACCTTAAAGGTCTGCACAGCTTTGAAGGGAACTTTTAATGAGCAGAATCTTTGCTTAAACGTCTAAAATTACATGAGGCTAAACCAACCTTTGCTTGTCCTATAGACTGTCCTGTCTAATACCATGCAAAGGATTGTCTACTTTTAAGTCCACACAAAGTCAGGTAAGGAGAGGTGAGCTCAGCTTCACCAAAACTTTTGTGGCCAATGCTGCAGAGTCATAGCAGAGTTGACAGAGTAACATTTCTTTTCCTTAGAATTGAAGGTCAACATTATGGTAGGAAAAAAATGTCTGTTTCAACAAACACCCTATGTAGACTAGAAGTTCAGTCAAGGGGTAAAAAATCAGGCAGAGGACAGAAAGAAAGCTACAAAATTTGCTTGGGAGAACTCTTTCATGTGAAATGTCAGGATAAAAAATCAATAGGTATAAATAGGTAAATATGTATATACTTGGAGACACAGTGTTGTGCTGGGAAGTACTAATGACTGCCATCACTCATGGACCTAATGAACAGATAGAGAAGACCTGTTAAGTATTGCCAAATCCATATAGAAACGCTATTTTCTAACTAATTTCTAATTAAATTATAGTTAAAACATTCTATAGCTTTTCTATTTCCTTGTGTAATTGGTGCTTTTTAATGCTTTTTCACTTCCAGGAGTGTACCAAGAACTACATTGGAAGTGTAAGTTCTCTAAACATATCACCTGCAGTAATCTTATGCCTTTACAGCATTTGTTTCTCCAAAAATATTAGGGTTTTTTGCCTGATCCACTGCTTTTTTTGTTCTACAATTTGGCTTTGGGAATCCAGAGATTTTATCTTATAGTTTGGCAAGTAAAAAGAAGTAAAATATGCTAAAAATTATTCTCATTTTTTGCCTTCCAGACTTCATGTGAAACAAGGGATGGATCTTCATTTAGTGTCTAAAACCTTTATTTCACAAATACTTTTAAACTTCTCCATCTACGTGCTGTCACCTCCCCTGAACAAGAAACTGTACAATAAAAACAAGGTATCAACCTAGTTCAGGTTTTCAGTTTAGATCAGTGTCCCAAGCCTTGAGCTGGCCCACGGGAGAGGGGAGGAAAAGGCCACATGGATTCCTTCTTCTTGTGCCAGTTACAGTGTTCATAAGAGCCATGGACTCATGTTCCACCCTCAGCTGTGCACTGCTAGAAAGATATTGAATCCAAAAACTGAATGGGGATGAGAAATAGTGCCATCTTTGCCATGGGACAGAACTGCAGTTGCTACTGTGTGTTGTGAGTAAACTCCACTAAATGTTTTTTTTTTATGGATAGATGTCAGCTATGGAAATCCTTTTTTTCTACTCTCCCCTTTCTTTTGATGCTGAAAGGCATTAAAGTGTATTAACATACAATCTAAAACATCTGTTGGCATTTACTAGGTAAAAAAAGCGTTTACCAAGGTCGGTGCAGATGATTGCTACACCAAGCTGCTCGCTGGTGCTTATAGAAGGTTCTCCTACCTGAATCTCATCCTGTTTCCTGGTTACTTCAATTGCTTTTTTGTGCTCCACCAAGCCCTGACTATCACCCCAGTTTATATAGTGTTCAGAGATAAATTAACAAAGGAGAATATAACCAGCATCTCACAAAAGGATGGAGTATAAAAGATAATAATGAGATCAGTGAGATAGAATCTAATGTTGTCCTAGGCTATATATCTGAAAATCAATCATTGAGCCACTATTCTGGGAAAATAGTATTGAAAAAGTTGGTATCCACTGCAAGAGCACTGATGAACCTTGCCACTAACTTCACTAAACATCAGATGCAATCCAGAGATCCAGGAGCTGATCATGTTGTAGGTGATGGATCAACTGCTTTTCTTGGAGAGATTCAAACTATGAAAGGATCCGTTTCTTTACAGCATTGAAAGATATGAAGTATATGTAACTGGGGTTTATTTTTACAGCTTTCATATCTCCTTTCATCTCCATGCTAAGAGGCTCCCCTTTTAGAGGAGGCCTCTGCTTTCTTTCCCAGGCACCTGTCAAAACAGTAGGTGCACCAAAGTGTTTGCAAATTCCTGAATTTCTGTGTGAAAACACGATACTTATGCCCCATTTTCTGAGGTTCTGTGACAAAATGCCTTTTCCTTGTTTGTTAGAACCTCTCCTAACTAGTTGTCTCCCTGCAAACATAAATACCTATCAAAATAAAAAGATCTCTTATATGAAGATGAAAAGTGTTTAAATTAATAGTGTTTTTTCTACTGAATAATTTGATGGGAAAAACACTTTTTTTATTCTTCTAGGTCACAATTTTTTAGCGCTCCCACAGCTTTTAACCAGCATAAGGTGTTGCACAAAAAGTGTGCTACACAAACAAGAAGGTGATAATCTCTTCCTCCACCTGTTGTCTCTGATCCTGTTAATAAAATCCAGTTTGAGTTTCCGGCACCACACTGGTGGTTAATGTTCATCTTGCTGTTCACCAAAACTCCCAAGTCCTTTCCTTCATGGTTTCTATTTAGCTATCCAGTCTGCAGTTTACTGCATTCTATGGGGTTATTACAGGCCTGCTGCAGGACTTCCATTTGTCCTTGCTGAAATTCATGACATTCTCGTTGACTCATGTCTCCAGCCTGTGAAGACCTATCAGAATGGCAGCCCTACTATCCAGCATATCAGCCTCTCCCCCAATTTGCTCTTGTTTGCCAGCCCACTGGGTGGGTATTCAATGTTGCCAGTAATTAATGAGGAATTTAAATAGTATCAGTACCAGTGTCAACCACCAAGAGATACCACTTGTACCCAGCTGCCAGCTGGACTTTGAACCTGACCATTAGCCCTTTAGGCCAACAATCCAGCAGTTTTCCATTCACTTTATACTCCGACTATCCAAAATATAGCTCTTCAACTTAGTCTCATGGAATACCATACTGAGACTCTTTCTGGAGTCAGGGTAAACAACATCTGCTGCTCTGTCTACTTGTCCATAGATCAAGTCATCTCCTCATGGAAAACAAATCATCTTGATCAGTTGTGCTTTCTATTGCTAAATCCATCCTGGCTGCTCCCAGTCACCTTCTTGTCCTTCAGTATCTTACCAAAACCTGAGGTGAGATTCACTAGCTTGTAGTTCCCCAGGTTCTCCTTGTTGCATTTCCTCTTGCATGCTTTCTTCTCTCAGAGTGAGGATAGATGCCTCAGACTCAATTAAACACCTTTCCTTTTCTTTTCCACCTCTTTAGAGTTGAATCAGATTCTTTATTCATTCAAGAGACCTGAATTTATGGTGAGAAAAATGTTCATTCACATGGGTCTATGTTCATAGCAGTGAATCTGTGACATCCTGATGACAGAGAAGCCTAAAGCGATAAATAGCAGAGGACTGGTTTGGGATTTGGCCTCTGCTTTTGTGTATTAATTCTAGTGAACCCTTTTGCAGGTACTATTTCAGGGTCTCAGCTGGCTTCCTTAGATTGGGGTTTTTTTTGTGTATTGTCACATCCATTATTTTGTGAGATATGAGAAATCTTTGGTTCAGATGCAGTAGTATCCACTCTTTCTCACACACTTATAATAGGACTGCCTTAAAGTTCCATTGGTGTCTATATACAAAATTAATTCCATGGTACCATCTGAATTTCAAAGCATTAAGCATCAGTAAGCACAGTTGGTCATGTTAAACATATTTACACACACAGGAGATAATTTCATCCAGTGAAATATCTTGTTACACAGGAGATCAATTTAGGAGACTGTGTCTGCTGGAAACTCAATTAGGACTAATCAGTTTTATCCTATTAATCTCAGAAAGGAGTTTACTTATACTGTCAATGGGAGGATTTGGACATGTAATTTAAATCTCCTACTTTATTAAGAAGAGGTTTAATCTGCCTATTTCCTTAGGTGTACCTCAAATATTTTGTTTTGTCACATCCCATCTGACAGTTCACAGGGTAAACAGTCATTCAGTTAGGGAATCAAAAATTATTTCTGTTTCATGTAAACCTTCCTACTCTCTAGCATCCTGCTCTGCATCAAAGGAAACAGCAACAGTGTAAGATATAGAATCATGGAATCATAGAATCATAGAATCATAGAATGGTTTTGGTTGGAAGAGATCTTAGATATCATCTAGTTCCAACCCCTCTGCCATGGGCAGTGACACCTTCCACCAGACCAGGTTGTTCAGAGCCCCATCCAACCTGGCCTTGAAGATTTCCAGGGATGGGGCATCCACAACTCCTCTGGGCCCTATTCCAGTGTCTCACCACCGTCACACTTAAGAATTTCTTGCTAATATATAATCTAAACCTCCTATTTTTCAGTTTGAAGCCATTTCCACTTGTCCTATCACTACTTGCCCTTGTAAAAAGCATCTCTCTATCTTTCTCGTAGACTCCCTTCATGTACTATCTTCATGTGTGTCTAAAACTAATACTTAAATCATCTTTCAGAACTTTCAAACCCAGGATTTTGTTAGCTGCCCTTCCAAGTCATATCTAAAAGTCTTTACCCAACCAGTTCAGACTGATCTTTGAGAAACATCAGAGAAAAGGTGAAACCAAAAGAAAGCAAACAAAAGAAAACAACTTTGAAAGGCATAGACATGGCACCACAGTTTGTAATAATCACTTCCTAAGAGAAATGGCAAAGCACATGAAGGAGCCCTGAACTGTTATTATAAAGAAATTAAATATTTCTCTGAGAAGGAAATTACAGGTGTTTTCTATCTAATGTCAGTGCAGGTTATTGAAAATACATTGATGCTTCATTAACAATTTGAGACCATCAAGTGTAAGGATGCTCTTTGTCTATTTGATTCACCTTTGCAAAGAAGAGAAAGAGAAGTGTTACATCTCTCATTTTTACAGCTCAAATTATACTTTTCTGCAGTGAAAAAATTCAAACCTACAAATTATATTTGACCAAGTTGATTTCTGTAACTTGGTGAGGCCTGGCAGCAAAAAGAAGAACTTCTTATAAACCAAGACTGTGTGTAAAACATCCCAGTCAAAAGGACTCATGCAAAGAAATCAGACATGATGATGTATGTTCATGAAGAAAAATAAATTATATTTTCACCTACCCTTATAATGTAATGTGTGTTGATAGGAGGAGACTGAAAACATATTCCAAGGTGCTGTTCCTCCTGAAAAAGCTGCTGCATCATCAGCTGGGACTGGAATTTCTTTAGAAACACATTCATGAAGACTCTTAGCTGCCAGAAATACTGACTGTTTTAATAATATAATCTTTGCTTGTTTTGGGAGGGGATTGATTTTTATTTTTTCAGCTGTTACAACTTGCACATAAAGATTTGTTTTATTTACAAAGGTGAAAAAGTCTGGCATCCTATATGTCCTGAATCCTAAAATGAAATTTAACTGATTTGATATTAGAACCATTTTTAAGTTTGATATCGTAAACCATAGAGTTCATGGTGTCCAGACGTGTTTCTTCCCCTTAGAAAGACTTTCAAAGAAACAAAGATGGAAATGGAGAGTATTTTTAACAGAAGTTCAGGATTTTAAGCCTGCACTCACCCTGTTTAAGGCACATAAAATTAAGTGTCTAAATTTAGAGCTTAAGTTCTCTGTGTTCTCTGTAAAATCAGTGGAATGATTGAGACATTTCCAGAGAGTCTGGACTGATATTTAAAGGTGGCTCTATTACTGTTGAGAGAACTTAGCATTACTAAGTTTCCAACATAATTTTCTCAGTGTACAGCTCTGTGTAAGTCTCCAATATGGAAAGGACTGCAAGGTATTTGAGGTACTGACACATAATCAATCAGTAGAGAGAAATTTAGTATTAGATATCCTTGGAAAACAGCCATTCACAACGGACATTAACAGAGAATAATTTTTTGAGAGGATGAAAACATAAATTGTCTTGTCAAGGCTATTCTATCCATAGATTAACTGTTTTAAATACAAAGAATAGATATGCAAATCACCAGTTCTCCAGATATGATCCATATAATATGTATGTAATTTTTATTGTCTTCTCCTTTGCCACTTCTAAACTGCTTTGGAAAACATGTAAGAAAAAACCCTAATAATTTGCTTTCCTAATAACAATTGGCCACCGATGTTACAGCCATGGTCATGTTAAATGATTCTGAATGAAAATACAATTATTTCTAATAGGAATAGGAGAGATGAAAAAGAAGTAGTTGTCAGTATGGTATGGGACATACTGTGGCAAAGTATAACAAATTCCTTGTCTTCAGTGTCACTATTAGCATCACTCATATGTAAATATAATATATCTGAATTGCTTTCAAGTTATAAAGTGGAAAAAAAATTAATAGTAACTGATTTGTAGAAGCCTGTCTTCTATTTCAAACTCAGAGTAGCTGAAAAATGCACTGAATTGCCATTGATGCAATTCTAATGGAGTTATTTCTGGAATTACTTCTAATTAGACTGATAATCTTATTTCCTGTCTCTTCTCATTCTAGAATAAGTGCAAACCAGCCAAAAACTATTGTGTCCTATGGAAACCTGTATGTCTTATTAAGTCATTGTTTAAAAATAGAGTTTCTGTAATGCTTATGAGAGTCTATGTGCATTTCTAATTGTGACAGCCCTCAAAAGAATCAGAGTTCTCACAAATGTCTGGATTCAAAGAGTAGCCTAAATAAACATTCTGGAAGCTACATCAACCTCAAACCAGTTTATATAATATATTAAGTAAATTATACCTACAACTGAAATCATTGTCCAAACTTGAAAGTTCTCCATTTAGTGATCAGTGTAAGAGCAGAGTTTAGCCCTTCATTCATTTATTTACCTGCACAGTAGTAGCACCCAGTTATATCAGTGAAGAATCAGTGCTCTGTTCTACAAAGACAAGGGAAAGGAAGGCCTTGTTGGTATGAAATAATGCGTGGATGCCACTGCAGCTAGGAAGAGAGAAAAGGAGTTTTTTATGTAGTTAAAATATTATCTTCATATGATATACTGGTTGTCTCTGTTGGCCACCTGTAACAGAGTAATAAGTTTTCTGGTAGAAGGTCTGGATTTAAACAGAAATCGCATTAAACTCCTCATTCATTAATATGAGGTAAGAGGGGAAGTAGTCTGTGTTTCTGTGTCATCCTGGCAGCCTTGTTGAGACTGCCATGGGGGCATGAGAATAGAGTGTACTCATTGGGATAGTGATGAGGCTCTCAGCTTTGATTGTTAGAAGAACAGGACTTCATTACCGATTGTGATCTTTCATTTAGGAGTAGTTCCCTGCAAGGGGCATGAAATAGAAAACTCTGCAGGGAGAAGTGTATCCCTAAATATGAGGTTTTATCTCCAGGTAACAACAGAAATAATTCAACATAAGAAACTTTATCAGGAAATATCTTCAGCCAATTCTTCACACAGCTTCTTCTCATCCTTAGACTGTTCCACAAGGGAAAACTGAGCATGCATGAGAAGCAAACAGATCAGAGATCTGGAGGAAGAACAGAGCCAGGAACCTCTCCCAATGTACTTCCTGCAACCAACTATCTCCTGTTTTAATTAATCGAACACAACTGTGTTTTCTAACGTTCATGAGCAGAATAAAATCCCTCAGTTTCAGTTGCTGCTTTAGCTGCACCACAGGATCACTGCCTTGGAAACTGTAGGACATTAACACAAGTACAGTCAGTGACAAAAGCAGCTTTAGGCTCAGTTACCAGCATGCAAAAGTAGAATTCAGGTCGAAGTCAGGTCCCAGTTTAGCTAGGAAAGATGAATGTCCCCAGAGAATGACTATTTTTTTTGAAACCGGTCAAAGGAACCCCAAAAGCACAGTGAAAATTTATGAGCTCAGAGAGCAATCACAGAGCAAGCATTGCATCCTTCCTTTTTCTCCTGCCTCTTTTAATTCTGCTGTCTTTCAAGGTCAGGAATATGTGGTTTTGCTGTTCTTTGGGATTCATCATCATCCACTCTTTGGATTTAACATCTACTTCATTTTAGTCCAGCTGATCTCCATAGTACCAGAGAAACCATTACGGGCACTACATTTTATATGATTTATAAACATTTTTCTCTCATGCAATTATTACTTATACTTTGAAATGTTAGCATTCACTCTTACCATTAGAGGGCTGTATTGTTTGTTACTTTTTTATCTGTTATCTATTGCATACTTGTTCATATCTGTCAAAAGCCATCTGTAATAACAGCCATGACACAATCAAGTGCTGTGCCTTTCACCCAATAAGTGGCATATATCTTATTCACCATCAATATCAGGAGTCCAACAGAAAGAGGTAGAGTAGTAAATATTCTGTAAAA
>NW_020897714.1:26348033-26622609 GCF_003984885.1 Neopelma chrysocephalum
GCAGAATTTTATGGTGATGTCTGAGAGGAAGGTCCCAGTGAGAAAGTCTGTCCTCACTGAATTCGGGGGAAATTTGCCACTGAAGTGGGTTCAGGGTGTCTCTTGCTTCTATTCTAATGCTTTAAAAGTCAACAAGGAGAACTGCTGCCACTGACAGGGGAGGTTAAGATGAAACTTTGCACATAATCACATCTGTTGGTAACTTCCCAGTTTAGAATTTATTACAGCTTCCTCTGATACATTTGAAATGCTGGCCATCAGTGTCAGATATATTCACAGTTTGAATGGGGAAGAGGGATTGCAACAGTTCATGCTTTCTATCAAGAGCAAATAGTACTTAGGTCCAAAGAAGCCTGCAAAGAATTCATAAAGATAGAAATTTTTTTTTACGTTAAAATATGTAAAAAAAAACTATGTTTTTTTCCTGCAAACCAAGAAGTGGTCTGACTAATTTCACTAGGGTTTTGTTTTTTGCTTTTTTTGCATTTGTTTTGTTTTGTTTCATGTTTTGTTTGTTGGTTGGTTTTGGTTTTGGGTTTTTTATGGCAGTGGCTGTACTCTATTTTGTGACCATTAGGAAGTACAAATGCATAAACATTGTGATTGAGTTAGCACTTCAAGGAAAACTTTTTATGGGTGGAGTTAGCAGAGAGTTGAGTAGTTAGAATCTTCATAGATACATATACAGATTAAGGTGAAACAGATAGCAGTTTCCAAAGTTACCTGAGTAATGCAGTGCCAAATCTAACTGCAATACCTGGTTGTATCAAAAGACAAAATTATTTGATATTTCTCATTATAGTGAGCTCACTGGGCTTTCTTTAATGACTTATCTCATGCATATAGATTAGAAAATGTCAAACCATTAACTGACTGCTCTTCTGAGCAGTGAGTATCAAACCAGCACTCTATTGTATTGCGGGGCTTCAGGGGACATTTTCAAAGACACAAATGACATGCAGACATTGACTTTCATTATCCAGACTAGAAATTGTTTCAGAGGTTAGGGGCATTAGGGGTTCTGACGTTATACATCAGGAGAAAATTCCATCAAAATGCCTTGTTAACCAGGGCACACACAGGAGCAATTATGATAACTCATCATGAATAAAGCTATGTTCTCAATTCAGCAAATCTTTTAAAGACATAGTTGTGTCCCCTGAAGTTCAGTAAGGTATTTTAGGAGAACACAATAGCCATCTAGAGAGACAGAAATTTCAGAAAAACTAGAAATTCAAATCTTGACATTACAAATAAGAATAAAATAAAATAAAAATTAAAAAAAAACCACCAAAACAATATGTTTTAAATAGACAGTATGACCGTTTTGTTCTTAAAAGTGCTGCCCTGATGGTTTTGTGTTCTAGTCAGGGCCCCTAACACATCTCTGCCCTGACGTTTGAGCTGAGAAAGTAACTGTGTATAGAAATGGTATAGTAGGTGTATGAACCTCCACTAAAGGCTTTGGGGAAGCGGCAGAAAGACACCAAGTTCACTGGTGTTGTTTCTGCTTCCTAATATTAGGTTATACAATAAGAAAAACTGCTTTTAGAAAAAGAGAAACAAATTAATTTACCTTTTAACACGTAGACCACAACATGTCTACCATGAGCCATGGTATGTATTTTTATGCAAACTAGCCACAGAAAATCATGGGGGAGGATAACAGCAAAACAAACAAACAAAACAAAAAATCAAGGAATCTTCCTTTTATTTTTTGCTTAAATAGAGATTTATTTCTCAGTTTGCTTTTGACTGACAGAATATCAACATATGGATTAACTCCCTCTTGTCATTGGCAGAAATGTTAATGTGTACTTTTACCACTAATTGTGTCACCACATTACAGACTGTTTTAAAGAAAATGTTCATGAACAGTTGATGGCAAAATTCTGCCAGAATTCACTCACAGAAATTAATGTTGATTAGCTTGTTGTGACAAAAGCCCCAAAGTTGACATTTCTAAACTCCTATAAAAATGGCAAGTAAAATAAAAATAAAAATCACAAACACGGGTATCATCAGTAAAATAATGTTAAAATTCTTCTAATAATTACATCTATTTTTCTTTTATTAGTTAGCATTATTCTATGTCCTTCATATTTGAATTTTAGCCACGGTTCAGGATCTCAGTGTGTCAAATGCAGTAGGTTTGGTGCTGTGAAAATAAAAATCTGTTCTCTGTTCAGAGAGATTAGAATTAAACTTTATGACAAAACAGATGGACAGAAACAGATGGGAGGAGTAAAGGAAAATAATGAGGCAACATTTGTGGGTGTTCTTGGCTTCTGATCTCAGAATACACCAGCATCTCAGCAATCCCCACTTTTGTGAGTACCTCATCAAAGAAGAATGGTGGTTTAAGCAGTGGTTTGAAACGGAATAACATAGAGTTCTAGGAGGAGATTGTAAGAAATAAAAGATAGGTGAAGGTGTCACTTGATGCCTGAATGTATGCAGCTCAGAATTTAACATGGAAGTGATTAAAGTTGGCCTGACAGGCCACCTACGGGAAGGAAACAACAACTTGATACTTCAATAAGACCCGAAGAGCTTAGAAACTTAAAAAAGTAGTTACTTTGATAAAATACAGAAGGTGACAGCAGTTGCAGAGTGTGAAAGTCAAAGTGATGGACTAAGAAAATGACCTTAGCAGCAGCCTTTTACATGAACACTGGCAGTGTAAAACTGCCTCTGACAGGGACAGCATGATGCCACAGAACCTGAATTGTAAGGTGGCAAAGCTTTAAGAATTTAAATGGACAAAGATACTGTATCTTTGTAGTGCTCTGCAAGGTCCCATCACCACTGAAAAAGGATCTGTCACGTTTAAAAATAGGTCTTACATGTCAATGTTAAGAAGCACTCTAAATTAAAGATTAAACCTAGATTACAAACTCAAGAGATAGATCACTTGTATTTGTAATTATGTAAAAAAGGGATGTCTCAGAGGTAAAAGACAAAGATGCATTTGTGAAGAAAAACATGCCAGGAAGCACTACTCTGTAGTGAAAGAAGGAAAAAAAGGAAAGATAAAAAGAGTTCAAGGAAAACATGCTACACAGTGTGGTCATTGGAACAATTAAAGGATTTAGGCAACAGGCAGTCAAGAAACACCTGTTTTTAATAGATAAGTGTAATAGTTTTAGAATAGGCAGACAAAAGAAAGGTAAAGGCACTCTGATCAGGTTCATCTTGGGAGGCTGAAAGGACTATTTATGGAATAAGTAGAATGCTGGCTGTGGTGGGGAGAGTCTTGAAGACAGTGACAAGGTGATTGATGGTTGCGGTGAGAAAATGCACTAAATGAGAGAAGAGTTGTTAACTGGAGAATAAAGATAGAAAAGATGCAGTAAATGTTCTGTGGCATTTATTCCACAAATGCTCTAAGTCCAGAAAGAAGACCCAGGGGAAAAGGCAATGGGAACGAACCAGGGTTTGATTCCATCACAGACCCCAATTATGCCGGAAAGAAAATATTTATGTATGAGAGAAAGCAGAATTCTGGCAACTAACTATATTAACAGAGGAAGGAGAATAAAAGGGAAATCAGGAAGAAGAGTGAACCTATACAAAGCTAAATCATACAGAGTGGGAGGAAAGATGGATGATGGCAGATCAGTAGGTACCTACAGGACCTTAGGTGAGCTACTTGCTGAAGAATATTTTTTATAAAAAGTACTTAAAAGGAAATGTACTTAGTGATTGCCAGTAACAAATGTCAAGAGGTCACTGAACAGAAGATAGACACCTTCGAAACCAAAGTCATTATGACCAAGACTCTTTCTGACAGGACAGTAGGCGAATATCACATAGTACATTTTTGCCTGCAGGACAAGAGAGGGACTCAGTATGATATGAAAGCCACGAGCCCAGAACTTCTGTAAAGGTCAAAAGTTAAGTTTGCAAAAACATAGAAAAATCCATCAGGAAGCCAGTATTAAGAAAAACAAGCACTGGGGAAAGGAATAAAAAAATACATTAGAAAAACATATTACTGTCCTGTTCTATTGCAGCTCACTTGTAACACACAGGGAAGGAATATTTTAAGATTAAATATCTAATCTAGGCTGCACTAGCAAGTATTTGTCATCTTAGTATTTCTGGATCTCACATTCATTGCTCAAAAGTCTATATTTGGAATGAAATGTGACTCAGAATAAATTAACGGCATCTGGGGTAGGTACAAAAGTGACTCAAAAGGGAGAAGACAAGGAAGGAAAACAATAGTTCTCAAAATCCTTGAGGCGAGAATGGGTTTTCCTGTGTATAATGACAGGCTCTCACCTGTTGTGTGTGGAATGAGCTGGCAATCACTATTTTCAGAAGTGAGCTGTACATCTTCTCTAGCGTCCATAATTTTGGCCACTATGCTTCACTGCCTGGATATTTTCAGGAAAATAAATTTCTGTGGTTATTTCAAATTCTTGTCATATGTTTTCCATTGGTACTTGCCTGCTTTCAGGGTCACTTGCCCTTACTGTCCGCTATCCCTTCCCCTTTCTAGTCCTGAGTAGCATATTTCACATCATTTTCTAGAAGCATCAAATGGAATTTGAGCAGAGTTCATAAATACTGGAAGTGAGGGGAAAACAGATGTGAAAATAGGGTAGAAAGATCTCAGTCTAACTGAAAACGCTTCAAAAATAGACATTTTATTACAAGATTCTTTAGACAGCAGTTAACAACTAATTTCTGGGTATATCCAAAGACAAAGAGCAGGAGATGCTGATGTTTATTTCTGAGATTTTTTTTTTCAGCCATTTAGCTAAAATTCCAGTGTCACCTGTATCTCTGCACAGCACTGGAAAAACCTCATCCAATTCTGCAGCCACACTTCACAGTCTGTCACCTAGGAAGATTCTGTCTTCCCTGATTTTAGCCATGTGCAGTTAAATGTTCAATTTTTAAGTTGGTTTTCTAGACTCCTTCTACGGTTTCTAGAAATAGAAAAATAAATTTCACCTCTTGCTATGGCACAGAAATTGTAGCCAGGGACTTCCAGAGTATTAAGCGAATCTTGCATGTTTACTTTGATAAGTGAATATCAGAAGTTTTGCACTAGGCCTTCTGTAATCTGTAGACAATGCAAGGGTAGTACAATGAGAGGAAAATGCCACAAAAAGAGCAGAGATAGATTTTGAGTTTTTCATTGTCTTGGGAATGATCCTGTGTACAGCTAGGAGCTGAACTCAATGATCCTTGTGGGTTCCTTCTAGCTCAGCATAGTCTGTGATTCTGTAATAATTAGAAGCATTTTAAAAAACATGAAATTACTATTAACTAAGAATTATCCTGATTAAACAAAACAATTTTTAAAACAACAAAAAAAGGAATTTTAGTATTACAGTCTAATTAAAATTTTAAAAAAGAGAGATTGATCTGCAAGTGACTATATAAACACTCAAAAAATCTCTTACAAATTAACTTTGGTTCAGCCTTTCTGTCTGTTCTGTGGCAATTAATTTCATCTCTAATTTCTTATCATGAAAGCACGTAAAGTAATAGTTCTCACCCCTCAGAATCAGCATACAAAGAAATTAATGAGTGGTTAACAGTCACTTTTATTCTAAAAACATAAGGACTAGACAAAAGAAAACATTTATTTGTAACTGTGCAAAAAATGTGAAAACTACACAGAAGAGAAGTTTGGATTTCTTCTAAACAAACATCCAAGCCCCAGAAAATAAAGGTCAGCATTGATTAATAAATAATTAGAATAAAATAAAAACTAGTTTATGACCAAAAATATGTCCCCAAGCTCATGAACTTTAATTCAAGCTTTGCTTTATAAACAAATAGTATGAAAACCCTTTTCAATTTACCATCTAATAGAGACTGTTAAGAAGTGAATCAAGGCTCAGTTTTGTGTCTGAAGGGACCTTTCAAGCAGCATTAGAAGCACTACCTGAATATGCAGTACTGCTCTCTTCAGTAACTTTTCTCCTCTTAATCAAACAAGAAACACCACAATCAATAGAAGGAGAAAGAAATAACAATGTGTACTGATCTGGCAATCACAAGTCAGATAGCAGAGAATATGAACTGCAGTGAGGATCCCAAGTCATCTTGGCATTCTGCAAGTTTTACCTGCAGGCCCCGAGTTAAAAACTGGAAATGCAAAGTTAGGTTTTTGAAGTCTGTAGTTACATGGCTGCTCCTTGATTTTCCAAAGCACTCGAAATCCAGCAGGTGCTGGTGGGATGCATGCCTACAAAAGCAATGTTTGCATATTCTTTATCTGGACTTCCCCACCCCCTGTGCCAGTGCCAAGTTCTCAGCTACACTGGGAGTGACTTTGAAGCCAACAATAGCAGTGGGCATTCAGAAATTCTGTAAATCATATCAGTGTTTAAATATAGTCTTCAGAGTCAAAACTAAAGCTGCAGGCTCAAATGTATGTTGTGCAGCAACACAGAGAGGGAAAATGCTCAGCACTGAAGAAATATTCATATTTCAGCCTGTGCTGACTCCAGCTGTAGAACCGCTGTGCCAATCAATGGAGCCATAAATCCTGGGGAGGAAGGAAAGTGGAGATGTGACTAGGGAATAACTACAGAAAAAGGTTAGGAGGAAGGACGAAAAGAAGATATTAATACATCTTAAATACCTAATTAGATATTTTTTCAAGCGTAAGTAACAATAGGTCAAGGAGAAAGAGTGTAGAGCCTCTACCAAGAGTCAGAGGGAATTTATTGACTGAAGGAGATGTTGCCAAAATGTTAAATGTCTAAGCTTGCATTTCTAAGGAAAGAATAAGAGAGAGATTTTTAATTCTTCTAAGAAAAAATGAAAATCAAGTGAATCCAAACATCTTGGAACACAGAACTATTAGAAAGCAGCAGAGAAGATGGGAATATATCAGGCATGACATAAAACTCCTATGAAATTTGAGACTAGATAACACAAATCCATTACATTAATGAGGGAAAAAGCCAGCTGGGTGAGACAGGAGAAGACACAGTAGGGAACGAAAGCTATGGATTGTATATGCAAACCTGATCTTTAGTATGGAGGAGAATCAGTTTGATCAATAATAAAGTGTTTTAAAAGAAAGATTGTAAACAGGAGGGTTTTTCAAGGATCAGCACTGATTTAATTTATAATTAAATAGAGATCTTCCCAAGAATTTAACATATGATTGAGCTGCATACATAAAGAATTTGAAGTTCAAGCCATACCTTGAAATACCAAATTAATAGCCAGTAAGGATATTCTTATTTACAGTAGGGAAGGCAAAGCTTCCCATTTAAATTCTAAAGTTTCATTTATATTCTCTGCAAGAAGTTTTGTAAATGACCTTTTAAACACTTTTAATTAAAACCCAACAACTTTTTTTTTAATTTTTAACATAGAAATTGTTTTAAAATGCAACCAGCTCTTTTAATTTCAGGTACAATATAGTCTTCTACGTATTACATCCAATGTAAAGCAAAGGTTGAATTCTACATCAATTCTGCATTGAGCAAGCTATTTGGCTGGTAGCTGGACTCTTAATTAAGCAAGATGTTCTATCTTTGCTTTTCTAGCCTTTACGAAGTGATAGGAGATGAAATGTTAATGGGAAAGTTCTTTTTTACCTTCAGAAGACACAGAGGGCAGCCATTTACCATATTTTGAGAGCATCTGTTTATTCATCTCCATGCCTTAGAACACTGCAACTATCCATGGAATGCAAAAGGTCAGGTCCATATTGATTATGTTGTACGATGAGGACAACCTGAATGTAATGCTTTCTGATGTCCTGTGCTGAAAGCATTGGTTCTGCAAAGATAAATGCCCGCTGCATTCATTTCATGTTGCTTTCCTGCTTTCCACTTCAAACAGTTTCCGTCTGCAGAAGTGACATAGATCTCTATCTATTACTAACTTGAAAATCTGATCTAAAGCTCTGTGCACCTGGAGGCAGCGCTCAGTAAATTGGTATTAAAACCCATATGAAGAATTGCATAATCCTCTAAAGAACATTTCATTTACCAGTGACCTTTTCAGTACTGGAACTAGTTGCTTGTTTGGCAATGATTTTTGCTAGAATAATTTTCAATACTTGCATGCACCCTTTATCTAGCATGAACCCTGAACTCTTTTTCCATAGCCTTGACATATTATGCTATGGTTCTCCAGCTAGATGGCTTTAATACAACCAATATCATCAAGACATATTGGATACATTGTTAGTCAACTGTGACAAGTGGACTGGAGGTGCAGCTGATGATACAGTAGCAGCAGCATGCAGCAACCATAAAATTATTTACTTATGAAACAATTCCAGAAGCAATATGCTGGGGAGCAGCTTTAAACCCTCGAAATTGCAGTCCCATCAATATTAAACCTGGCTTAAAAAGATCAGATGCAACAAGTCTGGGTGAGTGTGGGAAACACTGGCCAGTGCCCAGAGGTTTCAATGCTTTACATGTGATTCTGCAGTTGGTTTGTTTGTTTTTGTTTTTTTTTTTTTCTGCTAACCACATCAAGTAAGCAGTCAGAGAAATTAAGTCAGCACTAGAGTAAGCAGTGGTGCTGAGCTATGTGACAGCTTCACCTCATCCTCCACTGATAGTTCCTCACCTCCATCATCAAAAGAGTAGAAAGCTTATTAAATAATTGCTGGTCTTTTTTTTTTCACCTGAGATGCAGCAACAACAGCATGGAACACTTTCTTCCTTCTGAAATTTTCTGAAGGTCCCTGGCTGTGGTACTGTCCTTGCCAGAGGTGTCAGAATGAATCAAAACCTCAGATATACTTCTAGTTCAAATCAAGACCTTTCTTTTTACTGGAACCTTTGAGTGATAGTGGAATATAAAGCAGAAGGGGGGAAAAACAGAGTCCAGCTACATTTCAGCTTTTCTGTTGAACTTTGAGATCTTTATGAATGAAATTACTGACATACGATAATACATTTACATGGTGAGAAAGACCCAATAACACAGAGTTTTTCAGAGGGTATTATGAAAGACAGCAGATGTCATATTGCAGTTATATTAACAAAGTTAGTAATTCAAAATATACAAGAATAATTGTTATGTATGTTTCCAGTAGTCAAAAAAGAGAACTAGTCTATTTATTCTCTCAGACATGCTATGAGCTCCTCTGAAAAAAGGGTCACAGATGCCCGTTTTCAATCACTGTGAATAAATATGTAAAACTGCATTACAAGTGTGGAAGTACAATTTCTCTTGATAAAATCTTCTTCTAGGAAATTTTATCAAGAGGATATTCCTCAGCAGAGAGTTGAGTAAGGAAATTATTTATGTGGCTGTTATTGCTCTAATATGAATTTTTAGAAGCTTCTCAGCCTTGGAGTCAAAAGAATATTAATACAATGGTTTCAGACTTGAAAAGGCTTTGCCGACATTATCTTATGGATCCTTGCACTACTTTTTCTTGTAAAATCAAGAAAGAATATTCTTTCTGCATGGAAAGGTAATGTGAGTTGTGAGGGAGAACAAGAGAAGAACCAGGAGAAGGTACTTTTGAAATACAATTTGAGAGTGGCTCCCAGACTACTTTGCTCCATCAGCCTTTCAGTTAGATTAAAATCAATTAAATGAATAACACCTAGTTCATAGGTAGTGGGTACAGCTTTAAATCCACTGGTTGCCCTAAGGCTGTGTTACATACATGTTGCAAACATATCTGTAATGCTCAAATATTTATGAAATCCCTCATCCTAGACTTAAGTTCCAACAAGAAACTATGTACTTGCAATGTTCGTATGAGAACCGATAAGCTATGAAGATGAGCTACTGTTACTAGATTGTAAAACCACATTATACTGTTATCAGAATTTCATTTAAATTTTCTGCAGTCATTTAGTAATACTCAATTTGTTTTGTAAGATTGTTAGTTCCCCCTTCCCTCCTCCCCCGATTTTACAACCCATGCTTTTTTCTCACAAGAATTAGGTTGGGATTTACTTCAGAAAAATCCCTTTCTCTCTGTCAAGGGTTAGATCTGTATTAGTACTTTTTTCTCATATCAAAACTGCACTGCACAGGAATCATGAATTCAATTCCAATGGTTTAAAATAGCCTCCAAAGTGCAACTGGTTCCTGTGAAAGTGTCTACATATACCTGAAGAAAGTATACCAGTGAGATGAAATAATGTCTTGACATGTCAGTCACTATTGGTGAGTGATGTGATGTCATTTGCACAAGTACCATACTTGGAAACTCTGTCTATAGAAAAACCACAACAATGTCCATTACATGCAACAGTAAGTAATTTTTTTTTTTTTTTATTAGAGGGGTCAAGGGAAGGATTATGTACCTTCACATCTGGGGGAACAGGAGGCCACAGCATTATTGCAGTCCCAGACCCTTTGAGAGCAAGACAGTAAAAGATTGTTAAATGCTGTTCCTGTTATTAGACAGGTCAGTGTGACAAAGATGTCTAGTTGTTTTCATTTAACAATACCAAGAATTTTTTTTATAGAAATTGTACTGCAAGCAGGAAATTGAAGGTTCGGAATAATGGGAATAATAGGATTTGGCCATTCATTTTTGAGTGAAATAACCAAGAAGCAGAAGGTTGGGGGGAAAAAAGGAACCAAACAAGCTAGCAAAAATATTTTAGAAATGCAGAAAGTGAACTGGAAAATACATGAAGTAGGAAAACTCATTTTCATAACAGAAGAACAAAAAGCAGGCAAAAATAAAAGGAAGTGAATCCACTCCCATACAAAACACTGCTGTTCGACTAAAACTGTTCTGTACTTGAATGTGGCAACAGAACCTCTGCTGTAACAATAAACAGAATAAAAAAGAACATTGGAGACAAGTAAGTCACTTAGAAAATTAGTTCTCCCTCATTCTAAAGTGTTTTGCATTCTGCTTGGAATTAATTATGTGCAGTGTTACTCCTTCACAAGCTGAAACCCATTTATTTCCATGTTCATGAAATGTTCTTTTAATTTATTCTATTGCTCTTTTACCAGCTTTTTATTTTCTTATGCCTGGAAAATTTCTTTTTCTCACTGATCTCTTTCTGCTACCTATTTCACATAGTGTTCCTTTTTTCCAGTTAAATAGAGCAATAAGATTTACCAGGAAACAGAGGTGAGGTTGTCTTGGCGTTATAATTCCATATATCTCTAACTGGAACTACAGGGGACAAGACAAAATGTTTTCTGTCAATGTTTTTCTTAGTTGGTCTCATTCAGTTCTGACTTCAGGACTCAATCTTGAAATAAGGTAGCTCAACAAATCTGGAAACTAGGTTGTTTTAATATCTGCTGCCTCTAGTGTACCAGCATAGTACACAGAGATGGAAAAAGAAACTGTTAGCACCACTTATTTGTCTTGGACTTGAACACCTGCAAAAGTAATTTTTTTTTCTTCCTTTTTATATTTCAGTGGCTTCAGAGTTCTTTCCCCATCCATTTTTACTGTAGTCATTCAGTCAGTCTTTCTCATCTGTATTATCTTGTGATAGTTTCCAATGGTTTTGGTGTTGTTTACTTCACTTACGGTTGACAATCAGTTTCTGCCAGATGTTCTTGGAAGGAAAGCAGGAAGATGAGCTGAAACTGCAACAGACAGTTGGGACAAACACTGTCTGGGATTTATTGCATATATTTTTTATTTTATATATACATGAATATATATATTCAAAACCATAGTCTGACACCACGTGGTGGAAAACAATGGGCCAATCAACCATGCAGTACAAGAAAGACAAACTACATACTTAATGATTTCATAACTCATCACCAACATATGCCTTGAACCAAGCTGTTGTAAGGTTTTCTGAGCTTTACTGTTCATGCTTATGCTATATGAGATTCCCACAGTCTGCACTACTAATTCTCCAAGGCCAGATTCCTGAAAGGTGAGATCACAGTCACAATTCTTAGGCATCTGCCACTTCATTGAACCACTGGATGGTCTGGATATTGCAAATTTTATATTCTACACCAATTATCCTTTTTTAAATCTCAGGTGATTTTAGACTGCTAATGAGGCTATTGATCTGGGCAGAAAAATCAGAAAGGTAACAATCACAGAGTCATAGTATGGTTTGGGTTGGAAGAGACCTTAAAGATCATCTAGTTCCAACCCCGCTGCCAAGGGCAGGGATACCTTTCACTAGACCAGGTTGCTCAAAGCCCCTTCCAACCTGGTTTTGAACTTCCAGGGATGGGGAATCTGCAGCTTCTCTAAGCAGTCTGTTCCAGGGCTTCACCACCCTCATGGTAAAGAATTTCTTCCTAATATCTAACATAAACCTACCCTCTTTCACTTTAAAGCCATTCCACCTTGTCCTGTCTCTACAGTCTCTCTCATCTTTTCTGTAGGCCCCCTTTAAGTACTGGAAGGTTCCCCTGGAGACTTCTCCTATCCAAGCTGAACAACATCAACACTCTCAGCCTGCCCTAAATATGAAGAAATAGAAAACACACAAACATTTAAACTGTAGAGAGACAACTAATGTATAAACCAGTCCTATTAATTACTATTCAAATCAGTGGTGTTCATCAGTATTTGTTAGCCAAAAAGGGGTTAACATAAAAATACTCAATTTCTCAGCTACAAGAGATTTAGTTAAACAGCTACAGCTGAGCTAAAGCCTTCAGTATACACAGGATCAATTTGGAGCCTGGAGTTTCTTTTAGTTGAAGAGTTCCTGGTGAGCAACCTGTTAGGAAGCTGCTTTAAGTCCAGTGCTGGAAACCTTGGAAAGAGGAAATAAATGGTGTGCAGCCTGTACATATTGCAGAGAAATGAGCCCAGGCACTTGAGAGAAAGGAAATAAAATCAGAGTATAGTAAAGAGTATATAAAAAGCTGAGGAGGAAGAAAAGGAAACATGTACGGTCCTTGCCGTGTAAGATTTTGGGAATACAAAACAGGAAAAGTAAAAGGGAGCTTTACCATGGGAAGGCTGAGAGGGCATTCTGTAAAGGGAGGGAGAGGGACATGAAGGGGCTGCAAGAGCCTAGCTATGCAGTAAATTAAACCAGATGAAATGTCATGACATAATCTAAACTGGCACTGAGGGGAAGTACAGAGTATCTCTGGGACTAAGCAACTGCACACGGAAAATTGTCTACACTATCTAGATTGCCCTTAAATTTGGAAAATTGCCCATCTTTGGGGAAATCTGAAATAATTCAGACTACTAGATACTCTTTAAAATTCTGGGATGTAGTTCTGTGAGATGCATTTTCATTGAGAACAGCAGGCAATATCAAATGGTGAGCACAAAAGACCTCGAGTGACGTTTACTTGTTAGGTTCCTATTGTTATCATTCAAACTAACAGCTGAAACACGAGGTTGCAAAATGGTAGATTCTAGTAAAATAAAAGCCCAAGACAAATGGAAGGCTTTAGAAATACATTAACATTATTTTTTGTTCATTATGTCCTTCTTACAGGAAAGAGTTTAAAAAAATACATTCTACAGAGAATGAAGAAACTGTTGCATCATGTTCTGGAGTATTTCTGTTGAAAAATAAGGTTTCCGAAAAGAATATAGTTATTGTTAACACTTTGTATTTAAGGCACTAGAATTATACTCAAGATAATAGAGGAAAATAATCAATATCTCTTGCATATTGTCTCAGAACTCATAGTAAGGGGCCATCTGCTCAGCCAGAAAGCAATTTGTGAACCTGGATAGGTAGATATAGCTGGGTTGTTTCAGCCATGTCACAGTTACATGGTAATGGCACCTCGGGAAGTAGTAGAATGGTGTTTAAACTGAGATGATCTCTCAAGAGGAGGACGCAAAGGCCAGCATCCAGATTTTTTTTTTGCCATGTGACTCTTCTCATGTCACTTTAAGTTTCTGACTGTTTTACCACAATGAAATAGGTCCTACTGCTCATAACAGCAATAGTCTTGATTTGCAAACTATTCATGTTTACTGACCGAGTCTAAGCAACAACAGGAGGACTTTGAGAAGTTTTCCTAACAAGTTGTAGGCTATGGTAATATTTATAAAGGTGCATAATTTATTAACTAGATTGTTGGTAGAAAACACGATTTTAAAGAGATCATCCAACCAAACAATGAACAAGACCAAAGCTGCATAAAGCGTGGTTTAAGAAACCTGGAAACATGCCT
Organism: Neopelma chrysocephalum; assembly: GCF_003984885.1. Taxonomy (NCBI): domain Eukaryota; kingdom Metazoa; phylum Chordata; class Aves; order Passeriformes; family Pipridae; genus Neopelma; species Neopelma chrysocephalum. The sequence goes on from NW_020897714.1 coordinate 26,362,101, forward strand.
GCAATTTCATATTTTTCAAGTTAGAATGATTTCTGTTCATATACTCACACTGACTTTTTAGTATTATAGCTCAGGAGGGGAAAAACATCAAGCCATTCAGAATTATTTTCCTTACAAAAGAAACTAAATGTCAAGATCTGTCTGCGATCAAAGTAAGTGAATTTCTATTGTATTCCTGTTCTTCATGCTTTGCTAAGTGAATTTAGTGCTTATAAAAGGTAACAGATTGACTGCCTTGTGAACAGAGGTCTTCTATTGATCCTCTGAACAAATCTGACAGTGTGAGAAGCCAGACTTTGTCTCGCTAATGTGCCGCCTTTGTGGCCAGAGGGAGCAGCTCGAGGGATCAAACAGAAGCTCAGTTGCAGTTCCCGGTTTATCTGCGCGGGCACCCGCTAATCCCAGAGCCACTGTGGGTGCTGATGAATGTCTGTCAGGAGCATGAACGAGGCACTGCTTTAATTGCACCACTGATCTGCCCCAAGAACCGAACCACTTGACAGAAATGGAAAATATATGTATATGGTTATATTTGTACGTGTACATACATCTGTTAATTATTTTGTTTCTAGGCATTCATTTTCTCTTAGCCCCACTTTTAAAAGTGAGGAACGATGAGACATATCTGCCCTGACAAAACAAACGCCACATTTTCAGATTAAAATGAGTCTGTGAAGAATCTAAATTACCACAAAAGTAACCTGCAGATGAAAATTCTAACAGAAATATTTGAAGAGTAAATGTGGTTGAATTTACAACACATTTCCCTGATTTGTTTCAATTCTTTTAAACATATATTTTTTCTAGTGAGTATTGCAGAATTTATGTTTTGCCTGTGTAATAAAGCTACACAGATATAAACTTTTATTCAGTTTTAAATGGGAGATGAGTTCTCAGCAATAAGCTGGTATTCTTCTTGAAGCTTCTTAAGGTTCTTCACTATTCAAACTGCTAGGAATTTGAGACAGTCTTTAATATCATGATTTTCTGAATTTATCCTACTGAGAGCTCCTAGAACAAAACCCAGGGTCTTTTGTCAAAGCAAGACTTAGTCTCGCTTCTTTCCACACTACTTACAAGGGGGAAAGTCACTTAGGCTGAGAAATCCACTGGAAGAGAGAAATGGTTTGCAAGGGAAATAGTAGACTTCCTCAATTAAAAACCAAACCAAACCAACCAACCAAACAAAACAAACAAAACCCAGACCAAAACAAACAAAACCCAGACCAAAACAAACAAACAAAACCCCCAAAACAAAATAAAACAAAAACCCTCAACCAAACAAAAAATACAAGCCCCTCAGTTTCCCAGTGTTGTGACATCTTCGTGAGTTGTACAAAGCCAAAACTGGGTTTATTATTAATTTTAGTTGCACACGCTACATGTTCTAAATTTATTTTCTCTATCAGTAACCTTTCTAGATCAAGTTGAGGAAAATGGCTCGGTTTATGTAGTTTGCAGCAAGGACACTAACAAATTAGTCTTCTGCGAACTGCTGTTCCTTGAAAGCCCTGTTCTGCTCTTACCAGGCACCTCTGTTCCTCACATTGCATCCTTCTCAAGGAGTCCTGCAATTACAGAATAAAATGACAGGCTGAAGTAATATTGAAATTGATTTCACAAGGTTCATCCAGCTAAATTGTTATGAATGGTTTCTCTTCACCTTTGCTGGAAAATTTACTTTAAAGACAAAAGAGTGACTTTCACCAAACCACAATATACACCAGATAGCTTGATGTTGAATGACCTTTTAGCATAAGAGTAATAAACAAAAATATGAAAGTCCTGTACTGTGATAAAGGACAAAGATCTCTTTTTTTCCTCTTGATTTAGCATTTACTAGCAAGTTGCACCTAAGTAAAGCCCCATAGGACCTGATTAGCTGTGATGAATTAACATCAGACACTAGTGGTTTTACCTGTCTGGTTGGCATCAAAAGCATCAGTCCTTGAGCTTATCAGAAATGCTGTGTGCAAGTTTCTGGCCTTCCTGATATTTCCATGATGCTAATTGCTATCATTAGCAACTTTGCCTCCTCACCAGAGATGCTTGTAAAGGACAAAGTTGTTGGGTTTTGGGTGATAAGTGTGCCATCTGCTTTCCTTTTACAACCCCTAGTTAGATAGATTCATCAGTGCCATTTTAAAGAAGTGTCAGAGGGGAGAAGAAAAAGGGTTCTTTGCCAGATGTTACCCAATATTTTATGATAGGCCAGATAAATTGATGGTGATTAGAAAACTGTTGCATTTTCACTCTTCTTTTGGTTACATTTCAAAAGAATGTCTTCAATAATAGCTACAGGCATCAAAAAGCAGACTGTCAGGCTAATTGTGCCAGCCTTATGTTACAGCAAGGACAGAGTTATGCATTCTTAATCCATTTCAGCTTGTGGGGATTTGGAGTCTACCTTTGTGATGGGAAGGGCTCAGCAGAACCTTTGAACACATCAGAGAAATCGCTGTGACTCAGCTGTACTTCTCCTTTCAGTCCCATTTCCTTTACAGTGTTGTAATTTATTTTGTCTGCACTCTCCCAGCTAATCTGAGCCACAGGGATGGTGGTTTTAGAGGGTTTCCCGTTCCTCATCATCTCCCTCCTCAGGTGGCTGCATGAAGGAGTGGCAGATAAGCAGACTCTCCTTGGGTAGAGCCTGCGTGTGGAGGAGTAGGGAAGAGGAAGGAGAAATGTTGCTTCCAAGCACTCTCATGCATCCCAGAGTATCATTTGAGGTCACACCAGACAAACCAAACCTCAAATCACAAAGTAGATGAAATTTTAATCTGATATTCTCCACAGGACTTGGGTTTATCTGAAACTAAATGTCAAGCCAGTGGGAAACCTGTGATACTCTGCAGGTACCAAAGCCCCAGTGGGGATTGAATTTCACTCCTGAAAAGAAGTAATGTTAACCACCTTGCACACCAAATCTGGAAGTTAAGGGAAGGACAGTGCAAAACCGCTTTTCAATTTTGTGGCAAGTTACTCTGCTTATCATGAGAAGCTGTCCACAGCAGCTCAGGTAAGTTTTTTAAAGGGAGATACTGATGCTCCAGAACATCAAGGGGAAAACTCAGGATTATAAGTGTATTATTGAATATTAGCCACTAAACTGAGGTGATCAGCAGTGGGAGGATTTTCTCACCCTTAACTTCCAATCCCTGCTGAGCAGTGAGGTGTGTAGGAAATACTGTTTGTAAAAACTGTATTCCTGGTGGGTAAATTAAGGAGGAAGTATAGATTCAAACTCAAATTTCACAGCTGTTGAGTTGTCATTTAACTGAATATACATAGAGTGAAATTTCCCATGTTGTGAAATTCACATCTGAGGTCTGCAGCTTAGACCCGAATTAAAATTTTCCTGACTTTGAAAGTTTCTTCAAGTGCCCAGTTCAGCCATAGACCTGAGGCTTTCCCCCACCCTTTGGTGTGAGGGTGACCCACTAGCCACTTCCACTAGAGGGGACACCATAGAAGGAGCAGCTGAGATCACTTGGTCTGTTCATCCTGGGGAAGAGGACATTGAGGGGAGGCTTCTTCTTCTGCAGATTCCTCGTGAGGAGAAGAGGAGAGGCAGTCACTGGTTTCTTCTCTTTGGTGAGCAGTGACAGGACCTGAAGGAATGGCATGAAGTTGTGTCAGGGGAGGTTTAGGTTGGATATTAGGAAAAGTGTCTTCATCCAGAGGGTGGTTGGGCACTTCCCAGGGAAGTGGTCACAGCACCGAGCCTGACAGAGTTCAAGAAGCATTTGGACAACTGTCTCAGGCATATGGTGTGATTCTTGGGATGTCCTGTGCAAGGCCAGGAGTTGGACTTCAATGATCCTTGTGAGTCCCTTCCAACGCAGCATAATCTATGATTCATCCTGCCCATGGCCCAGGACCCTATTTCAGCTCCCAAGGCAATCAGCCCTTGTCCTGGTAATGCCACAGTTGGGCCGATATCCAGCTTCCCACAGCCCTACCTTTCCATAGGCCCCCGAAACATCCCTCTCTCAACACTGCAACCCAGCCATCTCATGGCCATGTCTGACAGAGGCTGTCTCCAGTACATGGTGCAGTGTAACACATGCCCATTCACAGTGATAAAACCTCATTGCTTCGCACTGAGCGTGGTGGAAAAACAGTTCCTGCAGTTTTCTGCTAGAACAGAATGCTGTAAGCACATGAAGAGACATTAATTTGAGAGATCTGATTAGTGAAGTCTCACTGAAATTTTATAATGTTGAGTGTGTTCTTCCCAAGCACAAAAATATTGTGGAGGTTGTACACGGGATGGAAGTCCCATAAATATATGTGCGTAAGGCAAGAGGAGCAATTGTGCTTCTTGCCAAAAAAAAAACAAACCAAAAATCCACAAACAAAAGGAAAAAAAGGTTGTTTTGTAAATTTTATAAATGGCAGTGTGACTCCTTCCCACAGAAAGTTCACACCTTTTGGAAGAGTTGTGTGTAATCCTTAACGTTCTATTAAAGGTGACTTAGTTTTAAACTAATTATTATTAAATGGTTGCCCTAGCAACACAGAGGGTTACCATAGTAGCCTCTTCTAACCAAATTGAAATATAGACACTCTAAAGCCTCGTAGGGCTGGGGATTTTAAAACCAAAGAAGAAAACATAAACTTCTCCCTTCACCGAATGAGCCACTGCCATCACAAGAAGTCTAAGCTAGGTCAGACTCTGAGGTTCTTGGTGTTGTCTTATTCCTGCTGCAAGAGGTACTGTTTGCTTTACCCTGTCACTGAAAGTTTGAGGAAGGAAATTAGTAAGGATTAAACTGCATGGTATCAGTGTAGTTCACAGTCTTGTCACACCTGCTTTGTGCAGATATTGGGGGGAATCAGGCATCTGGGAAGTAAGAAAGACTCCCAAGCTAATTCTTTTTCCATGGGGCATTGTAGAAATCACACATCTCTGTCTGTCCCCAAATTATCCATCATACTGAGCCAGAAAAGGGAACATCCCCTATTTGTTTGCCTTCTGATAAAACTTTATCATCATGAATTATTTCGATGTAGCTTGATAGCATTCATATGGAGATCCAGAAACTGCTCTGAATCAAGAAAGCATGGAATATTTTTCACAGTATCGCTGTGAGATCAGTAATTTTGCCAGTAGCAAGAGTTGACTAAAACACTAGGAAAAATAGGGTGCCCAGTAGGTCACAAAGTCCTGATGGATCTGAGTGTTGCTGTTTCTGTCACTGTATTTTCTTCATGTCTCTTTCTCTGTTTTCCTTCAGATGGAGTCAGTAAGAGTAGATGAATATTTGTGCCCTGGGTCATGTTGCAAAGACTTGAAAATACATGAAACAATTCCCTAATCTCATGATGATGTCACTGTTGTTGAATCAGATTTTGAAAAATTCCTAAATATTTAATGTTTTCCATAAAGCCACAGTACCCAACTCAAAGGCCTATACAAGAGTAAGTGTTTGTTTGAAAAGTTGAAATGGATTTTTAGTTCACCAGGTTGTGGTAAAAAGCTTGAAAAAACCCTTTTGAACCCCAGTGAGTGCTACATGCTCAACCTTTCTTCTCTCACCCGGTGTCCCCTCAAGAATATTAAATGAATCCCAAATGCAATTGAAGGAACACCAATAAGCCTCAGACAACTTCATGTCTTCCTAAAGACAGTGTAATGCTTCCAGAAAATGTGCATCATTTTTAAGAGTCAATATAGAAAAGTTGGAATTCTTATTTTCACTCCAATATCATAAAGTTTGCATCACAATATTATCTTTAAAATGTACTTCCATTTTCTCATAAAATTTCACATAAAAGTCACTTCTGAATGGTGGCTTTTTTATGAGTCTCACTAGCAAAATAATAAAATTGGCCATGGAGTACCAAACTTTGTGACTCTTATCACCAAGGTTTCACTTGAAATGATGTTTCTCAGACCCTGCGCTCATGCCTCCACCCTCTCCCTGTAATTGCCCTACACAACTGCTGGGGAGCTGCTGTGGAAGCTGGTGAAGTCTCCACAGCTCAGAGGGGAAGGGAGCTTCCTCCCTTGGAAACTCCAGCTCCTCAGGCTGCCCTGGCTTCTGCCCAGGTAGGGGTTTGTGCTCCCTCAGTGTCTTACTCGAGTACTTGATGTCTTCAGGGGACCTGAATTTGCTGCTGCGGTGTGAGTGACCCTGTCAGTTCCCAGGAGCAGCTCTTCATAGTCAGAAAATATTCATACCTGCAAGTGAATGTGTAACTTTTTTTTTCTGGGTGATGCTTGGCTTGGTCAAAACTGGAGGCCTCTGATGATAATTCCCATGAAAAAAATGGCTTCTGTTGGGATAGTTGTGAAGAGAATGATTTCTTCTTTATTTAGTGATGCTATGCTAACAAAGCTATTTATGCACGAGGTACTATCTATTTAAATCTACTGAAATAAGAAACTAAGAAAAAGTACCTAATTCTAATTAATTAGCAGAAAGGTTTGCCCTTAATATTTTTAACTGCATTTTAAGCTGACTGAACAATTCAGGATGAAACAATTACAATTCATGTACCTTTTGTTTCCTGAATAGAGAAGAAGCTTCCTTTAAACCCTGTGTTTTCTAAGAAAGACTTACACATGCAATCAGTTCTTGGAAGATATGCAGAAATTGTATAGATGATTTTTGCACAAGAAATGCTAGTCCATTAATGAATCTAGATTGCATTATAAGGAATTACTATGAATTAGGACAGAAGTTAAACATTAAGCATTTGTACCACTGACGTATTTCAAAGAGAACTCGATTTACTATATATGATGTAAAATTCCTTGAGGGACCTCTGGAATTGGAATACAGATATATGATGGAAAGATAAGATTACATATTGCTGCTATCTTTTTCAGTTTGTTTATGTTTGGGTTTTTTAAATACAATTGATAATTTCTTTTAGTCGTTGCTTGTGTTTTATGAAGACTTCACAAGTCAGAAAAACTCCCACTGGAGACAAAAGCCCTAGGCTGCTCTGCTGCTCTTCTAGACTTGTATTCTCCTCAGCAGCTGCATATATAACAAAGTTCATGTCCTCCAGGGAAAAAAAAATATTCTTCTCCATACCTCATCAGGATGAGTGTGATTCTGAGACATATCTTTTAAAGAAGAGAGCACTGAGAGAGTGGAGAGGTGAAGATGATTTTCAGCCACTTCTGTGCACTGTCACTTCTGAATTGCTCTGGTAGCTAGAGTTTCCATGTCTTTTTTTCCTCTTTATCCAGACCCTCAGCACTGCCTGACTTTACTGCCGTACTCCTGAGCTCACCATGATGCTTTTGAAATGGTGTCAGTATCCTGAGCTAAGGCTTTGCCACACAGCACCTCCTACTCTGGCACAACACCTGGAGCAGATCTGGAGAGGCACTTCTGTGAGCTTATCTCCCACGCTGCCATTGCTGCAAAGGTGACAGTCCTGAATAAATCATGTTTTTTTGAAGTCTCTGTGTGCTGCTTTAGCCTTTTTATGCATGCAGATAGGGCCAGGATGTGGCTGAGAGCCTTGCTCAATAAATCAGCCTGGAAGATTGACGTGGTTTCTAACTAGTGTAGCACACACTTGAAATTGTTCATATCCACAAACAGCAGGCACTCAGACATGCTGATGTGCATCTGAAACAAAAGTAAATTGTCCAAAGTCTCTTTTCTGTCACTAAGTCTGACCTAGAAATTCACATGAAAAGTGAAAGTGCTGTCAGAGAGGTGGTTAGGCATTTTATTTTAAATAAAAATTGAGAAGAGTTCTTCTCAGCAGAAATCTTGTCACTGAGTTTTTGGAGGAAAATGAGAATTGTCCTTGCAGATTGCCAGGGTGCATCTGCTGCCACTGATTATTGCTCTCCATTTTGCTGCCACTCAGGGTCAACTGCAAATGTTTGAACCATGAATCAAAATTCCAGAGTTACAAGCAGCGATTTCTAGATCTAAGATTGAAAAGGCCATGCAGTCATTGTCTTTTTTTATTCTGCTTGTGGACATTTTATAAATCATGTATTCAATCTTTTTTCTGTAGCCAGGATAGACAAAAACAGATTTTAAAATAAGGAAAACTAGGTTTTTTGTGCAACACCTCAGGTTCATTTTTAAACCAAATGCATGTAAATTTCAAGAAAAATATTTACTCTGTTAGGGAATATTAAAATTAAAGGGCTTTTCCCCAGTTGAATTTAACAAAAAAACATTCAAAGGAATTAGAAATAAATGAAAAACTCCTATGAATTTCAATAAAACATGACAGAAAAAAGGGAAGAGTGAGTTCTTTTCATTTATTTAATAGCTATCAAAGTATTTGCTTGAAATATTAATTCAAATATTAATTTTCAATTTTATTTTTTTTTGCTTTGGAAATGTTTGGCTAATGTATCAAAGACTGAGATTGCTTCTTGAAACAATCATTTTCATATAAAAAAAAAGTACCTTAAAACATTCATTTAATAATGAAAACGTTTCAGTTAGAAAAAACTGTTCTCGATTGATCCTTTTTTTTCCTGTAATTTCTCTACACTTTTAAAATCATAAACTTTACTTCTACCCAAGATATTATTATATCTTAACCACTGAACTGAATGTTCACTGTTTTTCAATTTCTCCTATGGTTAACCTAAAGTGTAGGTAATACTGAGTTCTTCCATAAAGGATGTTATTGTAAACATTCCTCCAATGTTTCCTGCTCTGTTTTATTTGGAAATGCAAAATTACATGGTTTCTGGCAGCACTAATTCAGGATAACATTTAAAAATTAAAGCATAAATAATGAGGATTTCTTTCTGGTCCTCAAAGAAGTAGTTTTGGAGTTGGTTGGCAAGTTAAAGCTGCCATAGTTGGTGTTCTTGCAGTAAAATATAAACATTCGTGAATGCATAGTGCTAGAAGGTATTACTTCAAATAATAACTTGCTGCTGTTGAAGACAGCTGTGATTCAATTATATACTCAGTTATTCAAAACTGCTATTCACCATGATGTAATTGAAACAAAAATCTGAACCAGAACATTCATTAAATTATCACTTTGACTCATCTGATTCATTGATTAAAAAAACTCAATTCTTTCATAGAGTTCATTCTTCTAAGGACTTTAACAAATATGTAAGTTAATTAGCTTCAAGTATGATAAATGAAAAGTAATAATGTGTGTAGGAATTAATTATGAAATTTTGTGAATAATCACATCTTAAATAGCTAAGGAATTAATGGTCTTTAAGTACAACAGAGATTAGTAACTGCAAATGAACGATCTTTGTAAATTCTTAAAAGAGGACAATCATTTTCCTAAATCAAGATCCCTTTAAACTGATGAACACTTTAAATAATCTTTTTGGTTTTAAAAATTTATTTCTTAGAAATATTTGTGGTATTCTTTTTTCCCCTATGTTTGTCATGAAGTTGGAGTGATTGATATAATTTGTATTGAATTTTCTGCCTTTAAAATTCATTGTAAACCTTGACGGAGGTAGAATGAAAATGTCATTAAATTCCACTTAGATTTAAATTCTAACAATGGTTAATTTGTTTGGTTACTGTCAATCCTGCAAGATTTCCTTGAGGCAAGGAAATTAAAAAGAGTTTAATTTTTTTGTTGATAGGCAGGATTAAAAAAATAATTTGAGGACAGGGAAAGTGTGCTATTCTGGATCTTAGTGTCCTTAAAAACTATGAAATATTTTAGAATAGAGTTGAAGAAAATAAAACTGCAAGTCATAGTCATTTCTATATAGAGGATAATTTTAAAACAACAAAGCAATTTGGGGTTAATTTGTTTTTCTCCAAAAGAAAGAATTTTCTGAAACTGAAATGGCCCCTTGGTTCGCAAACCTGTCTTCAGCCCAGTAAATTAATGGCTTTCCTTTTACTCTCCCTAGGCAACCTTTACCATTTCAGAATATGTATGAAAATATATGTATCAATAAACACAACCCTATATATTTAATGTGAAAATGGCAGCTGGTTCTATTAAAGATGAAGCTTTTTTCCCCAAAAGAATCTAAAAAGATTCTGTTAAATGTTATACTCTTTAAAATGCATGACATGAACCAAACTGTAAAAATCCATAAAATCCTCATTTTCCATGGTGATTTCACTACTATCTCTTGTTTTTCTACACCTGGTCTAGGAAGGTGTTTTTTAAACACAGCTTTTGTCTTGGGTCTTTCAGAGGATGACGCAGAGAGCTACGCCTCCCTTCTGAACCTGTTTCCTTTTATTCAAAAGAAAATGTCAGGTTGTCCTGCTGGGATGTTGATTCCCAGCTATCAGACATATAGACAAGTGCCTGGGATTCACTATCCTGAGGATTAAGTGAAGTCATAATTAGGGTGTGTGTCTGCCATTGCTTCAGTTGTCCTGTGCACCTTTCAGCCTTCCCACTGGACTCATTCTGCTTTGGGTTTTGGTTTCTGGGTTTTTTTTCATTTTTTTTTTTTTTTTAAGGTATTTTTCTCAATCACTCTGAAAAGCAGCATTATTATCCCTACCCCTGAAATCTGTAAACCAAGTTGGGTTTCTTCATCTGTCAGGATGTAGGTCACATCTGGTTTATTGGACATAGCCAAATGTACTATTCCAGGCCAGCAGTGATGCAAAACACCACAGCCAGAGGACAAGTGGTGTCCTCATGGTCCTGCACACAGCATTCACACAAGGAAAACAGTCACAGCCCCATGACTTCATCATCCTTTCTGTCAGTCCCCCAGAGCAGCCAATGCCCTTCGAGACCTTCATCCAGCCTGCTACCACATCAGGTGGCAAAGCTCATATGGCCTGGAAGCAGCAGTATCGCTTTCAGGGAAGTGAGGTCAGCATGACTAAGTGCTATTTTAAAATTAAATAAGTCTGTTTCCCAGAGATTGCTTTTGACACCAAAACTCCCTACAGTTCTGTGCCACATTTAAGTAGGGATTATTTGCAAGGATGTGAGGCAAGGTCCTGTAGTACACAGTAACATTCACATTATTCTCTACATTGCAATTTAGTGTGGGCCACATGTCCTGTGCAGAGGTTTTCATAGCCCCCCATCAGGGCTCTGAAGGTACCAAAAGGCCATAACTGCAGGCTCATCTAGAGCTGTAGCCCCTCCAACCCTTGGCCTCAGGGGCTATCTCACCCCTCCCTGAGCTCTGTCATGAAGTGGTGGTCTCATCCCCACCTCCTGGGTGCTTCCTGGTCCTGGATCTCCCCTTGCTGTGGGTGGGGCTGTTGGTGGACCCCCTTGGTGAGAGCCCAGACGGTGGGAGGTCACCTTTGATTCACCCCCTCCTCACACACTGCTCCCTGGCACCTCCAATTGCTTGATTTTCCTAGTGTTAAACGAGAGACCAGACAAGGACATAACCTTGCTCAGTTTTAGCTAGCTTCCTGTTTAATTGCTCACCCAGATGTTTGAAAGCAGTCAAACCAGAGCCCCTGAGGACTGCCCGGAAAGCCTGTTATTATCTCTCTGCTGTTTACCAATTGTACTCTCTTGACGTTGGTGACAGCTGAAATTAGTTAGGCAGAAATGATGGAAAAGTATTCTTACAGACAACAAAAAAATGGTTTTAAGATAATACCTGAATACAACTCCAGAAAGAAGAGTCAGACATAGGCAGACCTGAAAAGTACACGCAAATGATCCTTTTTTATTGCACATGCTGTCCTTGTTTCACGTTTCAGATTTTTCCCCCAGAATTAAATGATAGTTTTGATGGGAATTTCAAAGGGATTTCTATCTGGAGTCTTACTACTTAAAATCTTTATGATATCAGGGGAGGCACTTTGTCTAACATTAAGTCCTTATCTAGAGATCACTGATAATTGTGAAAAAATTCAGATGATTTGACATCTTTTGGATCTCTCTTTGGTGCTCTACAGAGATGACAGTACAGATCAAAGAGTCTGGTTTATCACATGCTGTTGGTTCTTTCATTCTTTCTCCTTTTCCTGAACAAAGGACAGGTTAAAAAAAATACCCTCCTTCCCCCCACCCCCCAAAAAAGGGAAAGAAGAGAAAGAAGCAGCAATATTTATTCTCTACTTTTTTACTCTTTACACACATTTTATAGTTAGTTATTCATATTAGTAATTGCTCTGAATTTTGAATTTTATCTCACTCTTCCAAAAGATTTCATTCAGTCATTACAATAGTAATTTCACTACGGTTCAGTAAGAAAAAAATCTGGCAGTTCAAAGATCAAAACTCATTAGACTGGGTCAAATAATAGTAATTTCTGACCTAGAAAACCTTCATGCTCCATCTTTCCACTCACCAACGGAACTCTCCCAGAAGTAGGATATGAAATTAGAAATGCCCCTTTTCTTGACCTGCTCTTTAACAAAGGATGTTTGTTTGACATGTAATGGAGCTGTACAGCCCAGGAATGACCATTGGTTTTCTTTTTTAGAAGTAATTGTGTGACTAATCCAACAAAATGCTTCTGTTTTCCTCTGAATGTCTCTGTGTGGTCTGACTAGACCAGATATAAAAGCAGGTAAGTAAATGACCTTCTGATAGCTAAACAAAATTCAAAAGCAGTTTGAGAGACTCTAAAAATTACCTAATTATTGCAATGAGTGAGTGATTTTTAAAATTTTCATCCAAATCAGGAAGAAATAAGCACCGATCATGGCTAGGCTTCGCGAACGAAGATTTGGGAAGGGCTCTACCCACGTTTCTTGCAAGCGCGTTGGTGGCTAAAAAGGCCAATATGAGAAAGGCATGTCCGGTTGCAAAAGACACAGCAGAAAGACTCCTTAGGTGGTATATTCTGCGAGGCTCAATTCTTTCTGCATTGTCTTTTCTCCTCAAGGGTGATCCTGCGTGCCTTCTCAAAAGCATCAGCAGCGTTATAAATGGTCTGTCTCCAGGCTTCCCGATTGGAGGCCAGAGTAGACCAGTTATGGTGATCAATATGCCCGAGGCTGAGTTGTTGCTTCAGGGAGTCCTTGTATCTTTTCTTCGGGGCTCCTCTCTTGCGGCAGCCAGTGGCAAGTTCACCGTAAAGCAGGATCTTAGGGAGGCGGTGGTCCTTCATCCTGGAGACGTGCCCTGCCCAATGTAGCTGTGTTCTCAGTAGCATGGCCTCAATACTTGTGATTGCTGCCTGTTCAAGAACAGATGTATTGGTCACATAATCTGACCAGTGGATGTTTAGGATTGTACGGAGGCAGCGTTGATGGAAGTGTTCTAGGAGATGTAGGTGGTGGCGGTAGATGACCCATGATTCGGAGCCATATAAAAGAGTAGACAGCACTATGGCTCTGTAAACACTGATCTTGGTACTTTTCTTCAAGTGTTTATTTCGCCAGACTCTTTTATGAAGCTTACCAAAAGCACTATATGCCTTCGCTAACCTGTTATCTATCTCCCTGTCAATCTTACCATCCGAGGAGATGAGGTTGCCTAAGTAATTAAACTGTTGGACTGATTTGAGCTCTGATTGGCTGATGGTGATGTGGGGATGATGGGGAACTTCCTGAGGTGCAGGTTGATGGAGAACTTCAGTCTTCTTTAAGCTGACTTCCAGCCCAAAGAGCTCAGCAGCATCTGCAAAGCAGGATGTTAAACGCTGCAGAGCTGCTTCTGTGTGGGCAACAAGGGCGGCGTCATCAGCGTAAAGCAGCTCCCGGACAAGATGGTTTAAGGTCTTAGTGTGGGCCTTCAGTCGCCTTAGGTTGAATAGGCTTCCATCAGTACGATATCGAATGTAGATACCGTCCTGATCATCGAGGTCTGCCGTGGCCCTTTGGAGCATCATGCTGAAAAAGACTGTGAATAGGGTAGGAGCGAGAACGCAGCCTTGTTTCACACCATTCTTTATTAGAAAGGGCTCAGAAAGTGTGTTGCCATATCTGACTTGGCCGTGCTGATCCTCATGAAGTGAGATGATCATTTTAAGGAACTTGGGGGGACAACCTAAACGTTCCAAAATCTGCCAAAGACCTTTTCTGCTCACAGTATCGAAAGCCTTGGTGAGGTCGACAAAGGTTACATAGAGACCTCTGTTCTGTTCCCTACACTTTTCTTGCAGTTGTCTGAGAACAAATATCATGTCTGTGGTGCTCCTGTTGGCTCTGAAGCCACACTGACTTTCAGGTAGAATTCCTTCTGCTATAGCAGGTATTAGTCTGTTCAGGAGTATTCTTGCCAGGATTTTGCCAGCAATGGAGAGCAGAGTAATACCACGGTAATTTGAGCAGTCTGATTTAATACCTTTCTTCTTATACAAGGTGATGATGACTGCATCACGAAGGTCTGAAGGTAGTTCGCCTAGTTCCCAACAACGCACCACAAGCTCGTGAAATTTAGCATGGAGTGCAAGGCCCCCATGTTTCCAGACTTCAGGTGGAATTCTATCAACCCCAGCTGCCTTGCCGATTTTCACCTGCTGTATGGCCTTGAGGGTTTCTCCTAAAGTGGGGGCAGTATCCAATTCGTATTTCACTGGTTGTTGTGTGATGGACTGAATTGCTGAGTCTTGGACTACACGGTTGGTACTGAAAAGAGTCTGAAAGTGTTCAGACCATCGATTCAGAATGGAGGTTTTATCTGTCAGAAGCGTTTGACCATCTGCACTGAGTAGTGGGCTTTGGACTTGGTATGTAGGCCCGTATGCTGTTTTCAGGGCCTCATAGAATCCTTTGTGATCCCCTGTATCTGCACATAGTTGAGTTTTTGCAGCTAGATCGGTCCACCACTTGTTCTGGATGTCACGGAGTTTCTGTTGGAGCTTGCTGCATGCAAGACGAAAGGCTGTTTTTCTTGCGTGACAGGATGGCAGTGCAAGGTGTGCTTGGTGGGCAGTTCTCTTCTTCCTCAACAAGTCCTGGATTTCTTGATTGTTTTCATCAAACCAGTCCTTGTTCTTCTTGAGGGAGAAGCTGTGGAATACCTTTGGTACTTTTGAGTGTGTGAGTGATAAAAGCTGAAAAGCAGCTTTTTTTTTTCCAAAACACACACTCTAGCAGTCTGGTGCTGTTGTCTTATCTGGTCATGGTAACTTGCAGTGTACTACTACCCCATTTTAACAAACAGGACTGTTTAAGACCAGACAATACCTGTATACCAAACTTGTCACTTCTGTTCCTCATCTTAGTGTGCAATGGTGTGAAAACCTATAGGTGATCAAATGGATGAGGTTAACTCTTTATCTTAGGATAGAGAAAGAAGTGTATACTTCATCGTCTTCTCCAGCAACGAATAAAGATTAAAAGCCTACAAGAACAAAAAATGTCCTTTTCTCATTATCTAAGTTGTGTAACAAGAAGTAGAACATTACTGATCAAACAAAATCTCCAGAATATTGCTCTGTCACTCAGTGAGTCAATTTTGTTTGATTACACGTTTGTAATGTTTAAAAGACTTGTCTCTCCTCAGACAAAACACATTTTCTCTTTGGGAATCTGTAAAAGGTTGCAAACAGATCTAATAGGCTGAACTGGATAACCCCTGTTGTGAAGCATAGGTACACATGTAATGTTTAGTTGCTGTTGTAGTAAGTGATGTTTCTCTCTTGAAATCATCATTTTATGTGCAGTTACAGCCCTGAGGGACCATCCTGTACCTCTCTCCTCAGTGCATATGACGAAAGGTCTGATGCCTAAACACATGTGGAAACCCAACCGAAAGAACTTATATATTTAGAAGACTTTTCTCTCGAATTTCTTTTGTCTATGAGGTGTTCTATGAAGCAATTGTTAACAAGAAGAAAGCTGTAGTAATGGCAGTTATAGGTATAGGAGCAACTGTAAAACACAAGGGAGGCTCCAATTGAAGGTCAAACCGTGTTGCACATGCCAGAGGTTGTTCCCCAAATAGGAGGACAAAGAACTGACTGAGGAATTGGAGGCACTGAGGGTGAACAGAAGCAAAATTCACGTATTTTCTCCCTGCTTTCAGCATCACGGTTGCTCAACCAGTACAAGAGTAGTCATAAAATAGTTGGACTGAAGTTTGGAGTCATAAAACCATAATTTTTAAATTGCCTGTGTCGCTCTAATGAATTTCCATTATTCATCAAAACATATGGTTGTCCATGAAACAAGCTAGTACTCTGGCTAGATGGTACCCAGCTTTCAGAAGGATCAATAAGCATAGGATGCATTAAAGAAAAGCAAACCCAGAAAATAATAGCCTGCACTACCACTTTATTTTACTTTGAAGTAGCTGGAGGGGGGAAGAAGAGAAGGAAATAGAACTCAGTTGTCTCTAAGTGAATAGATGGTTATTAAAAGATTGTTTAGATTGTTTGATCTAAATGGCTACAACATTTTGGCATATTTATTTTCCAAGGTAGACAGGGAATTTCAGTCCTAAAGTCGTCACTGTACATTTCTGGAATTTATACAATGAAGGACAGATCAAAAGAGCAATTGAATTTGCATTAGGTGAATGATCAAGGGTTTGTTAGATTGTTCTTGCAAGGATAAAAAAAATTATAGTGAAAAACATGTTGGAGTAAAAGAAACAGTTGAAGAAAACCTAAATGAAGAATGAGATTCCTCAATGATATAAACTGTCATAATGTTAAAGAACTGATTTCAGTTAATGCCAGCTGTGATCTTAAACAAAAGAATTCAGAAGTAGCCGCTAATCTTCTAGTTAGTCAAGTTATTTTGCAAGTGGTGTAGATTACCTGATCACCATGAAAGCTTAGACTTTCTTATTAGTGTTTAATATATTATTTTGTTATAAAATGGGAGAAATGCTAAAGCTGTGTTCATATCAACTACAGCTAAAATGTGTCTCACACCACAATTTTTCTGTTACATTTTGATTATACCAGTGATGAATCTTGAGGTAAAAAAAAGTACTTAACACATTACCTGTTACGGACTGAAGCCATTTCTGGATGCAAAAGATGATACAAGCGCAAGGTGCCAATGAGTGATAGAAGATTATACACCAGCAGGGAAATGTCTGGAAATCTTTTGACTGCTACATTTCATAATTTATAAATCATGTAATATTAAAAGTTTAGACTTTCAGGATAACACTGATTTGTTACTGGATCCTCCTGAATAACTTTTTTAGCTTTTTTTTTCTTTTTCCCTATAGTTTTTCTAATTAAAGTAAATTTTTAGATTCTTTGTTGACAGCATTTTGCTGTCTCAGTTCTTTATCTTCTGTCAGGCATTTAATTAGGTCTAGCACAAATAATCCGTAGTAATTTCAATCCTGGAGCAGCTGGGAGCAGTACTTACAGTGCCCTGTCACCAAAATAGGCTCCAAATCCCTGCACTGCATTAGGTATTAGGCAGCAGCAGCAGCAGTAGCTTCCCTGTGAGTGTGAGAGGAGAAAGGACTCCACAGACCTCACTACACTCACTCTGAGGAAAGCAAGAGTTACAGTACTGCAAACTGTTCCCCATCTGCTTACCAGCAAGTCACTAGGGTGGCATAGTCCCTCTGCTTAATTTAATCACCTAACTGTGGGATGCCTCAACTTCAAGCTCTCTAAATTACCCTTCAGGGGCTTTTAAATTGCGTTCATGCGCCTTTCTCAAGGGCGTTTTGTGGAGATTAGACTCCTTATTCAGGTACCTAACTTGGATGACTAAAGTCAAGCAATGTGAATGCTGCCTTAAAATAACTAAAAGAATTAGCCTTGTAACCTTTAACTGGCACCAGCAAACTGTTAATCACAATTAAAATGGTTTCCTAAAAAATGTTTTGTCCAGTAGAAGATACTATAATTCCTGAAGTTAATTTCTCTGTAAGTTTGTGGTACGTTCCCAGTTTAAAACAATTAAGACATCAAACTTTTATCTGCCCAGGAAGTTCAATCATTAAAAAAAAAAAAATAGATCAAGACCACTGCACATCTTGGTTTCACTTAGAAAAAAGAAATCTCCATTATTAAGAGTTCTGCAAAAATGAAATAAAAGAAATCTAGTCCCTTCAACAAATTTATAAACCGTTAAAAGGGTTACTGCAAACCTTCATTAGATTATCTGTTTTGGAAACCAAAAAATAGATCACCCATTGCTAACACCATCTTCCTATTGCACACCACTTATTAGAACAACGAAAGACAAACCTTTCTCAGGAATTACATACCTCTGAGTCAAGCAAGAGAGTCAGTTTTCATTTCAAACTGGTGAGGTACAGCAGAGACAGAAAAAACCTGAGTTTCGGAAACAGTGATTTCTGTAAACCAGATAAACATGTAACACGTTGGTCACAGCTTGAGTGTTAATATCTTTCATTTAAAAAAAATCTAGAACATTATTATTCAGTCCTCAGATTTTCAGTAAGACAGAAATATTTCCTACGTCTTGGTTGGAAACTCATTTTCTGCACTGGTTCAGTAGTACTACAACTCTAAACCTGCTGTAAATCCTGCCACAGGAGAGTGGTTCTTCACACTTGTTTTTATTTCAGCTTATCTTTCTTCTCTCTTCCTGATGACTTCCGTGTGTGCCTGATATGGGAAACATTTCTAAGCAGTCTGGCAACGAAAAATAACAGATTGTGTTCTGTGGAACACCTGAGCATATTTTTTTAAGGCTGACTTGTTCTGTTTCTCCTTAACCTATTTCTATAGGTGTGAAAACTCAGGATATTTTTAGTCAGTTATTAGTTGTCATTGAAAGAGGTCAACTATATCACTGTGCTGAGAAATTTGAAACTGCTGATAGAAATGTTAATACAAGCCTCCCCATCACCATTTGTCATCTTGTTCTTTGTGATGAGAAACTATTTTATGCACTGGATGATAAAAGCTTGCTGATCTTATTTCTAAAAACATATTTTACATATATTCTTTAGCAACGGTAACAAAAAGAGTTAATTGTTGAGAAAAGCTGGATGAGAAAGATGTTTGCAGGGATTTTTTATTGCCTGAACATCTACCACTCACAATTATAAAACAGAGCTGTGGCTCATCCTGTCACCATCTCCTTGACACATCACATCCTTGTCAACATCCATTCCCTTACGCAGGTATCCTGAATCAGGAAGGGAAAAATACTGTGTTCTGAAGCCTGAGGGAAGAACATCAAGTCACTACCTGTGGTATATCCACAGGTAGTCTGCACATGGGCTATAGGAAAGAAGAGCTTACAAACTTAGATAAACTTAACTTTTTGTACCTCTAAATGAAGGTTGTATGTCATGTGACACATTAAAGCAAGATATTTCTCTCAACAAGGAAAGGCATCACCCTGTATGCCTTTAACTAAAGTGCTCTGAATGACAATGGTATCACAGGAGAGATATTATGAGAGTGCAACCAAGGGAAGGCTGTGGAGCTAAACTATTGAGTGCTCCAGAGGTGAAGAGAAGGTCCTTCAGCTCTGGAACACTCTGTTACCACAGGAAAAAATATAAACCAACACAAATAGGCTCTGGATATTTTTTTAATTATATTGAATTTTTAAGAAACCCTTTTTTTTAGCCTCTCCCAGCATTGAGCATATTGATTTGACTACACTTACATTAAAGAAAAGCACTCTTCATGTCATAGTGTGGGTGAATGTTTTCCCCTGTGTCTCAATCATTCAGCTTTTATGACTCCCTCACAAGTCTTTTCTTTTTCTGTTTGATCTGTCTTCAGCTGGATGGGAGTTGAAAAACACAGGGACAGCTCTGGGCTCAAATCCTTGGGGATCAAAATATGTGCAAAAGCATTTCTATAGCTGTCATTTTCACAAGACATTTATCAGATCTGTGTCTAAAATCATGTAACAAGAAATAGCCCTCTGTCCTCTAAGTAAGGAGCAATAGTGGTACTGACAGAAAAACGTACTATTCAGAATCTGGTTAATTGATGAAAATAATCCCAGCTTTCTTAAAGATGGACAAATGGAAAGCACTGTCTTTTGCATCAGTACAATTCTTTATTTATTCCTTTCAGAGGAGGATTCCAGGCTCATTGGTTTTTTAGTTTACATTTGATCTCTCACTGACTGTGAAAGAGTCTGACCATATTCCCTTCCTATTCACTGGCTGCTTTCCAAACTAGAGCATATTACCTTCTCTGCTAGTATTCAGCATCTGTATCCTTGGAATTATACATAGGATGAAAAATATGGCTACAGAGGGAAGTAAAATTATGATTTTATTCTACTTTGGAGAAAACTTCACCTTTATGGTATGATTATATTCCATAGACATCCTGTTTCGGTGACAGTAAGCTAATGAAACACATTCAGTATTGTTAATGCCTAACTAATATACCTGTGGTCAATTCACAGTGTTTATAATTTGTACCCTGTGCTCTTACTACATCCTGCCACAAACTACTGCTACTTTTGTTAATGGGCTCCTTGCTTCTCTCAACACCCTGCCTTTAATAACCAAACCTCATTAATTCTATTTCAGTGGAAGGATTTTTGTTGTTGTGAAACTGGTTTGCATGAAAACAGAATAATCCATGCTGTTTCCACATGGAGACTGTATCCTGAATAATAATATACTACAGAGACTCAGATTACTTTTTGTGCATTGTTATGACCGCTCAGTGTAGCCCTTATATACAAAATTTACTCCCTGTTCTGTTCCATACAGGCTATTCTGGCCTGTTATATCTTAAATGCTAAGTCTTCTGTCTACTCTGAAATCTTTCTTCCTTTGCTCTCTGTCTGCTTGTCTGTCAGTTCTTTCTTCAGCTATAAGTTTTTTAGAACAGAAACCATCCCTCTGAAGCAGTTTAGGAGGCTTTTCCCTAGTAGTTTTAAAGGCTATTCCCTAGTAGGCAAATATAATTAGCAATGTTACAATTTCTGTTTTGCCAGGCTTACCAATTTTATTTTTTTTGTATGCTTGTTAAGTACTTTAATAATGGTGCGATTTAGAAGTTCTTTTCAAATGCAAATTTTTGGAAAATAGAGCTTTTTTTATTTGTTATTTATTATTTATTTCCCAGCAGTCTTGAACTGACATGTGATGCTCTCTGTGATACAATAAATCAGTTTGTTCAAAGTCAGGGATGCTTTGGGGAAACTTCAAGGAGAAGAAAAAATACTATACTGGCATAAAAATTCTAAGGCAAATGAGCAACAGTCCCACCTCAAAGTCATGCGTATACTAACTGGCCCATCTGTAGTCACTGTATTGGTAATAGAGCCACTGAATCTGTGAAACATCAGCTCAAAAAGTTTTGAAAGTCTGCCTCTCACTAAATTTTTAAAAGAACAAATATCAAGGTGTGGAGGCAATAGATGCAAAAGCACTGTTGAGGGAGATGTTAACACTGTCCAAATACCAGCTGCCAGATAACCAGAAATGAGAAATAACATCTGATAACTGCTCTCATGATGATCAGCTTCAGAAGTCTAAAAATCAGACTCTAATTTTAAAATGTAGAATTTCTGCTGACACATGGAGAAAGGAAGCTTGGAACAGAAAAAAAAATTGATGAAAGATGACCTTTGATGTTGTAGTTATACTCAAAAAATATATAACCTGATCACTGATTAAAAAAGAAGAATAGAGAAAAGAGAAACAATCAACCTGTAAGTAAACTTCAGATCTCAAATCAACTGCATAGGAGGAGACTTTTCACCAAAAAAATAAGCAAAACAAAAATTAATTAAAAAATTGCAGTAGTTGAAAAAATATAATCTGGATTAACAGGGTGAAAAAAGTGTGAATGTTAATTGTCATTATTAACACTGGATGGTCATTAGACTTCTCAGACTCCTCATTGCAATGACTCCACAGATAAGGATAGGCTTTATCCCAAAGAAATATTCCTCATAACCAGGCAAAGAGACATCCAAATGGCAGTGGATGGTAGAAGGACCCTAGGGAAGCTTGCTTTTTTACTCTAAGATTCTCCTGTAGCTCTGACATAATTTAAATCCCAGACTATCCCTTCTTCTGTCCCACTCTTGAAGACTCTCAGATTGGAACCATCTTTTCCATATATGAATATGGAAATAAAATTTTGGCAAAGCACTTTACAGAACCCTTTCATAAAAGTTACACACTCAAGTTTTCCTATAAGCAGGTAACCTCAAAACACACACCAGTGGGATTTTTCAATTGACAACACAAGCTTTTGCTTTTTCACTGAGTAAGAGAAAGACTAGTGGTCTTTTCACACCTTATTTTATGCTGGTCATGCTAACCTGAGCTCTTTCACAGTTTGTACATTTCCTGGAGACTGAAAACAAAATGAGTTGTAGAATGAGTATATTCTTAGTCCCTGAACACTTTTTCAATTGATTATAAAGCAAAAGCTGTTGTTATCAAGCTACTCTGCTGGAAAACTAACAAGCAAAAGCTTTGTTTGCTAGATGCAGGTTTTACTGCTCTGGGTTTTTTTATGAACACAACATTTCACCGTGAGCATGGGAGGTATCAAACACAACATCCATGGGCATTTTTAGGAACAACTGTTACCAATTTTTAATAATATACACTTATTACATGACAGTCTGTTCAAAGTAAATTTTTTGGGGGATCATTTCTCTTGGGAAAATCATAGTTTAAGTAAAATTGTGGAAAGTGGTTGCTGTGACATTACCTGATCTGCTTTTTTCAGAGCAGTTTACTGAGCAGCAGTCAAGAAAATGCAGACATTGCATGGGTTAAAATCTTACAGAGGAAAAATTAAAAAGAATAATACTGAAAGACAAGATGTTTAAAACCATCCTCCTGCCATGAACTGTACAACATCCACCTGTGCTCTTATATGCTTACCTAGTCTGATAGTTCTCTGGTGATAAAGGCCAGTCTGATCCTATGCATCACTGTCTTAACTTATTCCTGATGTCTAAATTCCTTCCAATTTCTCTTTCTATTTTGAAAGAGTCTGAATATGAAGGCTCATCTTCGTTCAGTGTGTTTCTTAGTGTTGTTGAGTTTATGAAGTAGTTTGAACTGGTTTTGCCTTTGATATCTGGACACTGGGATTGCTTCACAGTGCTGGACAAAGAGTAGTCAGCTGCCTGCAGCAGTTTTTGAGTAGCACTTAGGTCTGTCAGGAACAGGGAGGCAGAGGAGAGCTCAGGAAGAAAGTTTTAGATACTCATACTGATGGACATGTGGATCTCATTGAAGACTCATTCACGCTCCCATTTCCACACTCCATATCCATGCAAGGTGTTCGCTGATTGTACAGATGGTGGTAAAGCCATTATTGCATGATTCCCAGCTACCCTCTCCTTCTTCTTTCCATTTTGGTGGAAAGTATTTTCTAAAATTACTTCTGGGAAGTTTAGATGGTTTTTCAGTTGAGAAAAGTTGAACAATCTACTGGATTCTGTATTTTCTGAATGACAGTTTAGGCTGAAGAATCATTTATCTGGGCTGCATTCTCCATAGACCTTCCCTTTCTGCAGATGTGTGACCATTTCAAAGTACAATGCCTGCAGTGGAAGATTCCTTCTGTCAAACTTGCACATGGATATGTAGGCTGTCCATTTCCTCTGGGAACTGTGATGTCAGTCCTAGTAATAAAAAACTACATCAGGCGCGTGGCCCTGGTCAGAGCACCAGATCCACCAACCTGCTGCACCTGTGACAACCTCTCTCACAAGAGCAGAAGAAAGCCTTGGTAGATGTTACCACAAGTCCTTTTATAAAGCAGACTGTCATTGCTTTAGGATGATCAGGATCATTTTTTATAAGTTCTTTTAAGGTAATGTGAGGCCTAAGGTCTAAAAAACCAACGTATTTTAGGCATTCAAAACAGTGGAGAAAGCATGTCATAATTCTAGGAAAGGCTGTGAAATCTGGATTTTGGTGCTTACAATCATCTATTGTAGTACTGGTATGTAGATGCCTAAAGGAAGTCTACTGGATGGTCAGACTTTTCCATTATTTAGCAAAATTAAGCCTACTCTGAATGGTCTTTTCTTTTTCCATTTCCTTATGTAACTGAGTAGTAGAGTACAGTTCCAATGGTGCCTGGGACTTCCAGATGAAAACACAGATGATTTAACACATGCACATATACACAAAGTCTGAACAACTATTTAATAGACTTATGATTACTGCAAGAATTTTGAAATATTTCTTAATAGCAATAATAATAATAATAATAATAATAATAATAATAATGATCCTCAGCTTCTTTTTCCATCTGAAAACTGGGATTTAGGCTGGACCCCAATATTCATAATTACAGAAGTATAAAAGAAATGAAAACAAAGAATAAGAATTCCTGTGGACCAAGCAGAATGTTCTACTGAAGCAGAATATAAATATTAATAATAAGAAAACCTTTTGTCTTGACTGAAGGTGGTGTTTTTATATTTAGGAGTGGTTTGAATGTTTTCTGTGCCTGACTCAGAGAGTAGATATAGGTTAGATGGAGTTTACACCAACCCTTTCTTTATCTTCCTCTTTTTTGAAAGCAAAATGGAGTGGTACCAATGAAGTAACTCCCTCAGAATTTCTGCTGTGCAGTGTATGTCAGCAAGCCAAGGCAAAAGAACAAATTATACCTTTTTTCTCACAGATAATAGGTACACTGTTCACGAAACATAGCTCATTCTATGATAAGGCCATGACTTCTTGAGATCTCTTCTGAAAAATGGTAGAAAGCTTTGTGAAGGGACAGGATAATTACTTTTAACATTTAAGAGAAGGCATACAAAGGAGTTATTATATAATTTCCCTTGGATATGAGTGGGGCTGCTTTCTAATGAAAACTGGATGAATTGGAACAATAATGGAAACAAACTATACAATATTTCCTTACATCAAAAACCAGAGCTTTCCATTTCACACTGCTCTGTTCTTTTGGACAAGAAGCTGGCACTGAAGTACTTAATGATAAGGCAGTTTATTTAAATTCTGTTAGATTTCACTTTTAGCACCTTCTCCTTTCTGTTCACAAAATAAGCTGAATGACCCTTAAAAAAAACCCAACTTTTGTTGGACAGACTACAGTTTAGATCATGTTTAAATTGTCTCTTTCTTCTTCAAATTTTGGATGTTTAATCCCTGATACCTTAAAAGCGCTTACATTTAAGAACCCAGCATATGCTAATATGTTCAGGATCACTATGCATTCTTAAATTCAGAAGTCTCTACATTAAAACCCTGAATCTAAACCAATATAAACTGACACAAATCCAAAGACTTCAATAGGTTTCTGGCTCCGGGGAAGAATGAAATGAGAATTCACTGTCATGCAATATGTATGGGAAGAATTCTTCTTATCCCACTCATTCAGTGGGATCAGATCTCAAAAATTTGTGTGTGTGTGCATTAATACTGGGGAGTAAAGACTTCTGGTATTGAAATGCAGATACATTAAGCTCTCAGAAGTGAGAAAAATTAATGGCAAGATTTTTTTTTAATCAATTACAGAATTCAGATAGTGAAGTGCCTTACCTCATCATCTTGTGTTTGATTGCCATGCATTAAAATGTATTTTTAGTTCTTCTTTGACTAGACCACCAGTTACTATGGTGTTGATGAATATTGATCCAAAGTTCCTTAAGTGAATTGGTTTTTAAACTAGGCTTTAAAAATTATACAAAGTTGTGAAGATAATTATAAAAACAATGAGAACAGTATTGTATTTTGTTTCCAGAACCTTCTGATACCTAAAAACAATGTAACCTTTTATTTACTAAAACTCTGCACGTAAGACCAATTTTAATTTGCAATGATAAAACTAAATTCTAATTTGGAGATATATTTCTTCAAGAGTTCCTATAATACTATTATCTACATATTAAGTTGTACCTAATGTTTCTAATCTTAAATAAAAGGCAATATAACAAATAATTTGTTGCAACAAAAAGCCTCTTCAAGGGCTTGTTTCCATTACAGGATATCACTAGCACATATTATACAATTATTTTCATCAAAAATAATCCTACAAGAGACCCCCCTTCCCCCAGTTTACATATATCAACTACATAATATAGTTAAAATCATACATTTTTGAGGTACCTGTTTCACACACAAGATTACTTCAACAAATAAAAACATGTTTCACAACACCAAATAGATGTTATTCTATTTCTAGTCATAAATATGCTTTCTGTCTACAGAACATTCACACTGAGAATTTAAAGAAATCTGATGTAATTGCTTTTACTCTGGAACTGTTAATTTTTCTTTTGGGCCTTCTCCATATATTTAATAAACAGTGTTAAAGCCAAAATTATTCTAATAAAACTCTTTGCTGTTATTGAACTCAATAAATTTATATGATTTTTGGATGATGGATTTCTGAAAATGAAGGCTTGTAATAGCTCCTCATTTTACATTTCTAGGCCTTCTGATTTTGGACCTGAATAAAGTTAAAGTTTTCACATTTCTTTATTCATATTTTGGTAATGACACAACTCAAATAGCACAGCATACGTCCTAAAACCTGATGAGACACCTGTCAAGCCATTGTCTAATTCTCTAGATCTCTCAAATTATCAAAAATTTATCACACCAAGGAAATTACAGTCAATCCCTCCATTGATATGATGCCTCTGTGTCAGATATTTCTGAATGCTGATGTATCTTTCTTTCTGAAAAGAACTGGTTTTAAGGTTTGTTTGTGTTAATGTCCTGGATGAGCCATAAATTTAAATATTTATTCTTTTGTTTCACCCCTTAGAAATTCTCAATTTATTTTATTTTTGTAACTGAGTGAAAATTACTTAGCTGCTTTTTATATTCGTCAGGATTATTTAATAAGTATGTGCATTCAGAATGAATCAGAGAATTGTTATCCTTTCTTATTCTTCCAATTCATGACCAATAAATCATGTTTTTCTTTTTTTTTAAATTCTCATTTAATTAAAGACCTAGTCATTTTTTGCATTTCAGAAGTGGGTTGATTTTTATGAGTGAGCCTTATGTGTTCTCATTGACTCTTATTTGGTGGCAGGTACCTCCAAAAGCAATACACAAGGATACTCAATCTATTCCATGCAGTAAAGATGAATGGAAAGGCGTGTTAAATGAGATGAGGTGTTTATCCTTGCAAAGCAAATATGATTATCATTGATCTCACAGGATATAACTTGAAGTTAGAATTTCATTTCGTGTTCAAAAATATAAATAAAACTTTCCGATTCTTTAAGCAGATTTGTGCTTTGGTTCCTTGCACCACATCCTGCGTCACAAACCCATGTTATTTTTAAGGCACTTCACATGGCCTCCTGTCCAACAGAATATATTCTCAACGGGTCTTGTCTTTACAGTGGTTCAAAGTAGATGTCAAACCCTACCAAATCAAAAAGGAAAAACGACTAAGCAAGAACTAAAGCAGTGAGAAATGAAACCCAGTACCTGGGAAAAGTGAAAGTGTTTAACTTGGAATGTGTGAGAACAAGTTGGTTTTTTACCTGGAGTTTTTAAAACGTTTGTCATTGTGTTGTACAAAGCAATCATGGGCGAGTTTGTTACTGTAGAGTCACAAGGGGACTTCTTTTTAATTTTAGTAGGAAAGAAAAGATGTATGTATAGAATTGGGGTTCAAGAAAGGAGAATTGATAGGTACAGACACATACATACCCATACAAACAAGAATAGTGAAAGATGCAGCATGATAATGGTTTTATTGCAGTGATTGACATGGGCGATCAGATTAAAGTGGGCACAGCACATGTGAATAGAGAAAGACTGAGATTTGAAGAGAGATACTTCTGGTAATCTAGCCCAGCTCCCTGACAATGATTATTTCTTGAAATGTGTCTTCTGAAATAATGCCCCTTCTGATTTTGTGTACAAAAGGCAAGAGAAGTCTACCATGAATTTTGGGATGTGCAGACCCTAATGGAAGTAATTGCAATCTAAGCGTGTAGTTATAATAAAGCACCCTCAATTTGAGAGATGACTCAAACGCACAAGTCACACACTGCTTAAGTATCTTCATGAATCAGAGCTTTATTCTGTTCCAATAAATCAGTAAGTCTGAACCCCCATCTAATTTTTACTGTGGTTTTTTTTTTGGCAGTCTCAATTATGGAAATACCTACACTAATGAGCAAGTGACATTCTGTGCCTAGTGCCACCAAAATGACATTACTCCCTGCCCTTTTGGGTGAAACCTTTGGTCACACTTCTGAGAATTGGGTATTCCTAATAATTACTGTGAGACAGAGCAGGGTCTTGGCTAACCTGAAGTCGCAGGTTCACTGCCTGGGGAGAAACACCCAGGCCATTTTCTCTCAGCTCCTATGAGTATGGCAGGCTTGCAGGAACATACTTCTCTTGGTTGGTAGTTTGTTATTATCGTTGTTATTGTTGTTGTTCTTACTATTGTTATTAGTTTTGTTAGGAAGAAGAGTCCAGAGTCTCCCTCCAAATGCCCTTTTTCCAGAACTTAATTGTGCTTACAGACAGATATATTTTTTGCTTTCTGATTTAAAATGTTTCTGAAAACCAAGCCAGTTTGTTCTTCCCTTTGCTAAGTAGCCATAAGGGAAAAAGGGTTACACATGGATATGGCACTTTACCTTCTTTTTTCTGGACTTAAACTAGATCTGTAAATTATCACTCCTTTGAATTTAATTTTTAATCCACTGATTCTTCTTTTTGACTTTTTGGTTTTTCCAAGTAATCCCCAAAATCATGTTTCCCAACTAGATATTTTTCTAGGCAAAGCCTCAGCTGAGTTTAAGGGAAAAGTTATTTTCTGTGCCTTGCAGACTGTGCTCTCTGGAAGATATCCCAGAATGAGACTTGGGAGTTTTTGTAACTGTTTCATGCTGGTTTTCCAATTATAATTCACCATACTTTTCCTGCAATACTACCAATGAGCCCCGAGTTCCCTCTTTTTTAATTATGCATTTTGTTTGTTCTTCTTACAGACTTTACCCTCTACTTTATCTAATTTTCCCTCCTTGATTTTAGATTGTTTCCCCAACTTACTGAGATTCTTTTGGAATCTAATTCTGTCTTCTGTAAAGTTTTTGGTCTGTTCTTCTTTGGAGTCATCTGGAGACATCTTACAAGTCTATTTCCTCTTAATGAAGTTAACCTGAATCATCATTCTCAGAATTCATCTCACTCAATTTTTTTTTTTTTCAAATTAAACCACCCATATTTTTCCAGTCTCCTAGGACCTCTTTCTCATTCAATAAAAACAACAACAAAATGTTAAGAATTTGTTTTACCTAGATCTCACAATGATTTTCCATCAGGTCCCAAACACTAGAATACCCCCTACCATAAATTCTGTAAAACGCTGAAATGGTTTCTTCCTTTCTCCTACTCTGATCTGCACACCTGTGCACTGTTAATATAATTGCATTAAGCATCTGGTTGCATCTGAATGTCTTTGTGTAAAAATTGAATCAGGGAGTTCACTGAGAACACAAGCTTGCATCACTCCCTACTTAGATTCCTGTTCTATTAAGTAATTAATCTGTTTTTATTTTTTCTTCTTTTCACTTAGGAAGTATCTGCAAAGCCTTTTATAGACCTCGTTGCTTATGAATTTTTTATTACTATCAAAGCTTTAATTGTCTTTTGGATCCTAAAACAAGTTTCAGAGATTTCCTGGCTCACGCCTGCTTCCAGGGGTCCTCTGCTTAATTATTAATATCCTTAGCTTTCTCCTTTCCTCATCAAGTAAGACCAGCTTCAGCACATGGATATATTTTGTTTGAAGCACAATTTGCAGTAGCATGTGGAATTTCATGTAAATTTTATGAATTGTACTAGCAAAATAAAGATTTTTCCAAACACAATATTTTGGTAGTGAGAGAAAACTAAGGGATATAGACTGTGCACTCAGTTTAATACTCTTTGCAAGATGGTCTGGCTCAACAGTAAGGCAACACATGAAACAAGTCAATTTTAGATTATTTTAAAGTATATTGTCTTATTCTGGATAATTTTGATTAGTAATTTATTGTTACTTTTCCCTGTTTACAGGAGTAACTGTCACCAAACCAAGAAACTACAATGTTGATTGTGGCACATATTGTCCTCTAATAGCTTTTCTGACGTATATCCAAATTTTGAGCTTTGTAACTGCTTCTTTTACTTGAGCTTTACAGTCTAAGCTTACCAAGTATGAATTATTTTAACACATTCAACGACTGAGGGGAAAAATATCCTTTTATCTCAGAATTAATTGTCACTTTTAAGTTTATTTCATGGATGAGAAGTGATCAATGAGATATTGTTTAATCTGGCTCTGTGTTTTGACTTGGAGAACTATGAGGCCAAAGGTTTTAACTCCTCATTATTGTACCTAAGTGAAATTAGTCAAATTATAAACCCAGACACAAAAGCTGTTTCATTTCCTGGATGTTCAGTTAATCCCTTTTCATGCCACAAACAGTGCTCATGATAGAATCAAGTTGTGGAAGAACAAGAATGGTATTTATCCTAACAAACAGCTTGGTACGTAAAGATATCATCACTGGGTTCACGACTTAATTAAGCTTAAATAACATGGAAATTCTTTTGCTTTCAAGTAATCTAAAATGATTGCATTGAGGTTTCCTTCTTCTAAACATCACTGTTGGCTTTCCTTTCAAACACCCCATAAGTACTTCAGGACTTCTGTGTTTCTTAGCATTTTGCAGTATCAGTCAGTGACTACAACAAATTCTTTTCATCATTCCTTAGAAGTATTTGAGACAGTTTAATTTAATTCTAATTTTGCCCTGCACATCCTATAAAGTTTTCTCTCCTCTTCCCCTGTGCATGCATGTTTTCTCTCTCAGCGTTCCAGAGTAGAAATGGCAGTTGTCATGACAACATAACACATTTACTGCTCTTATATTCCTATGATTTTTGCTTTCTTTTTTGATGGCAGCTGCTGACAGCCTTTTTTTAGATGCGTGGACATATAAAGTTATCCTCTTGTATTTTTTGCATGTAGATAATTGCAAAAAATTTTGTAGTTAACCAAGCTATAATTTTATCCCTTACAAAATACATCCAGGAAGAAGTTTTCCAACTGATATCTAAAATGAATATTTTTGAATGGCACACCAGAAAACAGAGGCAATTTCTTGTACAATGAATGCACAGATAGATATATGTTGCAATGGAGTTGCAGTTTGCTATGGGCTAATTAATACTTGTTCTGCAAATCCAGTTTGCACATGGAAATGCCCATTTTGCATATTTTGCACATATAGTTGGACAATTTGGTGAAAAATATTCCCTATATAATATTCTTGCAAACCTTTTGTAAGGGAATGTTGCAGCTGAATTACCAAAAGTTCCATTCATTTTAAAACATTTTTTTTAGTTTAAATTTTATTTTTCTAAACAATCCTTTCTTCTTCTTCTTCATAGTCATGTTTTACTAATATTTCTATAGTAAATTAGTCTATACATTGGTATAGATGTATTCTACAGATTTTTCCTTCGTGGATTAAATTATTAATTTCAGTTAAAAGTTCTATTCTTAATAATATCTGCATCACAATATTTCTAGGACCAGTAATTGCTCATTAATATTTTTTTCCTGATGGTTGCAAGGTTTTGGTAGCCATAAGTAAAAAAGTGGGCAAAATTAAAGAATATGACCTGGTGACTTTTTTAATTGCTTTCAAATGTAATAAATATTGCTTGGGCTAGGAAAACAAAGCAAAATGCAGAAGAAAATAACAATAACAATAGTGTCAATAATAATTTCCAAACCACACCAAACCTTAAAAATGAACAAAAAAGGGCTGAAGGAAAGACACAGTAGAAGACCAGATGTACAATTCTCAGATTGACACTAATCTGGCATATCCAAACTTTTAAAGCCTGAATCTTTTAATTTGAATCCTTTTTTACAATATTGTTCTGTATACAGCTAAGACTGTGGACAGAATTTTTAGTGAAGGTATGTGTTCTGGATATTTTTCCATCAATATTTTACAAAATTTCCTTGTAAAATTGTTCAGTAATGAAGTTGTTCACAAATTTTGAAGAATATTTGTAGAAAGTAAAGATTAAAATTGTAATGAGCATAAATGGACCATCAATATTTTAGGAATGCAGAATTACCTGAGTAACTAAAATGCAAAATAAAAGATAGTCAAAATCAACTAATTGTAAACCAGGTACAGCAGAAGAATTACGAAGATACAATGCTAAGATTAGTATTCATAGTTAACTAATACAATACAGAAAATTTCAATCCATTTAAGGATGATTCATAAAGAAGAAAAAGTGGCAAAAAGTCTCGTATGAGTTATTAATTACTAAGCATTGGCTGAGCATCTCAGAGAGTGGGTATTTCCTTTCCCTGCAAACTTTACCTCCCTTGCATCCTGTTGATGTCTTGATTATAGCAATCAGGCTCCTTTGATTCAATTGTTCTGCTGAAGAAATGAAGTGGCTGTCTCCCAGCACAGCCTGGAAAGGAGGCATGAACAAAGTCTCTCTAATTTTTTGTACCCTTGCAACAAAGTTTGTAAAATATGAAGCTCTCATCATACACTTCCCAAAGATTATTCTTCCGCTTCAGAGGCAGGTATACTAAAGTAGTACAGCACTGAGTGACATGAGAAAGAGTGATGGATAATGACAGCGTGGCTTTTTTTCTTTCCTTCTAATGAATGTCCATTTTATCTTTTCCCACTCCCAGAGTGAGGGCCCCAGGACAATTCTGAGCTCAGGTGTAGGATGATTTACATGTTAATGTGGCACAAACAGGCAGCAGTCACAACTAGTTACTTATTCTGCTCTAACTGAAATGGCATAAATATGCCTGTCTTTCACTTCTGAGTTTCACAGGTTGCTATTCAGGGAATAAAGAAACAACAACGAAAACACCAAGACCAAACAGAGCAAAAAGTCTTCCTGTCAGCAAGTGTATCCATGTCCCTGTCAGCTCCATGGAGTACTCAGCGGAAAACCGCAGCAGTATTAATTTATTTGTTTCTTTGCACAATACAGAGAAGCACATAATCACAACCTGAGGTGCCACGGCTACCAAGCTGTAATATCACATATGAAAACTAAGTTGCTGACTATTTCTCACCTTTCCAGTGCCATGACAATAACGAAGTGTGGCCCAGCCATCATCCACTCTCCTTGGCCACAACACACATCCTTATCCTTTATTAGTCAGCAGGGTGAACTGCAGAACAGCTGTCTTTGCCTTCCTGTGTGTGAGCAGAGCTCAATCACCCACACTTGGAGCATGGCACAGGAAGAAGCTACTCATGGTAGATTCCGTGGGTGCACCTCTGGTGCAAGGGTAGCAAGGAGTGCAAGGGGGGAGTGAAGGAGTTGAAGTGGCTGCTGGTCTGGACCAGAACATGCTGTGAGCCCTGGGGAGCTGTGCAGCACTGTGTGAGATCTTAAGAGTCAGCAAAATAACAGGGACACACCACAGGACATGGTTCTCTGCACGTAGCTGTGGCAGTGGGTGAGGATGGGAGCTGGCTGAGAGCTTGTGACATGCATCCAGACATGCAGTCATGGAAGGAGAGTCAGCTGGCAGCAGGAGGGTCGGGACAAGATTCTGGGGGGGAGGCAAG
Source organism: Neopelma chrysocephalum (assembly GCF_003984885.1). NCBI lineage: Eukaryota > Metazoa > Chordata > Aves > Passeriformes > Pipridae > Neopelma > Neopelma chrysocephalum. Next base: position 26,395,409 of record NW_020897714.1, read on the forward strand.
CACGAGCCCCCATGCCACATTAAACTCTCTTCTGTCTTCAAAGTTTGGCAAATACAGTACTTGTGTGAAATGCAGCCCTTGTACTTGGCTGCAAATAAGGGAGTTTTACTGTCGGCAAACACCACCCTCTGTGGGTTTCAATTACTTGAGAAGAAGCAAGACAACTTTGCACTTGATTGCTCTCTTGAAATTCTTAGAAGCCAGATGTCAGGGAACTGTGCTTCAGCAGTCTGATTACAGTTCACTTTATATGTCAAATCCTAATTATGGGTCACATTATAGTAGCTCACAGAGGTAAATACCACTGTAATAGGCATATGTCAGTGGGTTAACAAAAGGAGTCATAATATTTAATGAAAGCTTTTGCATGCAGATTAGAAAAGATGTTACCTCTCAGCCAGTTTTTCAGTTAGTAAATTTAGGAAACACCACTGACCTCAGTGGAGGTATACTGGGTCCCATTTGCTGCTAAACTGCCTTTTCATTTGTCTCTTGGTGTGTTCGGAAACAGAGCAGCTGTGGATGCTTTTGATAAATACTTTGTTAACCAAGATACAAATGCAATGGTAGCTGGGGGCTTTGTTTGTTAGTTAGTTTTAAATTTGTCTCCCAGAGGTAAAGCATTGCCATAGAAGATTTTCATTGCTATGCTTTATGGGATAGTTTTTCTTGTTTCTGTGAATAAGAAAGCTTTCCTCATGGTAGAAGTGTCAGCACACAAGTGAAACAACTTGAAATTTTGGTTTTGCTTTGTTTCTAACCAGTTAATGGGGAAAAAAGTTATCTCAATAGACTTATTTGCTGGGGTTTTTTCTCTTTTTTTTTAAATCAAAATTATATTGTTTGCAATGTTTCTAACTATAAAAGACAACACCATTCCTTTGCAAGCAGACCTGTAGAAAAAAGTTGCTAATTACAAAATATAAGATGGAAAACACAGATTTGTTATAGTTTGTGTCAGTTTTGCTTTATATTCTTTTAAGGGACTGGGTTCTAACTATTTTGCAAAATAAATGGGTCTTGAAGATGACAGTCTCTTGGAGGCTCTGCAGTGCCTGAGCACTAGAGTGCACTGAGAATACACTTACACATCATTTAATCTAAATTCAGTTATGACAATGTACGTGATTAATGCAATCTAGTCATCCAGTCCCAGCTATAGGCAGGGCATGCAGAAGTGCATTTATAGAGCATAATACATCCCCTCTCAAGAGAAGTGTCTAAAATAGTTGAAATTAATCACTCTTTGGAAGTACAGATCTCCCACAATTGCCTACTTGCCCAATCCTACAAAGACCTAATTTTTAAATGGCTAAATTTAGGTACCCAGTAACCTTAGTCTCCATAGCAAGATCAGATCCTTCTAAGCAAAAAATTACTTCTCTAAATTACACAGCTCTGATATGATAAGTGTTACATCTGAGGATAAGCTGTGGTAGCATGAAAAATAACTAATACAAAGCATGTATTATATATACTAACATGCACACATTGAGATTGAGCCTGTTCTCTGTTGATGACACCGCAAATTTATTTACCCCTCTTGATTGCATCAGTCTCAATATCATAAAAGTTAAGAACCAGTCTTTCATATCTATTGTAATGCTAATTATGATGAAAAAGTAGCAATCTATTTCAAATCCTCAGCGCAGTAAAGCATATTTTAAAAAAATCTTCACAATCCCATTTTTAGTTGCAAATTCTGATTTCAGTTCTGTGTGCAAATCCACTAATTTCTCGTACAGAATATGACTGTAGATATCCCAGGAACACATCAAGATGTGAGTACTTATTTGCTGACCAGACGTTACTCCTAGCTCTTCACATAACATATTTCTTAATTCAAAAGCTAGACGAAATGCACACTAGTTTTAGGGTATAAGCCCAAAAAAATCCCCTGGGAGAAGAAGCAGTTTTAGATGGACAGCTATGAAGATGCAGAGGAAAATCTGTCACCTCCAAGGGACAGACTGGCTGAAGGCAGTTGCTGCTACCACATGAGCCGGGAGAAGGAGAGAATCCTGCTCACTATGGACAAAATCGGCTGTTCCTGAAGGCCACTGTTGCATTTGCTGTGTCTTCCCAATCGCAGCCAGCAACGTAGAGGCCTTGGTGCCAAGAATTTCTTCCATTCCTTGCCCAAAAACCACTTGTCCACCAGAGTTCCAGTCAGAAAAATACTGTTCAAGCACATAATTAAAGACGCTGTCATTATGCATAAGCACGGGGGAGCTGAATTAAATTGCATGCGCATCTTTCCATAGGCCCTGAGAAAACTGTGATCCTAATGATTACAGTGGATAAAGAGCTGATTTCAGCCTGAATCCTGCTGTTAGGTTAATTAGTCTTCCAACCAAGGTATTGAGAGGTTTCTTTAAAAAAAATTGACATCTGTCTGCACTGGGTACATTTTTTGTTTTCATTTTTATGCACACTTTTGCCCCTTTCTACTCCTTTTTTTCCAGTTTCTATAATAACGTTGACATGTCATTTTCAGATTCATGTTCTTAATACTTGTTTAGTTTCCATGTGCTAAGAAGATACAAAATCCTGTCTTGTTTTGCTTGACTGGTTTGTTTGGATGGGTTTGGGCTTTTGTTTGTTTATTTGTTTGTTTTTAGGTGGAGCTGGTACTAATTGGTTTCTAAGTTAAAGGAATAAAAGAACCTGTTAGCAAACCTGGTTTTGTGTTTTCTAGCTATGTGTTGCATTACAAAGAGAAGGTTACTCCACAGACTTGAAGGTTTGTTACTTTGTGGTTGACTACACAACAAAACACTGTTATCACAATGGAACTGAAGCAGAACTATTGCAGCATATTGGTTTGCATTTAATGGCAGAGTAGAATTGTGTGTTTATTCTCTTCAAGGCAAATCAGTTCTTGTCAAAAGAAAACTTTCTTCTGTCCTTCTCTTTTCTCCCATTTTTCCTCTTCTAATAATACTTAACTGTCTTTCTTTCAAGGAGGTACTTTTGTTGGTTTTGTTTGGTTTGTTTTTTTTTTTTTATTTTGATCAGAATTTAAAGTTCATTAGCTAAACTGTAAAATATTTGTATGTAGCAAAACTATCAAAACTTTTATAAAATGACAGGAAAAATTTCCATGTCCAAGAAGTTATTACTTTTTCTCACAAATTAACCATTTTTTTTGTTTGTTTATTTGAAACCTCACTTTTCATTCAATAAACTGGTATCTGAGGGGAAAAAAAACCCAAACCAAAGCAACTAAACAAAACCAACTCATTCAACTCTTAAGCAGGCACTGTGAAAACTAAATAAAAGCCCCTGGTCTAAACCTTTCCTCTGGAGTGTATTTGGAGAGCCAGGTAAAACCAGGGACTTCAGAAGTCACTGGTGTCTTCCTTTCAGGCACAATCGCCATAAACATGCCAACAAGCTTATTTGTATTTCTTACATGAGAAACCATTCCAGCTGTGAAGCTCAGTAATAATGCACTTTTACAACCTTCACTCAAATAACTAAAGGACCAACACAGTTAGAATTGTTAATGTTCAATAGAGCTAACACTGAAAGATGAGTAAAATTTATAAAATTAGCCTACCCTGGAAATAGAATCTTCATTTTTTTCCCCAGAATATTTTTATGTAATGTTTTCTGATATTTAATTAGATGTGTTAATGATATCTGAATCCAGGAACATTTCTACCTCTGCCAGCTAATTATGATACTTTAATATTTGCTTCTGAGAGTGATACAACTCCTGCTCAGTGCTGGGAAGTCTTTTTCTCATATTTGAAGCCTGTGAGGTTAAAGGAAGATTCTAATGACATCCTCCAGGGTAGCCTCCTTTGAAGGCTAGGACCAGGAGCTTTGATTTCAGGTCACTCCCTATGCGGCTGCCTTTAAAGTTCATCTAAATTAACATTCAGTGATATTTTTGGCAGCTTTGACTGCCAGGAAAAATCATAGCAGTGGAATAATAACGCAAATAAACTTTGCATAGTCCCATTAAATCATTAAATGCCACATTGTTTTGTAATGGGAGTGACATTTCATTATTTCTAAAGCATCAAAGGCAGCTCTGTGCTCACTGCCAGTTTGATGGCACCAGTATTAATACTGGAAACAGAACACAGTAACACTGGAACAAGAAATGAAGGGATTCTAGGACTTATGTGATGCCTGCAGATACATGAAATGGCTAAAAAATACAGGGATAAAAGCATCATAAAATAACTGTGCAGGGCTTTTTCAAGTGTGTTCAAACATTTTGTCCAGATTATCAATGTTATTCTCTTTTTCTTTTGTCATCTTTCCATCTGAATCAAAAAAAATTAGTTGGCTGTCATCTGGAGAATATACTTTAATTTTTGGTTGTGAGATTTTTGGGTTTTTTCCTCCATATTCCTCCAGCGCCACTGGAAATGGGAGCAAGCAGTTTACCTGTCCACTCACAGAGATTTTTGGGGTATGTAAATTATGGACAAGATGTTTTTCTGTTATTTTAGCTTATTTTTGCAATGAAGTTAGAAGACTGGAATCCAAAGCTTCGAGAAATTCCAGTGTCCACTATGAAGAATTCCAATCCCTTTTTGGCAGAAAAGTAAAAACAAACAAAAAAAGTGCTGAGGGTTTTTAAAGTACAGGTTGACTTGTCAAAGTTAGAGAACACTGATCTTGTATTAGTTTGATAATAGCAGTCTCACTGCTAAAAGCAATTGATGCAAACTAGAATGAAATAAAGTGTTAAAAGCAGTTTATGGTGACCTGCAACTCACTGACATTTTATGGACCACTTATGAGCCATCAAAATTGCATAAGCTTTAATTTTACCATGATTTCTGAAGGCTCAAAAGAAAAAGTCAATAGCTGTCTAATCCACTTGAGTTTGTGGGATGATGCTGAGCAGAACTGGGTTATAAGCCATGAGATCCAGCTTTTAGCCACAGATCTATGTTTCTGTGGTCACTTGGCCTACATTTGTACACAGAGCCACAGACGCAACTTTCCAAAATCTCTGCTGACCAGACAGCAAAAAACTGTAGAGACTTTAGGGAACCTGAGATTATTTGATTCTGATCCTCAGCCTGCTTGACCATTAGTCATTCTGCAACACTTCCTGCCCTGTCTGGCAAGAGAATCAGAGGTTGCAGAACAGGAAGAAGTTAAATGGCTCTTCTGATGAGAACGTTTTTCAAAATAAAATAGATAAGGGTGTCAATAAAGAATAATAACCTCTTCAGATCTCACAAGGTTTTTGGAATCCTCTGATCTCTTGTGCTTCTCAGTGCAATTCCATACAATGTGTCAAGGTACTTTGCCCTCCACTTGTGTCATGTCAATACCTGAGGTAATGTACTGAGTCATAAAGTTAATATAACAACCAAACTGCTTCTAATCAGCTACTAAGACCACTTAGAAAAATATATTTTAGCCATCTGAAAGGAAGAAGATGAAGAATAAGTCATACAGATTTAAAGCCAATTTTCTGTGAGCATTGGAAGGTTGATCCTGCCATGGTCCAGAAAGTACCGCACACTTTGGACTAAGGAGTGTGCTTAGGTGCTTCACCTTTGTATTTCCAGGTTGCTGTGCTCCTACTACTCCTCCTCCACACTCCCTAATGATGAGTACAGAAGTGCAGTCACAGACCACCTCACATCCTTATAGTAAGGAAACTTCCACAGTTCTCCTTGCTATAGCAAGAACTCAGCACAGAGTATAGCTCTATTTCTATATTCCATTCAAGTGTCAGCCATAAATGATGTCCTTAAACTCCTCCGTATTTGTCTAATTCCTAAGGCTCAGTGATTTCAGTACGTGGCATGAGTGTGAAATCAAAATTACCCCTCATGTCTCTGATAAACCATTGCACTCTTAAATTAGGCAGAGATTTTTCTCATAAATGGAATCAGTAACAACCTGTGCTCAGTGCTGTGGAATGTCCAATGCAGCTCTAAAAAAACACACACACGGAAAATTACCTCAGTGATTAAAACTCAGCCAGTCGGAAGCCTTCGGGTCTGTAATATCATTCAAACTGACAGAATAAAAATGTTTGACCTGATCTGTCACATTACAGCACTCAACAGCTATTTATGACTGTCTGACTTCATCTCATTGGACAGCTCCTCATGCCTGAAAAGCCGCTAGGAAGTCCCGCATTGTCTCTAGGTATTCAGCCTATGCTGCTGGAAGAGTGACTCTGAACTACAGACACAGGGAAAATTGAAAAAAGTCATGTGACGTTCACAGAAACAGGAACATGGAAGCACCTCAAGTGCTTATGTTGCTTACGAAGGAAAAGCCTACTTTTAAGTGTAACTGACAACCAGAAGTCCAATCCCAACTGACTTTCTTTACAAAATGAAATTTAGGATTTTCAAAATGGTGACTAAGGAAATCAAGTTCGAATCCTGATTTGCTGGGTCACCCAACCAGCCACTTGACTCTGAGGTTAGCTCAGTTGGTTAGAGCACAGTGCTAATAATGCCAAGGCTGTGGATTTGATGCCTATATGGGCCATTCACTTAAAAGCTGGACTCGATGATCTTTGTGGGTCCCTTCCAACTCAGAATATTTTGCAATTCACTTGAAACAAATATCTAGAGTTGAGAGGCAATATTCACTTAGATTTGGAGAACAGGCTGAAGAAACCTGATCTTTTCCATCTTCAGGCAGCAACCTCACAAAAAGTGCACATCCATGAGGCCCTAGCTGGTGTTTGTTTGGTCCAGGATGTTTTCCAAGGAACAAATAATTTTGTAACTACCTTCAATCTTAAGTAATTACTGAAACAAATTCCTGTTCCCCCTGCTCCTGTGTTACCCACTTGTCCTTTTATTCAAAACTGATTTGTCAGCTCTAATGCCTTAACACATGGAGAAGATGGGCTATGGGCTTCATTGGTTTCAAAATGTGTAAGAATGCTGTGTGAAGGTGTCCTCTCCCTGTGCTGCTGAGCCTCCTCAAACAAAGCTAATGTCGGAGAAATCCTCCTGCTCCTCCAGATGAACAGAACAAATCTGTTGCTTTCATGGTCTTTGGAAGCATAGCAATATCTTTGGCACTTGTCACAACAATGTAAATTGTGTCAGCATCCAAGTATGTAACGAGGAATTAGTTTGGCATTTTTAATAGTATTTGGTGATATGTTTCTAATACACACATATTTGTGTAAAAAAAGAGAGCAAGGTGCCTCCAATGGATGAGAAACTTGGAGATTATGTCTTTGTATGTCTTTGATTTATTGCTAGTAGTTCATACTAATTGTCACCACATTGTGTGCCTGGCTGTGGGGGCTGCTCAGTAGCAGCTGTGAATGCGGTTGCTGCAGCCCCACCCTTCCTCACTCATGGGCAGAGCAGAATTCTGGTCCATCTTGCAGCACCTGGCCTGCATCCACTCTGGGAGATACCTCAGCACCCCAGTGACGTATGCAGCAGAACTCAGAGGCCAGCTGCGGGTTTTAGCTGATCACCATTCCTTAAAAAATTGAAGTATATATAGTTCGGGGGCTTGCTTTTTATTTTTTCTCTTTCAAATTTGACTCATACTTGGCAGGAAAAAAAAAGAGAAAATAAAACACCCATCTATAAGCATCAGCTTCTTATCTGGTATAGGTTAGTTTGCAATTGACAAAATTGTCATGTTAGGACCAGAAATCATGGGCACAGAGCTAAATTGCAGTGAAAGACATCTCTTCTCTCAATTTTGAATTCTTTTAATAAAAAAACCCTAAACATGAACTGCCAAAAATAGTGTGTGTGAGCTTATGATGCAACTTGGAAAATATTCACACTGCAGGAAGAGAAAATTAATTATCTCTTCAAAATTCTAATTCAGACATAATCATGACAGCTGCTAAATTATTCATGAAAAATGGTTAAAACAAGGAATCATTTCAAAACAGTTCACAAACTGTAGTTCACATCCTTTCCAAACAGTTAAATGGACCCTTCTTTTAGCTGATGTACAAAGGATAAATACATCCTCATTCCGTTTCTGTGCACCTGTGCTAAAATATTAGTCCTTCTAATCCACGAGTGGTCAGATGGTGAATGGACACTCAGTACATTTGAAACTTTTCTCAGTGAAGATCAGTTGAGAACAATTGTTCCTCATGCTTGCCTGGTTTTTGTTTTCCAATCAAGGAAAGAAAAAGAAAAAGAAAAAGGAAAAGGAAAAGAAAAAGAAAAAGAAAAGAAAAAGAAAAAAGGAAAAGAAAAAAGAAAGAAAAAGAAAGGAAGAAGGAAAGAAGAAAAGAAAGAAAGATAAAGAAAAACAAAGAATGAGAAAAGAAAAAGAAAGAAGGAAAGAAAAAAGAAAAAGAAAAAGAAAGAAAGAAAGAAGGGAAGAAAGAAAGAAAAAAGAAAGAAAGAAAGAAAGAAAGAAAGAAAGAAAGAAAGAAAGGAGGAAGATGAATTAGGTTGTGTTGTCTGATTCTGTGAATTATGCAGCTGAAAGGAAGAGATAGGTAAAAGTCCCAGCTGGTTAATCTCATTGCTCCTAATCAGACAGCAATACACTTACGTGTGAGTTTTCATAGTCTGCTTCTCATGAAAAGGATATTCTCTCTTTTCTTTTAATTACAGAGGGAATATCTGAGTTATGTCCATTCAACAAATTCAGGGTATGATAAATAAATCATTGGAAAGCTCTAGACGTTTTATGCTGATCTTTCTCTTTCTAAGGACAAAATAACAAGTTTAAATGGTCTCAAGACAGGAAATGCCTGGGGAAGTTCACAGTGTTTACACTAAGGAGAAATGAACATGCTAATTGACTACCGAGATTAAAACTCATGGAACCCTTTAATGAAATGGATTGCAGAAATCATATTGCTGACAATAACTGATTGAGATTTTACACCTGCCAGCCCAGCACATTTTCCCTTCTCCCTGGAGGAGATTTAAGGTGAGAAGCAAGCCCGCTCGGTTTCTTACCAAGACATATACTTGCCTTCTTTAGCACTTTCTGCAGTCATCTTGCTCTTTCTCAAACACAAGCTTCTGCAAGTCATAGTGTCTGGATACAATTTCAAATAAACATTTAAAAAATATGTAAATCCCTGGAGGGGAGGAGGAAGACTAAGAGGGACTGATTGCTGAGTGCCATTAACTTGTTTCAATCAGCCATACAGTATGGATTTTAATCTTTCAGTTCCAACACAATGCTATTTTAAAATTACCTTACTTTACTTCTTGAGTATTAGTCATCACTGGTGGTACGGTTTTCCAGTTTTCTAGAAGATCCCTACCCAGAGGATGTTATAGTACACTGAGATTCATGTAAATTCATCTGTACACACAAGCAAAAAATAGAGTACACATAGCCTCTGAGGAATGATTCACAAAAAAGCTAAGTTAAAATGAGTACTTACGTAAAGAAGGTACATGAGGAGTGAAATATAAGAGCAAATGAAGGCAGCAAAGAAATGGGTGCAAAATTAAACTGAAGCAGAGCTGTAGGTGACACTGTGGAATTTTGCTGAGCCCGGAAAGCAAGAATGGAGAGCTCAAATGTAATGCACTAAGTCACCAGACTCCATGAGGAGTCTAAAGCAGACTTTTTGCAGTGCAGAGAAAAGTAATAACTTCCCTCCTGCCATGGGTTTCAAAGACTGGACATCTAGAAGAACATTCCCATAAAGATGATGTTCTGGTCAGTCCAAAAGAGAAATAAATATGCCGACAGCCTCAGTGTCAGATTTTTCCAGGTCACTTGATATTAATTTTTTTTTAACCTTGTTTTTTATCAAATATTCTTCTATTATTAGTGTGGCTTGTCCAAACAAGATATTCACAGTTTTAGCTCTCAATTAAGTGGTCCACTGAATTTCATACTAGGCTTGAGCCAAAAGAAAAAATTGTCTGTGAAGCACAGTGCCCATTTTGTGTAATTGTGCCACATTTGTTTACAAAACTCCTGCTTTGTGATTATAACTTGCAGTATGAGAGACTCAGATTCAAGTTCCATCCTTGCCTTTCAGGATCTGAAATGAGTGTCCCTACTGTTCAAGAATCCACAAGGAGTTGAAATGGAGTAGCTCTTGTTCTTCTGCACTGCCACCAACAGATGGTCTATCAAATATTTACAGTTCTAAACCAACCCAAGCTATGCTTTTCTTGCTAAAATACCCTTTACAATCTATTATTGAGCCATCTCTGAAAGCCAAGCACATAATTAAACCCTTTGCATTGGTACAATATGGCTATTCAGTCTGTCAATCTTCTTTCAAGGTGTGATATACATCCTAGCAGCTACATGAAAGATTCAAAGGCTATGGCCCACTTACAGCACATACTGTTTGTTATTTTGTCTTCCATTGCTAAGACAACTGTCCTCCTGGAAACAAGGGAAATATATTATCATTAAATCAGTTTTATAGGCATGTTGTTAAATAATTTAACAGCTGGTCTGTCACAAAGGAATAATCATGTATAGATATGAAAGTCTGAGTAACATTTTCTATCCAAATATTGAAGGAAGAAGTGAAGAGGAATAATTTTACTTGTTTTCATGATTAAGACTTCTGAGAGCCCATCGTGTGGTAGGACTGAAGAGTAGCAAGTAACAATGCTTAAAGTGGCAAAAGAAATTGTATTTAAAAAATAAAACAAAGGCAACCATGAATCTGAAATGTTGGTAATGCACTTTCACATCCACTTTTCCCACAGACCATGGATGCCACAGTTTACTGCTTGATTTGTAAAGGGGTGGAAATAATATAATATAATATTAGTATGTTTCCATGCAATATATTTCATAGCTATGAGAAGACTAAATTGGTAGTCTTCAATGTGTTTTAAGTAGGCCTGTCGAGGACACAAAATCAGGAAAATGTAGAAATATTTTTGAAAAATTCAAACTACCCATTCTACAATCGTACCTGTCCACATGGATCTGAGCAACCAAACTTCCCTCAGAACTATATCACCCATGAACTCACAAACCCGCATTTGCCATGAGGATGACAGGTAAGTTTTCCAAAGACTTCTTCAACTGGTAAGTGGTACCAATACGTCTTTTTCCCTCAGTAATGCCTTATATTGTATATAACCACACTCTTGTCTTCCTTTGGATTTTTGCTTATTATTTTGATTTGCTTTCCTCCTCAGCTGTGCCTGCCAGTTCACTCACCTTTACCTTATATAAACAAAATATATAGGTTTCAGTTAGGGAAAAAATATTTCATGGATTTGATAGAATCTTAAATTTAGCTGTCCTCTGATTTCTTCTGACTGTAATTGTGATTTCTCCAGGTGCAAAACACACAGGAAAACTCTGGCTGCCATTCTAATCCTGTCCTAGAAACAGGACCCAAATGAGGTCAAAGCACTAACGAACAAGAGGAAGTTTAAGCATATAGATAAGAAAGTGTGTTTTTAATAAAATTTCAAATAATATGCCAGTTTTACGCCATTTCTGTTCTGTAGACAAGATTTGGTCTTCAAACACAAGAATAAATCTACTTACAGTAGAAATGAAACACTTAGTTATTAAATTCACCAGGCTTTTTCTCATGAAAGCATGAACTTTAGAGCTGATATGTTATCTGCAAATACTCTGGTCACTGTTGAAGGAATGGTGGTTGAACAAAGACAAGAATAATTATCCTAAAATATATAGCTCTAGCTAGAACTGTCACCTCTAGCTAAAAAACAGCAATGTGAGTTCATCTGGGGAGAAAGCAAGCACCTTTTGCTGAGATAGATAGGCTATTGCTATGAGTTCAATCAAGCATTAGCCACTTACATAGAGACAGTATACTGAGCTGCCTGGAACAGGAATCTTGTTTAGTTTGGTATTAATTATGCATTCTTGTGTTCTGAATAATGAAATGTCATCTAAGGCCAGTCTGAAACTAATTCAAAGAGGCACTGATTTTTTTAGTGGGCTAGTAACACACTGCCCCAGTTTACAGTGTTAAAGCCAAAACTAAATGAAAAAAAAATGTTGGAGAATCCTATAGTGAATAATCATTTTGTTCTATAAAATCTAAATATTTTAAAAGTGAAAGCATTATCAGTGGAGAGTCCCGAAAGGCTAAGATTAGAGATCTAAGCAGTGACACTTTTAAGAAGATCTTGGAAGTGCAAAGGGTTGAGTCTGACCACTGGGAATGGCATGGGGGAAGGAATAGACAGAAAAAGCCAGTTTGTTCTCTGCATCCTAAGAAGTCAAATAGATCCCACCTCATTTGCACATCAATTGCAATATGACTTTCCCAAAAGGTTTCTGACAGCTTTATATGACACATATGCAGATTAGAAAGGTAATATCACTGCTTCAGCAATTATACATCATATACATCAATTTTTGCAGGACCTGGTCCTGCTAAGACTCATATTTTCTCTTTTAAAATGGAGTTGAACTATTCTGAGTTGAAGAAGGCATTGCCTTTCAAGTGTTTCTGTGTCATCCTGATTTATCTCATCTGCCACATGCGACATTAATTTCAACCCATATTAGACTTTATTTTTTTCCACTGTTTTAATTAATCTGATCATCTTAGCTGTTTCTTTCAGGAGCTAGGGCTTTGTCCACAATTCTTTAAAGTGTCACTTCTGCATGTGAAGCAGTACATTTTTTTTGCCCAAGAGTCAAAATCTGGGGAGAAGGAGGTGTCTCCTCTCTCCAGTTCAGAAGTGCTATGTGTCAGAACCTTAGGGGGTTCATTTGCCTTTGGGCACTGATCTCATCACCAGCTGCAAAGGCATTGCTGTGTTGCTCATAGGCCTGTTTATTTTTAGAAGGATATTGACAGCTTGAAAGCTCTTCAGGGCGAAATATATATCCACAAAGCAGTGTTAAACATGAACTACAGCTTTTCTCAAACTTCGTGAGTTTGCCATACTTTTGGCACCCACACAGCTTGCTCAGATATGCAGACAGCAGTGGCTCTACCAGTCCTTGGAAAAAAAAAAAGAGGTGGAAAATATATTATTGATAATATAAGTATTCTTTAGTTTCTGCTGAAGTTCCTCCCTACCTCCCTGTGCACCATGGGTAATTTCACATTGACCAGAGAATACCATTGCCAGACATCTGAGCTAGGCTTTCTGGGTTATAGTGCAACTTTAAAAAAAACCCAAAACAACACAACACCACACATCAAAATTGAGTCTGGCAAAAAGAACATATACTTTTTTTAATCTGATGGCATAAAACACGACTTTCGCAAACTTTCTCCTCCACCAGGTTCTTTTAGTCTTTAAATTGGAAAATTCTGTTTCAAAGAAAAATAAGTACATGGTGTCTAAAAAGGAAAACAGTTAAAAATGTTACATGTTTTTTTATAGCAGGGAGAAGAAACAAGGATTTTTAAAAGGAGTTTGTTTCTGGTGTTCATTTTAACTTAACCACAGAGTTGATCAAAAAGAGAACATCATTGACAAATATTTTCCTTCATTTCTCAACTCATTTTCAGGGGAAAAAATTTGCTAGTCTTTTCTTAAATTTAAGAGATGACATATTGAATAAAATATCAAAAATATTTCTGTAATTTTGCTGAGTTCTAGTCACTCATATCTGTGTTAAATTACATCATCAGGATCACTGCCAAATATTTATCCTCTTCCTTACCACAGTACTTCCTCAGCTCAGCCAGCCATTTTCAGCTGGCTGAATTAAAAACAAAGCCACTAAAGTATCTCTGAAATCTCTGAAGAACATCAGGACAGTTCTCACTTCTATTTCTGATCAGATAATTTATCTGCTTAGGGGTCTGTAAGATAACATGATAATGCTGACACTGGATGCATCTGCCACCTCTACCTTCAAAATCTTTTTCAGTCAAGTAAATGAGGTTTCTACAAAATCAAATAAAATATAGCAGTAGGGCTTCTAATGTGTAGATCCACAAACAACCAATAATAGCAAAATAAAACCTGTTTATATTGTGGAGAGTTATAAATAAGGGAAAAGATGTTGCAGGACCTTCAATATTTGCAATCATATGGATGAAATACCAATTCAGACACTGAACTGCAATGGAGAAGGAGTTCTCATAGGTACTGATTTGGTAGCCAAAATGGAAATTAAAAGCTTTTCTTCCATTAGACATATTTTCAGGCACAGAGTGACAAAATCAATCCCTGAAACAACCTTTTCTTTCCAGTCTTTCAGCTCATCTATTATTCACAAGCAGGACAAGTTTCACATGCAGCAACCAGAGCTGTAAGTAATGCAGACCCAGTAACACACACGACTCATTTCTGGGAACATTCCTTCTGCTGGCAGCAACACTTCTGTCTCCTATCCTAGACAGCAAGAAAAATGTCTTGCTTATGCAGAGGCATAAGTCAAGTCATACATCTACCTATGCCATCCAATATTTGCTGCTGTTAGATATATTTCATTTTTATAGCCAGTGTTCTTCTATTAAAGGTTGATCAATATTATGTATGGACTTTGAAAAATTAGAAGAAAATTAAAATTAGAAGTCTGTAAAGAGGATTGAAGAGAATATTAAAAAAAAAAGAGCATTTGACTGATGTTGAAATACCAGTTTTAAAAATCCATGCAATTTGACTCGTTTAAGAAAAACCTACAGCCAAAGTAAAGACATTACACAGCCAAGAGGTCAGCAAGTAATATAGGCCATTTCATAATAATAATAATAATGAAAAACAGAAACACAAAGTTTTATAGGAAATGACCACGTGCTCAGACATTTTATGTATTTTACTACTACTATTTGACATACCAAAGTTATATTTAAAAGAAAAATAAAAGGTTCATTTAGTAAAAATTGGGGGTTTTTTTTGAAAGAGAGGGAAATAGAGATTTTCTCACAAAATATCTTGTCACAGTTTAGACCATCTCTGTATGTTGTTATAAATATGCATTTCCCCAGCACGACTAGCACTTGGACTATTCATGTTAGCTGAATATACAACCAGTGTTTGGTGATCTAAGCTGCACATCTAAGATTGAAATGATTTTTTAAAGCACTTGAAGTTTTTGTTAGTGACTTTGGATGAGCATTTTGTAGCTATTCCTCTTAATTTTAGGAGCAAGGTAAGACCTTTTTCTGCCTTTTCTTATCTTATTTTCACTGGCTTCTGCTCTAAGTGAAGTTGGTTATCTGGGAAATTAATTAATAAGTCTCCTCATAATCATAATCATTTATAATAGGAGGTGGAAAATAGGTTCATGACTGACTAACAGTGGAGAGGTTTTTTTGATGTGGCATGGTTTCCCCAGAGAATAGTGACTCTTTGGAAAAATATTAGGCAGAAAAAGCTTACATCACATCACTGGAATTACTGTGAATGAGAAGAACCAGACTGCTGTATTACCAACAGGTATCCACTTTTATACAATGATGAAGAACAACCAGTTTGTCACTAATGTTATCATCTGATAAGCCAGTTTTTAGGAATCGGAGGGAGTATAAGCTCCCTCATGCAGATCATATTCAAATAAATCTGTTGAACTTTAATATCCCTATTGCTCAATCACCGTGTCATTATACTGTTGACAGATAAGGCTTTGAATGATCATATGGGTTGTAAACGGCAGAATTACCACAGATGGCACCAGGCACTTTGATTTCTTTGGTGCTTTGAGACCTTCTTGCCAGAGGACTCCATTATGGGTTTCATTTTATGCATCTCTTCTATTGCTTTTTACTTGAAAGAAAATGGAATTATTAACAGTATGAGAAAGGAGGGTCATTAAAGGAGATGAAATTATTATAAGGAACATAGTTCTTCTAAGTGAATTGTACTTTTAATTCCAAATCAGCTTGTTCAAAAAGACCAGTGACTTATCTCTTCCATCTAACTCTGTGATGATATTTTTATAGTCCCAGGGATATAATGCTCTGGGATAATCTGTCCATGGCATTTAACTCATTTGCACAGATGACAATAAAATTTATATATTTAATATGCACCTGACCAGTCTGTCCAGATTTTCTCTTCCCTTTCCTTTTCAGTTACATACATGCTAGTATATTTTGGAGCACACAGATATGCTTGATTTACCTATGAAAAGCACATACCATATTTCAAAACAGTCTTTAATTATCACATAGTTTCACCTTCTTCATAATGTCAAGCAAAAAGGTAGAAAGATTCCCCTTTCACTGGGGTTCAGGTAAGAGCCAGAGAGCAGCAGACATGTAGCTAGGTGATCAATACCAACTAGGTCTCTAAAGGAATGCATTACTTTTATGTAGCACTTAAACCCTGATTTTCAGAAGTTCTGGTCAGGTTGGCCTACCAGAGAAGCTCCAGCAACTTTGGAAGTTCAGATCTCTCTGAGAAGCACAGGATCACTGGCTTGAATTGAGAGCCCAAATAATGACGGGCATCAAACCAGTGAATTATTTGGAAAGGCACTTTCTCGGTTTGAATTATCAGTTATGGTTGATTAATATTGCAGTTAAACCAGAAATTTTGTATTTAACAAGAAACTAGGGATGTGATAGTGGTTAGCATAAATTATTGTAGATAACCATTCATGCAAGCATTATACTTCTGGAAAGAACTTCGGTATACCATAGAATTCCTTCTTTTGTCCTAAAAAAGTATCAAGTATATCTGAGCCACAGCTGACAAATTATTCTTAACCTGTTCTATAAACTCTTTAAGAGACTTAACATTTCCATGTCACCTCCTCCAGCCCTTTACTCTATTTATTTTGAGTATTTTCCCAATATTTAGTCTGATTACTATTTGATGCAAATTCAGTTCAATTTTTTCTAGTTCCATGCCCATCAAACAACAGATGTCTGTCCTCTTTCTAACAGCCCTTTAAATATTGGAAGACTGCTAGATAGTAAAATATTTTATGTGTTAGAAGATGTATTTAGTCTAAACTTACTGAAAATGTCTCATAACCTTGAAGGTGGAAAGAAAATAATCTAGATATTAACCTTACTCGATGATTTGGTCCTTCTTCATTGCCATAACCTTCTTCATAGAAAAGAAGGAATGCTTATAAGAACTGCTAGTACATTTATATGTATTTTTATTTTTATTTTATACGTATGTATCCAGTGCTAAAATGGAACTTACAAAAACACAGCGTGCAAAGGGAATGCTCAATACAAGTGACACAATCTGTCAGATAAACTACCACCAGTGAATACTTTATGAGATCTAAAAACTGAACATATTGGGAATTTCAGACAAGTGTGATTCTGTTAAGAAAACAAACAAACAAAAAACTGCTGAGAAAGCTCATATTCTCATGTGATTTGAAGAAAATTAGAGTGCTCAGCATAGTCAACAGCATCTCATTTGCTGTTTTACAATGAGTACATTAAAAAATTCATGCTGCATTTATGCCACTGAGTCTGTTATGGGAATGTATTTCTAGGCTTCAGAAATTCACCAGAGAAAAATAATTTCCTCTTGCAGACAAACAGCGAACTCTTCTGAATGGGTTTCCTGGCATCAAACAGCAGAGGGGGTGCAATTTAAAGTAAGGTAAGTTATTTGACTTAAATTGAATGCAAGTCTACCCAGGGCTTTCCATGCAATAGGAGAAAAACTTCAGAAATCTACCAGACATCCAATCTAAGCATCTCCTTCCACCTCTTTCTTAGTAGGGGAGTTGTTTTAGGCTCAGTATTGTTGGCCTGTTATTATTGTATCAGCTGAAATGATAACAGAGAAGTTGTATGAAGAAACTGGACATAAACTAATGAATATTTAAGTTCCTGGCATATAATATTTCTCCGCTGATGTTCACAGAGGAAAATACTGGTAAGAATAATGCAGTTTTATGGATCAGGAAATAAGTTGATTGCTCCCAGAAGTAAATGCACCTGGAGAAAGGGAAAAAACAGCTCTTATCTGAGCAGGCAATGCAAGCGTAGTGAAAGACATGGGAGCTAATCCTGTTGTAGCCAGCAGTTCCCATAAGCAGCAAGCCTATCCACCAGAGAACTAGCCTGAAATAAAAAGTTGGACTACCTATATTTGCTATTTGATGTGAATGGAAGTGAAAATAGAACATCTTCAGGGATATCTAAATAAGAAGTAGATTGGCCAGGTGTATTTACTTTTCCTTTGTCGCACACAATTTCCTCAACTGGCACTGACTGAGGAGCAATCCTTGGTGATAATCTTCTGCAAGTGCAGCAAGGATAACCCCCTCCAGTGCTGTTCTCTGTCACTGAACTACTTTTCAAAAGAGAGTCAGGGAGGTTCTTTTTAACTTTGAGAAAAGTAATTTTGCTAACCAAAACAGCACACAGAATAGCATTATTTTTATATTTAACAGCAAAATAAGTGGTTCCTCACAACAATTTTGGATTTCTTTTAAAGAAGAAACTACATAATTTAAGGCTTTTTTTCTTTTCTAAGAAGAATTTTCATTGTGAAAGCATCATAACTTTTAAATAGATGAAAATTTTGCATTCTCTCAAAAGGAAAGGAGACATTGAATTTTAGTTTAAGTATAATGCTTTTTTCCCTCCTTTTTTCATTTTTCTTTTTGTTAAAAAATTAAGCAGAGCATTTTCATTTTGGTTTGACTTGAGCTATTTTTATGGATGTTGAGTTTTTGTACAGCCAGCGAATTGGAAATTCTGTTCTTTTACTACCATATAAGTTTGAGTCAAAAAGTTGAAAGTCATTTTTTTCAAGTTTACAGGGTTGAAATCCTCTCCTGCTAGACCACTGACAATAAGAAAATACGAGGAAGAGCTCTTATAGTCCTATTGGCAGCAATGGCTAGGAAAGACTGAAAAGTCCAGAACATAAAGAATTAAACATAGACTCATTCTACCCTGTTTCTGTTCAGTAGAAGGAGAAAAGAAGAGAAACTCTGGAACAAACAGAAATGCAAAGATCTTGCAGAATTTTCACATACTTTTTCTCAAGGTACAGTCTGAATTGCATCTGACCATCTATGCAGGCTGATGGTTTCAAGGATGATGAAGCCTGAAGGAAGAAGATTGTTTCTAGCCACATCATTTTACCACATCCCAACAAACGAATACCAACAATCAGTTATATTTTAATTTATTCAGGTATTAGCTGCCCAGTCAAAGATGATTTGCTCCTATATGTATAAATTGTGATAATTTTTTTTAATATATTTTAAAAGACTGACCACTTTTGACAGACTAGATAATATTGTTTCACCTCAAAATCATTGGTAAATCTACTTGTTCTCTGACACTGGTGGTAAAGGTATGGCTCCAAATGCTATTGTAACAAGTTCACTATAAGATTTTGCCACAGATTCAATGTCATGTTTTTTCTCCACACATATCTAGCAAACTGATTGTCTTCCCTGAGATCACGGGTTGTAGCTGTGATTAGTTCTATTTCCCAGAGCTGAAGAGTTCAGAGGTTAGAAAGGGAAAAAGTTCTCCTTTGGCTTTAATGGAAATGGTCTTGGAAGGATAATCCTGGACCAACGCTATCGTTCCCCCTTGAGTTTGGAATGAGGGAAGGTAACTAAGAATTTGGCCCCTGAGGTATAAGCATGAACTGATCAGGTATGGGCTTGGGAGGTTCTTTTTCCTTTTACAAAACATATGGGGTTTTTTTACAGGTCAAAATCAACCTATTTTATTAAACAGATGTAAACATCCAGCTGCTCTTTTGTCCTGTATAGCTACTTACACTGGGACTAAACAAACCTGAGGCGAGTAAGAGTAAACCTCTTATTTTCAAATCCATTAATTTTTATGCTCTTTTTATCTCATTTGTGTATCTGTGGGGCTCTGTGCAAATGAGACAGGACATGTCCCTGATGTTCCAGCTCTGCAAACATACAGGTTTTTCTGCAGCTTCAACAGACTGTAATGTGGTTATCTAAAGTCAAATATCTGTGTCACTGACTGCTGGCTTGGTGCCTTAGACAGCTAACAGTGACGAAAATT
Organism: Neopelma chrysocephalum; assembly: GCF_003984885.1. NCBI lineage: Eukaryota > Metazoa > Chordata > Aves > Passeriformes > Pipridae > Neopelma > Neopelma chrysocephalum. The sequence continues at coordinate 26,415,225 of NW_020897714.1, forward strand.
GTCTAACACCTACAACTTTCACCAGTGCTGATCGTCCTTATAATTAGATAAGAAGTCTACTATAAGTGGGCTTATTTCAAATACCTTTCAGGTATTTATTTGGTTGTCTTTTTGCATCACTTTCACATTTTCATTGCAAATATTATTTTTGAGATTGGGTAAAAAATAATTAGAAGGTGCTTATTCAAAGTTGTCAGTAAACAGGGATGGTACTAAATAGAAACAAACTCATTATTTTTCAGAAGACTTGATATTTATAAAGCTACTGCTTTTCAGTTTTGCAAAGTTTTTAAAGAGTACTTTAACTCAGTTAACAGTCTGGCCAACAGTTCTCTGTAGAATACCAATTTGTTTTGCTTAAATGGCTTATAAACACCTGATTCCAACTTTAGAAACTAATTAGTGAGCTAGAGGTTTTACATTAAATGGGCCAGTTTTTGATATCCAAAGCTGTGCTGAATCTAAATGTCAACATTGTTTCTAATTATGAAAAACACAAAGGGATGTCATAGGGCTAGAAAACATATTGTGTCTTAAACTGAGATAAAATGACAGGCAGTGTATCATTCAGCCACATGCTTGCTTATTTAATAATACCAGAAAAACTCATTATTAGTTCAATTTTCTGGAACGGAAGAATTTAGGGATTAGGAAAGGTAAAAGTTCTCACTTGGCTTTAACGGAAATGGTCTTGCAAAGATAATCCTGGACCAATGCCATCACTCTCCCTTGAGTTTCGAGCGAAGGAAGGTAATTGAAGTCAGGAGCCTTCTTTTCACCAGGCTGCTGGTATCCTGTAGGGCATTCATGGCATATCCTGCAATGGCACTCAATCAAACCCAGGCCTGAGTGCTCACATCAACAAATAACTTCAACCAGTCAATCTCCTGCATCCACTCTGCAAGCACGCTGCTCCTATTCTGGCTATGTGAAAAGGGCCAGCAAAATGCTCTGCTGGAGTCACTGCTCCTGCTCCTGCTCCTGCCATGCAGTGCTTGGACCTGCTCTGCCTTCATTTCATTGCAGGCTTGTACCTATGTGGGACACTACCGTCTCAAGGAGTACTTTTCAGTTTGTCCTCCAGACTTTCTTTTGACACACTGATGTGCCACTCACACTTATATTTTCATCATTAAATTGAGTGATTGGTTCAAAATTACTTTCCTCCATCTCAGGGAGTTAACTCTTTCAATGATCTTCTGACAGAATGACTTATGACTAACGCTTGTTAAAAAAAAAAAAATGAGAGAAAAAGTCTTGAAGATATTTTTTCTGTTAGGACTGGCTAAAACAGTTACAGGTTAAAAAAAAAAAAGGGCAAAAAAGAAAAGTAAAGAAACAAAACAAGAAAACCTCCAGAAGACAAACTGCAATGCTCTTCTATAACCCACAGTCTTTGCCCATTAAATCAACTTCAGTATCTATACTGATTCATTAAAGACTAAATTTCAAGTCATCAGAATATTTCACAGAAATACACCTCACTGGTATTGGATAATATTATGTTACTGACTCATTTTGTGGTGTAATTCAGAAAACTGCTTGTTAATATGGGAGAGAAGTACATTTTATATAGCACTTCAGCCCTGTTTTGCTGATGATTTGTTTCAGAGCCCATTAGCTCCAATGGAAGCTTTTTTAATGATTTAAAAACTAAGATGATACAAGGATGCTAACTCAAATTTTGACAGCTTGTTGGTTAGGCAAAACCAATGTTCTCAGACAAAATGAAACCACATCAAAAACCCTATTTTCAGATTTAAAGGCTAGTTTTAAGCTTTCCTGTTCTTTCTGTTTCTCAGCAGAAATAACCAGAGACCCCAGAGCCTTAGACACTGCCCTAAAACTTCATCAGAACTGATGAATCTCCACAAGTTCCTAACTCATTGTCAAACATAATGCCATATAATTATTAAAATATTCCGAGTAACTCAGCTTGATAAATTCTGCAGTGCAGCACTTCAGAGTACCCATCATTCTCATGGGATCATCGTTAGTTCAGTCTCCTAGGTGAGAGATATTACAAGAAGTTGTTGCATAAAGTCTACTATTGACGGAGAGGCATGGACAAGGTGCTTTGAATCAATATGATTAGCAAAATGTCCACTTTATTAGAGAGAAGACAGCTTATATACTGTTAATTACACACACAGACGTGATTCCTTCTCGGGATACATTGGATACATAAGGAAAACATACTGCATTGTCCAGGACTAATTGGTACACAGCAGGTGTCCATAAAACTTGTTCACCTTCCAAGAAAACTCCTCCTTCACCTTGGCACAAGGCCTGCAGCCATATTAGTGGCGCAGTATTTTTTATTATCTGCACCCAGCTGTGCTAAGGTAAAGGTCTCAGAAATGCAATACAGATTGTTCACAGAACTCCTGCACGGTTACAGTCTACCTGGGCAAAGACTCTCACACTACCAAAATTTGTGTCCCTTCTATTAGTTTTGACTAAATATAAATGTAAATGATTCAAACATTCTCAGGAATTTTTAGCCTGTGGCTTCCAAAATCTGTCTGACCCACTGCCTTTTCTATGACTTAAAAAGAACGCTTTTTCATTTGGTATCTAAAAAAGCAGATGCCCTGGAAAGTTATTTTTTCATCTTCTTTATAGTCTAGTTAGATCAAAGAACAGAAGAATTAGGGATGCCAATACTAGGTAGCTGAGAGGCAGGTTCTGTTTATCACAGCTTATGGTCAGTGTCCATTGAGGATTAAAAAGCTTAAGAACCAGTTTTCAGGGGAAAAAAATAGAGACTTGAGATTTTCCTAGTGATTCTTGTGCCTTTGAGAGAAAGGGAGGCTTAATAAAGAGGATTGCAAAGACTTTTCAGACTTCAGCAGGTAGACTAGGGGTAATCTATCCTGAGTTATGATTTATACTGTAGGAGTCCTGTAAGGCTGACACTAGATCCATTTGGAAACATACCATATATTATCTCATCAAAGCTTGTTGAGAGAAGTCCAGCCCTGGCTCTGCCTCTGTATACCAAGGTGTTCAGATCAAGGGAGGGAAAAAAATCAGAGTTTGCTTTCATAAAACATTTTTTATAATTTTAATAAAAATAATAACACCCAACTCAGCACCAGGCAGTATTTTTCTCTGAGATAGACCTACCAATAAGAGGAGGAGATGGCATTGGAGAATTGTCAGAAACACAGAAATCCATATACACATACAGGGGGGAATAGAGCTAATTTGTTTTCTTTCCTATCAGTTTTATAGATGTGCGTCTCAAAAAAGAGCATTGTATGATAGAAAGTTTTGTCAGGGAACTGACAAAAGAGTGTTCTATAAACCTTTCTAGTGTGTTGATAAGGTCATTGCTGTGAAGTGTTCCTTCACACTGTAGGAGACGTGTTCATTGTAACAGTTGGCCCAATACTTCTGAATTAAAATTGAGCAGTTTGAATCCTGGCAGTGAGTAAGCACCTATTCTGTACATTTACCTGTCATTCCACAAGGATCACATGCTTGCTTCTGAGCTATACATAAGCTTAATTCACTTCTTCTTGTTTCAGGATTGGCTAACTGGTTGTTAAGCACAAAGCACAACAGTGGATTAAAAGAAATGAAATTAAGAAGAATTATATAACCAGCTGAAATTATCACTTCTGATTCAGAACTTACTCTACTTCTGGACAGGGTTTGAAAGAAAGTGTCAGTCACTCCCTGTGACTGAATTTTAAATATGGAAGTGCTATTTCAAGTTTTATTTTGAAGCTTTAACTCCACTTTAGCTCTCTTAGGGCCAAATTTCCATGAGGAACATGAGCCCATAAATCCTCTGATGGTGAAGTAAATTGAATGTAAGTTTATCTATTTGTTTGCTTTTCTTTATATAATCGTCCACAAATCATGCTTCAAAATGAAAACACACTTCTCGCAACAACCTGTTGAAATAAGCATTATTCCTTTTTTCCTTTGTTCATACACAGCAATCCACTTCATGCAATTTTGAGGGCATGCCAGGCTGTGGGGCCCAGTGTAACTGCCCCAGTGCATAAACAACATGGGAGAGCCTCTTTGTTGGTGGAATCACATTTTTATTTGTATGACTACACTGACATAACAATAAGAAGCCAAAAAAATCAAAGCATCATCTTACATACATAGTCATATGTGGAGAAAATGAAAATAGGCTTAAAGGCACCATATTTCTCATCGGTTCCCCTTGGTACTGGCAGTGTCTGCCCCACTGCAAGATTCTTCCTTGAGAGTGGAGCAAGAAGTGGAGCAAACAGCTCAGGACATGAGCTGATCTTACAACTGGCTTGAATTGATGCTTTTCAATATCTAAATCTCAATACCCAAACATCCTTTCTTAGATGTTTGCATTTCTCTTAATATGTTATGTATTGCATGTCTTATTTTTCTGTACTATTTGAATACCAACTTCAGCTTGTGACTTTTTCAAAATTTGCTCCTGCCTAAAGTGTTTTGTTTGTCTTTTTCTCTCTGTTCAACAACAGCAAATATCATAGTTATTTCCTCAGCCATCACAATGGGCACAGTATTCAACGTGACTTCATAGTGACAGGATTATTAGTGAGAAAAGTCACCCAGAGGTACAGACAAACATTTTACATGAGTGAATATGGCTTTCTCACACTGATCTTTTAAAGCTGGCTTTGTAATGATCACAGTTATAACCTCAAGAAAAGTAAAATAAAGCCAAACACCTACTTGTTTTTTAAGCTTTAGCACCATCTTATCTGCTGTGTTCTCTTTATTCCACCCAAGGACATAAAGTGCAGCTTGTATGAAAAGAGCTGCCACCAGTGCCTGAGGTGTGTGAGCTTTTTGATAACACCCGGCAAGCAGTTCTAGTTTTATATTTGTTTGGTCCATGTATGAGCTTTGAGATGAATAGACATTACTTCCTGTCTCATGGCTTGTGTCACAAGGATATAATAAACACTACACTGAATCCAGTCAGCACTGTATTGTTCCCACACCTTACTAATTTTGCTGGCAGTTGGGATTTTCCCCTAGCTTACAACTTGAATGACTGATCTCATCACATTTTGAAATTTCCAAACGTCCCTTTTGCAGCACCTGCCTCAACTGTGTATTGGAAAAAATCAGCTTAGATACAAATTAGAAGGAAGGCTTCCAACTGGCTTGATCAGGACACAGAGATGCTTCCAAGATCATTTTTTATTAAAAAAGAATTTTGTAGTCCAGCCATCAATCCTCTCATTCACTTGTAGTGGGAATAAGATGATTTATCCCCAAACCAAAAACTGTGTTTTAAGCAGTGATCCGATAATCATCTACTCCCTATTCTGACCTTTCACCTAGAGCCACACCTGCTAATGATTCTTGCACAGAAGTGCCAACAGCTCTGGTTTCCTCAGCAAGTGTAATCACATAGGGCCTCACACTTTGTGTCTCGGTGTACAACCAGCATTTGTACACAGACTTCCTACAGTAACTACAATTCCAGTGTTCTTTTATGCTCAGCTATAGCAAAATGCCTGGTCTGGGATACTGCATATCTGGATAAATGTTGATATCACGTATCTGCCTAGATGTGTTGATTTTTTTTCTTTATTTGTGGTTATTACAATCATAAACATTTGAATTACCTTTTCACCACTCACTCTACAGTTCCTCTTTGAACAATAAATTCTAATGATTTTCTTTTAAGAGTCACATAAGTGATATTAAACCTTTGAAGAAGCCTTCTCCCTTTTCAAAGCACTGTCTGATAATATTCCTATGTGACCTTTTCCCTTTCTGTTGAGATGCCAGAGCTACCTGAAAAGGCAGTTGGGAAAGTGTATATGCAGAATGGGAAGGAAGAAAAATTCAGTTTCTCACTAGCCCACATAAATACATTTGAGGTAAGATAAGGAAGAATTTTTCTGGTATAGCTGCAATGCACTCCCTGGAGGAGGAAACCTACTGTCATTGCAATTAATCTCATACTGTACAATACTAGTAATAATGTAGGACAGCAAGCTGAATAAGTACGATGCAGTGATGTAGGGATCCTAATATGCAATCTTGACAATGAGATACTTATCCTGTAAATAATGTGTTGATTTTGCTTAATAGAATACCACTGGAAAAAATCAAGCAGGAAAGCAACAGCTGGATGTGGATTAATTGCTTCCAAGTGAACACAATGGGAAGAGAAGGAGAGGATCCATGGCAACAGCTTCTTTCTGCGCTGCATCTCCCAAAATTAGAAAACCATTTTGCTAGTGGTGGTGAATCAAAAGTCATTAAAAATATTTGTAAAGTATTCTTATCTCTGGACTAGAGGATGATATCAAGATATGTTTTTCTGTAAAACATACTTGTCTCTATCCCCAAGTTGAAGGAGTTGATCCTTGAGCTAAAGGAACCCATTACGGTGCCCAGATCTTTGAGAGGGTCTGTTGGAAACCTAGACCTATCAATATCACCATGTTTAGACAATCACTGGGCTAAACATATTAGTAGACAGCTTATTGTGTAGAGTGATTTTCTCTGAAAAGCATTGGATCAAAATAAGTAATACTTGGCTCTAAGAAGGCTGTCTGGTCAGTTTATTAACAATATGTTACTGCTTCTGGAAAGGACAGAAGTGCAAAACAGCACTTAGACCTGCTGAGACAATCTCAATTAGTGCTGGGTCACTGCAGCCCAGGGCTGTGTATCATTGGCAGAGACAGAGTGTTGCCCTTGAGAAAAAACAACATACCCTGCACCAAGACCTTATAAAGGAGATCAACAAGTACTAAAGGTGCAGTTAGATGATTAATAATAGTAGCAATTGAATGCATCCCAATGTTTTACTTTAAAAACAGTAGTGTTTTTTGACTATTGTGAAAATAGTATCTTAATCATTACCAAAGGAGCCAATATGAAAAGAGGAAATGAAGACTACCAATAAATTCTTTAGTAGAAGTAATAAGAGCAAAATGAAGGAAATGCCTGGTCTATTATTCAGCCAGATGGAGAAACAATAGCTGGTCATGCTGGGGAGGTTGTAGTACTTAGTGGTACTTGGCAGATTCTTCATTCGAAGGGTGACCTGATACATTTGTTTTTAACAAGAAATGTACAAAAGTTTTAGGTGGAAGGGGTATGATCAAAGTATGAAATATTCTGAGAAATCAGACCTGGTGAGGTTCACCTGACAACAGGAAGAAGCAAACAGGATGTTCTTCTATGGGGACAAGGGCCAAGACCTTCAGTTTGGTGGGAATAATCAGCCATCTCATCTGAGGACTGGAAATCACTGGCTGATAAAAGGAGGTGGCTTATTGTCTCTAGTAAATCACAAGCTGGGCATGACTTATTCATGCTACTGATAAAGAATTGATGTCTGTATGGAGAAGCAGAAACATGAGGACAAGTAGGGAAAAGTCAGAAAGATTAGACTCCATTTTTAAGGAACATTTTCTAATAATGAAACACTCAGCTGTCTTAGGCAGTGATGGAGTCCACAGCAGTGGAGATTTTTAAGGATATTTCAGTGGGAAAAAGTCTGTTAGAAGTGGACTACTTAATCCTGCCTCCAAAAAAAGTCTGGATAGGGGTATGCTGTTTTTTCCACACAGATAGAAATAGTTTTGCAAAAGTAATTTGCTAAAAAATGGAAAAGGTGGCTAACTTTTACATAAGCCCTGTTCTGTAGCTTTCACTCAGGCAATTATGGACACCTTTTCAAAGTATGTCATGGTCTGACATGCGGAGCTTTTAAGAAGTTGATCTCTCACTTTGGCACCCAAAGAGACATCAGCGCTTCTGGTAGCGAGTCTGAGTGCTCTTGGACATGGTGCTGGTGGTGCAAAGTAGGAGACTGATTGATTGCTGACACTTTCTAACACAACAAAAAGCAGAAATCTTGAGGTCCTGTAATTGTAACTTTTCTCTAGATTTTGTTGTGGGCTATTTTACACTCTTCTATAGCTCCACGCAACCAACTATAATGTTTGTACACAAATCATCCCTGCAGACAATAAATCCAGAAGGAAATCCAGAACAAAGAGATGTGCAGAGATTGTGCAGTTCCAGTACTTCATCCAGCTCTTGCAGCCCCACTTGTGCATACTACTCTCTATCTCTGCTTCTGTGTAAACATGTCTTGTTACTATGGCAACAGCTACATCAAGTGTTCCTTTCATTAAATGGTATTTTTGAGCTACGGAACACATTCTGAGCTGGGAACAAACATGCTGCATTAGCTGCTTTCTTTATAATTTGAGATATGGTTGTTCTCGAGAAAAATAAAATCATAGGGACTTGGACACTGGATTTTTATTCTAAATCTCTTAGCATTAGAGATGCCCATAAAATTTCTATGGAAACAGTTTATAAAGGAAATGTCAAGTCTTTGACCCCAAGACGTCTTCATTCAAGGGAATCTTTGCTATACACAAGCTGTGCTACAAGAGATCATATGTGGATTGCTCACTGGATGCTACAGACCTTGTAGAGGCATATCCTGAAAGTCTTGGGAGCCCAGGGAGCTTTAGGAAGGTCAGTTGGAGCCACTGTTCTCAATATTCCCAGTCCCTATATCTGCAGAACTGGGACTACAGGACTGTGCATGTGTTCTCAGAACCTGTGACTCTCAGGTGATATGAGTCAGGTCTTACATGGGAAATGCTAATTCAAGGGAAAACTGAAAAATTACACTGTTCACTGAACATTCACTAGGGTGTTTAGTTTTGTTTTGTTTTTTTCAGGTCCAATTTAAAAGCGAATTTAAAAAATAAAAATTATAGTCTATTAATGCAAAATAGAATGTTGAGCGTGAAATTTATTGTGTAGCTATCCTGCTGTTATATATATCAGAGTAACTTGTGTGCTGATTCTTAGACTCATAAATGTCTTAAGGAACAATTCTCTAATCCTCAGCATATTTCAGGTTGTTAAACTTCATTAGCGATCCCTATGTTGAGACTGTATACACAAAAATTGTGCCTTCCACAGAGGAATCATATCCTGGACTCAAGAAGTGTAAATATGAGTCATCTATAACTTTTCTGGATAGTCTGTTTCAACAATTAATAACTTTTTTTGCTAAAAATATGTCCTTAGTTTATAACTTTTATGTGTCTGACTTCAGGTTCTAGCAACATGTTCTGACTGTGTTTTTCTGCAGCAAAACCCTTTAATTGCCAGTGTTGAGAGTGTTGAAGATATGTACACGCTATAGGCAAGTAACCTTGCAGTACTTATTTGATAAACTCAATAGATTGAATTGTTTTCCATCTCCATTGCAATTTTCTGGGTAAAATTTCACTTTTATGGTTCATTTCTCTGCACTATTAACAGTATGGAGAGAGGAACTGAGATGGCATGGGAAGCTCCTGGAGGATTTTTTTGTGCAAGAGTAAACGAGGAAAAGAGAGATTAAAGATTGTTTCTGTATCCATCTTATGTATCAGGAAATACATGGAGTGATCTATTTTCACAGCTATGCTACTGGTTCTGTCTGAGTGAAGGCTGCGCCTTCGTGCTCAGCGTCACGAAGGGAGTAGGTACGACTCAAGGTCATCTTGGAAACAGGGAGCACTGCAAAGGAGGCTCCAGCACACATTTCTTTTATTTGTGCAGAAAGTCTGCTTTAATCACTCTTTGACCCTACCCACTGCGTCAATCCACGGAGAATTCCAGCTGCATTCCTGAGCAGGAGGACAATGGGCAGCTGGCTGCTCCCCCTCAGTTCTCACTCCTTCCAGGGACACTTTGTGTCATCCACACACTGCAGCAGCTTTGATGTCGTGTTTGTTTCCTAGTCATCAATAAACCACACCAGTTCTAATACACTGTTATGATTTAATTCCTTAAAAGTTCAGCCATATGTCGGATTAGTCCTGATTCAACCTGTAACAGATTTCAAGCTTACAACTTATTTATCAAATAAGGTTAAGAACTATGCCATTTTTAGCCGCTGCCATGACGTTCTTCCAGCCCTCTGAAGTGTATCTGGATTTCTAAGATTTTTTTTAGATGAAATTTAGCAAATCAGAGGTCTCTCAGACAATTTTTATGGAATGTCATATGTGAGGGTTTTTTTATTATTTTTGTTTGATTGGGTTCTATTCTGGTTGATAGTATACATCTAAGTTACTAAAGAGTGATAAAACATTTCTACTTGCTTATGTGGCAAAAGTAGAGCTGGATAGAAATTTCTAACTAAGAAATAATTACTTTGGACATGCTAATTTGTTGAAACATAGATGATGCCACGTTGAGAGTATTTACTTGAAGTATCAGACACCTGACCCGAGCTTTTTACTTTCCCTGATTTCTTCCTTATCAGTTTTGTTGCCTACTTTCCGTGACTCTGCAAAATTAATTAATTTGAAGGAAGTACCTATTCTGGAAAGAAATTGTCTTGTGCTCTTCCCGTCTGAAACTGATGCAATAAGGTCTCCCTCAGCCTATCCACTCCACCTTCTGTGTCCTATACCCTTTCCTTCCATTTTGCCTTCACCTTTCTTGGGGAAAACGAGTGAAACTAGTCTGCCATGATAACACATTTTTCATCCTGTTTGTCTGTTGGATTTTCCATGTACCTGCTGTCTGTTTAAGAGGTAAACTCTTAGGAAAAAGAAATAATTACCATTTTATGTTGCCAAAATGCAACAATGCAGTGATAGATTGCTACTTATCTGAGACACATCCTATTCCTTCTCATTTTACCAGAATATGAAATTATACAGAAATTTGCTTGCTCTGGTAGGTTTTTAAGAAACAAACATAATAGTGACAAACATAATGATGATGGTGATGCTTACAATAATAATAACAAAATCAGACTTTAAATGGAGTTTTTTCATATCCAACTCAAATGAATCTTCACGTTAAATTTTAGTAATGCCAATTTTACTGCATCCCAAAGAGAACTTATGAACCTGAAAACGTCTTGGGCTCCTCTCATGGGTTTTCCTTGTTTTTTCCTTGCATTGCTCCAATTCTGAATGCAGTTCCTCACATTTGACTCTTTATCCTAACAATAAAACTCCTGTCTGCTCCAGCTAATTGCTAGCTTTCATCTGACAAAATTATTTTCCTCCCCCACTTTCTGCCAGATCCTCTCCCAGATTTTCCTTAAAACTGATGTCTCCAACTTCACATAATTTCTGTAGGTCATCTCCGCTGGTTTTTGCCTCTTTTATTTTGGATTCACGTTTTCCTTAGCTCCCTTACAAAATCCTTGAAGTTTTGACTACCTGTGTTGCTCCAAATGCTACCACGGATCTCAATGTGTATCAACACACATGGAAGGCTTTCAAATTGCTTCACGTCTCTGCCAAGTCTTCCATTTTCTCTAACAAGCATTTTCAGCCAGGGAATGAAAATATTTCTATTAAAGTTTTCTTCTTTTTGCCATTGCATGTTCCTCAATGCTCTTCTGCTCTGATCCTGAGAGAAAAAATTTTCTGCAGAAATTAAGCATTTCTTAATGTTTTGATACTTAAACCATTGTAGAATATATCTTGGGTCTCTTTTTTTCTTCGAATTGCAGTTCCCACTATTCTCTCTTTCACTGCTTTATTGCCTGTTCTTTACCTCTCAAGATGAGGCATTCTGAGAGATTTCATTTTCCCAGATAATACAATCCATACACACTTCCAAAGCTAAAACACCTACCTTCTACAGTACAGTGAGCAAAATCAAGTCTTCAAATTCCAGACAACTCTCTCACTGTTTGGAAGAAGAAGATTTCATACCCACTGTCAATCACAGCAGTAGTGTTCTCTTTTTCCACCTTTATTATTTATACTCCTGACTGAGGATTCATGACAGCTGACTTCTCAGTCAGGTGCAAAACACACGAACACTTGGATGTTGTGGCACAGCACTGTCCTGTCTTACAGCGAGGTGACTGGATAACAGAGTAGGATCTGTGGAGGTCTGGAAAGGTTTTGCCCATACTACAAGAGAATTATATTTCCACAAGAGGAATCTGTGAGGTGGAAACTACTAGAAGAACACCTTTAGGATTAGGTGCCTCTGTAGGTTACCTGTGAACACTGAGGTACCAGAGACATCACTTTAGCTTTCTAAATCCCACCTGCATTGCAGGTCATTACCTCTGTCCTCAGGAAATGGGAGCTGAGGATTTGTTATTCTAAGAGTCTGTTGACTCAGATGGGAATGAATCAGGGCCTAATTTACCTTTTTGTAAAAAAACAACCTTAATCATTCATTATTTTCTCTGTTATTTTCCGACTAATGAATCTGAAATATACTTATTGTGGAGAGTTTTTAATAAAGCTCCTCAGATAACCGATCAGAAAGAGAAAAACCCTAAACAACTAATGCTTTATCATTGAAATTTTAAAATCTATAGCTTGAATAGATTAAACACTATAGCATGAAGAAAAACATCTGTCATTCACTTTCAAAATGGATTATTGAAAGGAATATTTTTGTTCAGGACTGGTACACTTTGTTTTCTGCCATTAATCACTTTAATGTCCTAGAACATTCTGAACACATGTTCTGTTGTCTCTAATTGACAGTGAAGCAACCTAATTAGAGGAAGATACACATAAAGCCATGACACTTAAAGTGAGCATATCATGAGGTAATTCTAGAGTAATTTGAATGAAATGAGCTAAAGATGCAGGTTCACAGACTGACTGGAATGCTAAAAGGAATATGCACCATTTGGAAGACAATATTTACAGATAATAGGGACAGGAGAAACCACCTTGGTTCGAAGGACATGCAAAGGGCATGTGAAGGGCATGCAGAAATGAAAATGTACCATTTTAGCCAGAATAGGCAGGGAATCCACTGATCCAAAACCAAACAAACCAAGCTTAAATTTTCAAATTTAAACATAAATAGTTTATCACAATTTGACAGAATCCTTGAACAGATGGCTTAAAATCAAAAGACTAACTTAGGAGGCATTTGTTTCTAGAGATTCTAACTGTGCTCTGTCTCATAGTTCCTCTAATAACACTATGTCTATGGCTACTTTGCCTTCTCATGGTTTAAGGACTTCTCACATGTGCCAAGCACTTGCTGTATTATTTCTACAGCACTTTGCAATATTCCATCCAACCTTCAGTGCTGTTCACTGATGGTGCTGATTGGTAAGTGGATTAACTGCAACATGTATTGGATACCTTGAGCTGAACATAACTTTTGGGACTTGAAATATATAATATAAGGTCTTATTCATTCAGTTTGATGCTGGCACAAACAATGTTGATACTGGATAGCACAGACAGCCAAAGTCATATTAAATGGCAAAAATGCGAGCTCAGGTTTATTTTTTTAGCCAAATAAAGAACCACTTTCATCAGCAGTAGGTGGGTCACCATTCCCATTTGGCCCTTCTTTTTAATAGAAGAAAATATTACTATGTTGGAATATTAATGACTTATGAAGCATAATTCATAAGAAATACCATCATATAACTGGTAATAATGAGGGCACTAAATGCTTTGATTCATAAAATCATAGAATGGCTGGAGTTGGAAGGGACCCTAAAGATCTTCTAGTTCCACACCCCTTCTATGAGCAGGGTCACCTCCCACTAGACCAGGTTGCTCAAAGCCCTGTCCAAATTCTCCTGTGATAAACACAAACTGAGCTTTCAGTCAGGTCACACTAACAGTCAGAGGTGGATTTATGTGTCATCAGTCAGAAAAGAGGTTGAAACTTGCTTTGATAATAGTAGTGCTAGAAAAGTAAATTTTTAACTCCTTATACATCATATTTCTCATATATATACTCTCCAGAAATGTCTTGCTGCAAGGTGTGTAGCAGAAGAACCTCACGGTTCCTTTAACTGAATGGCACAATCTAATGCTTTGCTTAATGCATTGACATTTCTCTTGACATGAAATAAGCTGACGTTAGTCCACCTATCACAGCCAAAAGCAGAAGTGCCCTTCAAATGTAACAGGTTATAATGACTTCTACTAAGACAGGGGAATTGGTACCTGGCTGAATTTCAATAGTTCCCCTGAATGCCCTGACTGACAAGTTAAACACGGTCCTATTGTGTATTTCTTGCAGTGTTAAGGCAGACACAGACCAGCAAAGAGTACCTAGGGAGCAGGGGAAGAATGTGGTTGGACATTTTGTAGGTAAAGCCAAATGTGTCTTTGCCATCTGTTCCAATGCATAAACAGATTAGGAGTGTCATGCTTTTTATCTGGATCAGCTCATTTCTCTCCCATTAAGTCACTGATATGCTATGTAAGTCCAGCTTTACTTTGACTAATTTGAATTTAGTACAATATTTTATCTCACTGGGCCACCCAGGCAAAAGTGATAACATAAGGGAGAATGCTTTTCCTGTCCTGTAATTAACATTTCATAGCCCCTATCTGCAACAAATTATCAGTTCAGAGTCTTTTCTGTTCCTGTATTCCAGCCTGCTCAGGCAATTGCTGTACTAGCAGACATTAATGCACAGACTGTTTGAGACACTGCGACATCACATAGCTGGAGTTTATCAATACACCTGTGGAAGCCGTCACACAAAACCAGGGACATGGAATCTTTCCACAGCTCCAGATATTGACAGAATTCATCAAATTTTAATATGGTGATTGCAATAAGCAAACAGTGTTTTTTCTTAGTGCTTAGAGAGCATCCAACCCTGTCCTGGTTCATGGTGGGATTTACTTTATTAGCCCCTAAAAATAATGATTTGTTTTCTTCACTGTGGCAATTTGACATTTCATGTATGAAGACCTATCTTAAGCAGCCTCTAGTGGCCTTCTTTCAAAATAAGTCCCCCCCCCCTTTTCTGTGACTGACTAGCACAACAATAGGCAAAGTGTCCCGAGGAGGGAAAACACCATCTCACTTGCTAACAATTAAATCACATACTTTCCTAAGGCTTACATTGCGTTTCTAGGTGCTTCTTCAAAAATTAATCATCAGCCTCTAAACAGGGCTGGCAAGTCCTGTGATGTAGTCACAGGAAACAAGAATACTCAGTTCCCTCTAAGTGACTTGATGTGCCAGCACACTGAAGACATACCACAAGGAGGTATTAATGATGTAGGAAGTTCCTACAAGCACCTTTCCTAGCTGGTTCCTCACTGAGATCAGATGGATTGTCTTTCCTCACATGCTGTGCCTTGAGCGCTGCTGTCCCAATCCACAGAAACAGGTTTCCCTTGTGAAAATCCCTTCTCAAGGGTGAATTAATATCTTACTTCGCCTTTCATTATGGAAGTCACATCAAAATATTCCTTTCCAAGTTTGCTAGGCACAACCAGAAAATTTTCAAGCTTCTTTCTAGCTTATAATAACGTAATGATGCCTCTTCAATGTTGCCTGAAAGCAATAGAAGGGGATACTGTATATTTCTTTGATATTCTCTATGAAGCCTAGCTGAAAAATACATTTTTCTCTCAGGAATGTGTTTCGTAGTTCTTGAAACATTATCACACTTCTTTTTGCTGAGGTTGTAGAGGACTTTCTTTGTTCCAAAAATCTTATGATGATAGCCAATGAGCTCAAACACAATTATATGATATAATAACTCTTTTATCTGTTAACATAAAATCCAGTATTTCATAATGAGCAATCAGTCAGCCCACAGAGGAGGTGTGATTTCCTCTTGAAACAAGGGAGAATTTTATATCTGACTTTTATGGAGTGACTATTTTTCTTCTACACATGGCAGCAGGTAAAATTTCTTTCCAAGAAATGCTGACATCCATTCACTTTCCACTGAAATGAATGCAATCAAAACCTTTATCCTGATGAAACCAGCAAATTTCACCATCAGGAAAGTTGCCCATGGGGATCAAGCATCTTAAGAGAATTGACCTTTCAAAACTCAATGGGATGATGCTATTTTGCAGTAATCATCTTGCTGGTGTGTACTGAAGGACTTAGACAAGTATATGCACCTACAGACAAGAGTCTCTTTTCTTGATATGATTCCCTATTCTACAAACACCACAAGATATGCAGCATAGCTATGACTCTCATTGGAGTGCATTCAGAGGGTCAGATTTTCATTTCCTCTAAGGTGCTATGATGGAACCATGTTGTAAATAAGAATTCAGACCATATCTGACTGGAGATTTGTGGTGTATTAGAGAAAAAAACAAACAAAAGAGAAAAATAGAAAAAGGTAGAGAAAGCTACAAATGCAGCTCTTTGTAGAAATGGGCAAAATATATTAGGAAAGCAAGAAGAAAGTTTTGTTAGCTGTAGCTGAGGGATAAAGGAGTGCACACAGGTTGAAGCCTGGTTAACAGAAGGGATGATAGAAAAATAGTTATATCGGACATACTGATGGCAAAAAATCTTTGACAATAATGCACTTTGCCATAAGAAATGATAAGGGATTTCTTATCAACCAAGTCAGGATGAGGAAAATCATAAAGAATTGATTAAACAGAAATGGCAAAAGTCAGAGTCTGGGGGCTTGTGTACCTGTCATTCTGTTTTTCAGATACGTACTTGCATTTCTCTGAGATAATGGACAATAATGTCAACAGGAAATGATTCATTCTGAAAATGAGGATGGCTTGATACATATCTCATGAGTGATTTTTATCCAAGTTAATCATATACATTAATGATGGCAAATAATTAATCCTGAGGGAATTCTAGTTACTTAGCTATAACCCAAAATTTAGAAGACATTTCACTTTCAGTAATTTTTTTAGCACTTATCTTATTAATATGTTTTCTTATCATTATTCTCTCTGCTTATAACTTTAATTTTTAAGGACATTTCTTTTTCTATTCCTCTTTTTATACAAGAAAGGAATATCTCAATATTGGATGCATGTTTGACAAAAGGTTGTGCCTAATCAAGTTCAAATAAGAGTTTCTTTTAAGTGTTCTTGCTTATCAGTTTACCATTCTACTTGCCTCCTATAATGTTAATCATTGCTTTTTTTCCTTTTTGTTTTTTTATACAAAAACATAAAGGCAGGAAAGGTCTTTACTATGTATGTTTTGTAGCAACTTTGTTTCATCAGCTAGAAAATCCCTGCTTAAAGGAAATCAATGGGATAAATTCAGTAGCAGCAGGACTCCACTTATGCTACTTTGGGCATAGAGTTGTAGAAATTCAAGTATATAAAACTTCCTTCCCCTGTCCCCTACGAACCTTGCCAATATCCTTCAGGGATGCAGGGGAAAGAAAATAATGAGACCTGTGTCTATATTTGAAATGTTGTGCTACAGGCCATATCCAAAATACGGTTATATAAATAAAATATAGTTATTACATATCACCATGGTCTCTGGGTCAATGTTGTGTTTGAATACACGTATCAGCTTACCAGTAGCCAAGGCAACCTACTTCAACTGCTGCTCCTGATCTTTACAATGAGTTGCTGAGCATCCTGTTTCATTCAGTCTAACAGCAGAACCATTTCCCAGCATCAGTTCAGTTAGGTGTTCATCCATTTGCCCTGTTGAAAACAATAACTGAACTGAGAGGAAAAGCCATGGAATGTATAGGACGTATGGAGATGGTTTATAGAGAAAATTAATTCCTGGACCAAAACTGAACCTTGTGGTTCTGCCCCTCTCACCTATAAAGTCAATCAGCAATGCTAAATCCTCTAAATACTTACTGTGGCAAACATGCATAACCCAGCAGCTTTGTGGTTGCAAATAGGGCTCGTTTGGGAAATATCTTTGACAGTCACTATGGAAAGCTAAGCTTAGACACTGAGTCTGCTATAATTCTTCAATCCCTTGAAAGACAGAGTTACTACAGTTTTGACAAGAGAAGGACACAAGAAAAATAGGTGACATTTCCCCTCAATACATCCTGATGGACTCCTAAAATGCAGCCAATTCTGCTTCTTCACACAACTTGACGTGCTGTTAAACAGCAGAATGACAAGAAAATGATGAATTTGGCTGTTTGGTAAATCAGCAAGAGATTAGGGAGGCTCACCTTTAGCCTAGTGACATGACTGCTCCTGGCTCTTTGTGTCAGGTATTAGATATTTTATTGATGAGAGGGACTCAAGCACCTTTTGAAGGTAACAAAAATATTAACTTTTTTTGCAATAAACCTCATGCTCTGCTCACCTCCAAGTTAGCACTACATTTGTGTCTCTGCTGCATGATCTGCTTTTGTTTCTGGATGAAATTTTATTTTTCATTTGCTCCAAGGAAATGCATCTGTGCAATTGATAAAAAATGAGCATATTTTTACTCAGCAGCAAAAGAAATGCACAAAATGGATAAATACATTAAAACTGGTAGGTATAACCTCATGACAGCTCTAGCTGTGATAGAATTCAATACTAGTTGGCAAGAGAAGAGTAATATTATGTCTGAGGTGACTAATGAGCCTTGATGCATTGTTGAAAAAGTTCTGTGAGAATCTCTGTGATAAATGGAGATCAGTTTTAGCCTGTTGGTCTCCTAGGCTTAGCTCAGGGGTGCTAATGTTACCTGGTTTCCTCAAGAACTGAGCCAAAAGCTCTTTCTTTTTCTGTTTCCTGCTTGTGTTCAGAGATGCCATTGCAACACACATCCATGCAAGAAAGGTCACTCTCCCCTGAAGCCAGAAGCTTGATACAATGCATGAAATCTGTCTTAGTTAAGTAGTGAGTATAATTAGATTTCATGGTATCACGCGACAGTATTTTGAACAAGGAGAAAAATATGTACTTCTTTTATCAACACCTCCAGTCTTGTAGTCAGTGGAAAGTATCAATCAATTCCTAAATTGAAGGACATGTTTATTTGAATGTAGAGCTTTAGAAATGATAATGCATGAAATTGATTCTGGTATCATGATTTGGTCTCTCACCCAGAGAGATCATCAGAGAACATTTTTTTCCACAATGTTTTGCTTTTTCTTCATAGAATAAAGAGTAGCAAAGGAGCGAAGAGACCACGGTTACTTTCGTACCCACTGTTCTGAATTATTTATTCAGACATTAGCAAAATCTTCACACTCTTTAGGTCAGTCATTTGAACACAACCTAACCTGGAGCCAACTCTTCTTTTTCAGTGAAAAATGTTCTGAGAAAATCACAGGAAGGATATGCTAATTGTAACACTATCAGATCGATTTAAAATTTTTTATGTCGGCAGGTTCAACACTTTCCTAATTTATGATGCTAAGGCTGCTTTGTTATTTTTAACAATAATCCTTTACTGTGAAAATAATTTTTCTCTTTTCAATAGCACTTACAACATTATACAGATCTGGGCATTATTCCTGCACAGAGCATTCATAAAGAAAAGAGCAGGGATGCTTGAAGGGAATGACTTCTTTAGGCAAGTGGGGCCAGACACTTCACTTAAAAGATGTGCAATATGATACCCAATGCACTTACCTATGCTCCACCTCCAACTGAATTGGATACTTCCATTTGTTGCAAAGGCTTGATGAATGTGCATCATCCTCCAAGTATACCTCACTGATTGGGAAAATTTTCTTGCAGATTGGGTTATTAGTATGCTCTATCTCTAGTTATCATTAAATATCTTGGTCCAACGTTGTAATTTTAAAGCTATACCACAGAAAATTAATTTTTCTCTCTAAATTTTTCCAGTGATCCCAATGAGTTTTCTGGCCAGTTATAGCTGCCACCATTGTAACACTGCTGGTTATGTCTACACCTCTTCCCAACAACAAAGCAAGTGCTGGTGGCTTGGGAAAAGAGAGAGAGATAGGAGGACACAACGGGGTTCCTTAGGGCAATGTATAGGGAAGAGGATCTTTCTCTCCCCACCGCTGGATTTCTCTTCTCTGTTCTGTTGCAGTACAGGAATCCTGCCTTTAACATGCTGTTCTCACACCCTGCTGGCACATTTGATCACCAGAGGAATGCACTTTGTGAGACACCCCTCTCATTACTCTCTGTGAAAGATGAGAGAGAAGGGAACTGGGCAAGATCATGTTGCTATTGTAGGACAAGAAGAGATGCAGGCCTGGCCACAGTGCTGGAGGACATCACCAAAGGGATGGTGCTCTTTCTGCTCCTGCTATTGTAAATGGGATGAGAAAGAGGATAACAGCTTTTGGTTTTGGAAAGATTCCACTCCTCCAAGACTAGCCAGCATCTCCTGCTACACCTGAGCATCTCCTTTCATAACAACATATCTCAACAGACTGTACAGAGAGATGGTGAGGATAATGATTGTGCTATAAAAGCCCATCCTCTGTGATCCTTAGCCAGCTTTACAAGGAGTGAACCCATCTTTCATATGGTTCACACTTGAGTGTGATATTGTGATACAGAACTGTTGTTCTGCTGGGTTATTTCTCAAGGGCCCCTTTCTTCTTCAGGAAGAAGGATACCTTTCGCATTACTGGAATTCTGAGTCTCAAAACAGGCCAAAATTAGGGAACCTAGTGCCTAGCAGTAGAAGAGCTCTTTTCAATGTACATTCATGGAATAAAAGAAATATTTTCTATGTTTCTGCAGCCAGCTTTATTTCTGATACAAGAGAAAGGCTTTGTAAAGGGACCACATTGCCTGGCAACAAATACATAAATAATACTTTACAAGACACTGTGAAAGTGAATCTTTTGTGGAAGCTGTGCTGAGAGAGTCTTGAAAACAATCAAGTAGATGAAATGACAAGTAATTAAGGAATAAAGTATGAAAACCACAATGTCTGCCAAAAAGCAACAAACAAACAAAGAGCTAGAACATTGCTAATCAGTGTTTGGATTAGAGCACAAGATACGGGAATTCATTCAAGGAGAAAGAATGTGACTTTCTCCAGATAAAACAGCTATTGCTGTAGGATGAGCATTTTTTCTTCTTATTTTCCTTGACTAATTCTTGATAAAACATGAGAAATCCACAAGAGCTGAATTACAAGAATGTCCCCTTATGTAATGTTTTCTCCTTTTCTTTGTCTACTGAGGAGTCAAGGAGTTTGTGTATTTTGCATTTTATTTCAAAATCTCCCCACATACAGTCACATAGAATTAGCAGTAATCACTCTAAATCAAGGCACCTCATTATCATCCTCAGGAGGTCACTGTTAAATAGTCTCTTGATTAGAGTCGACAATTCCAAACAGTTCTCTGTAAAATATGTGTTCCAATTTGATCTACCTCATTTTACCAGAAAACATATGCTGCTTGGAAGGCTGTACAGATCTCAAATTCTTTTTTTTTTTTTTTTTGTAAGCAGACATTTTGCTATAAGAGAGATAATAGGTCAAGTAAACACAGGAAGACCTTCCTGTTCATGCTGACACAGCCTATTGTGAGTAACAGGTAGTTCAGGTACACCCAGCCTTGTACAGTCCATTTGCACGTTATAAACTAGAGAGAGAGAGAGAGAGAGAGCCTTGTAAAGCCTTCTGAGTACTGAGACAAAGTAGAAACAAAAGTAATATTTCTGTGAGCTGCTTTTTTCCCCTTTAAGTACCAGTAAGAATTGACTGTGAACAGATGGGTAGTTATCACCAGTCTCTGAGAATTTCAACTTGCATACATTGCCTTGCAGAAAGTGATTTGTACCTGTCTCAAGGAGGACATAAGGAATTCTGTATAAATGGCATATAAAGGAATAGAAAGAATGTGTCCCTGAGTTGGTCCAGAGGGCACCACCACACTCACCACTGCAGGGTAACAGACGTAGCTGCCGCTCTGTGTTGGTGTGGAGCCCTATAAAGACATCAGTGTGGATGCTCTCTGATGCCTTATGAGAGATAAGAGTTGGTAGTGTGAGGACAGCCAAGCACTAACGTGACTGAAGGACTTTCACATGCAATCTGGCTTGCATCCCACCCATTCAGAGCAGAGACAGAGCTAACATATGACTGTCTGCACCTAACTATTTAAACCAGGAATGTTTTACCCCTGAGAGTGTTATCCATCTTGTGAGCCAGGTAAAATCTGAATTAGATTTTGCTAAAAGGAGAAAGTGCTTTGTCCGATGAATACAGACCACGCACTGCAACTTGCTAGAAGAGGTTATTTGTAACAGAAAGAGACCTAAGCCAAAGGATAAAGAACCTCCTGGATAGAAACCTGTTTTTCTAGTAGATGAAAATGTAATGTGGCCTGTCATTGATTTGTCATAACAGAAAAAAAATCAATAGAGGAAAAAATTTCAAACTGGGAATTTAATTTAGATGGTGAAACAAAAACAACACTGAAAATATTTGTATCCAGCTGGAAATTGGAGGTGGCTTGAAATTGAATCAATGTAATGAAATGTAATTTAGATGGATAACATCCAATAGGTATAGCTTAACTCAACATGTGCTTCAGATCCTCACTTCTGTGTTATTTTGAATGTCCTGAAAATCTCCCTTCCCATCTGGTGACTCTGACTCAAACCATTTCTCTCCTGCATATCTATTGTCATGTTCACAACAGGAAAAATTCATCAAATCAGTTTCCAAAGCGGAGCTAACAGACAGGTAGTGGAGGGGCTATCAAGCAGTTTTCTGGCTATATGCTGAAAATGTTGGCCAACTGCTGCATGTTAACCCCAGCTGGCAGCTCAGCCACACACAACACTTGCTCACTCCCCCAGGAGAATGAGGGAGAAATTCAGAAGGGTATTTCTACCTCAGAGTACCTGCTTTCTCAGTTTCTGTGTGGAAACTTTCTAACTTTTTAAAAAAGGCACACAGAATGGTACAGCACCTCAGACTTTTTCAGTTTTTTGAATTGAATAAAAATAATGAGTAAGACACAATCCAGACCACACCCTGTTATTGACCCATCTGTTTTTCAATACACAAAGGTTAAGTCTCTTTTTATGCCATTCAGACCAATTTTCCTTCACTGTTTATGTAACACATATTCTCCAAGGCAACTACTTGACAGATCCAAAGTCGATTCACAGTTTCAGAAGTAAACAGACACTGCTGGGAGATACGCCAGAAATAGGAATTATTTTATGTTCTCACAATTAACCATGCAAACAACAACAAAAATTATTCCCAGTCGGATTATTAATACTGCTACTATTATTATTGTTGTTGACGATGATTCAGAGAAAGAATCAAAATGTGGATAATAAGCAGCCTGTGTAAGTACAATACTTAAAACCTTTGAGTGTTTTAACTGCCTCGTTTACACTTGCGTGAGTCCAACACTTCTGAAACCAAATTAAACAGATAATAGGTGCATGCAAGCAAATTTGTAAGGTCATTGTGCTTGTTTACTGCAGTTATCTTTGAAGCAAATTAAATTTGCTGTGTCTATTTCATAGGTCAAGTTTTCAGGCCAATGCACAGCAGAATTTCAACTGTGTGAATCTGAACTTACACAGTGTTGTATCAGTCACTATTTTTTTCAAATAACAGAAGTACAAGTGCTTATTTTATTACAAATAGCCATACCTGCTGTTCCTTTTGTATACAAGAAGAGAGGAGCAAGTGCTCACAGTCTGCAAAACTTTGCACACAGAAATTGCAGTGGAACCAATGGCATCCTAATATTTTTTTATCTTCTGTGTGTGCAAATAGCCCTAAAAAGAGCAATGACCCTAAATGATTATGGAAGAGAAGAGCTAATAAATAAACGTAGGGTTACAGGCCAGGTAACAAAAGTATATTAGTAAGGCAAACTTCATTAATAAAGGTAAATGAGAAAAGAGATTTGATTCTGAAAATATTTGTGAATGAGGGCTTCCTTTCCTTCTTGGTCAATGAAGCCTTATTTACTTCTGTAGAGGGATAACTCATTTTCTCTGTAAAAACAATGTCTTAGACAATCAATAGTTCCATCTGCTGCTTAAGTGAGTTAGAACTGAATGGATGGAGAGTCATCTGCTACCTACCAATTTAAATAACTTGAACAGATTAGAGTAAAGCATGGTGTTTGTCTTCATTGCACAGGGTAATGCCATTCTATTACTCCAACTCTGCAGCTGGAGACAGCATAGTGATTTGTGGAATCCTCCATTGAGCCTTCCAAGAAGTTTGCTAACCAGTTTAAATAATATTCTGCACTGATTACATGGATTCCAGACTACTCTTCCACATATAGTGATCATGAGAAACTACAGTGGGAAGTGTCCATATTGTCAAAGTTGCTATCCATAAGGTCCATCACTCTCACAAGGTTAAAGTCAACATACAACATGGGGCAATCTTGTCTTGTCGGTTTATCTTTTCAGATATCTTCCATCCCTAATTTTCCCTCATTTGATCTACTTTGTTCTAAACACTGGAAGATCAAAAGGGTCATTAAGTTTTGGCTGCATGCTGACCTACAGCCTCATTTTTGGTTTGGTTTGGTTTGTTTTTTTTCCATTGGATATTTCCAGGCTACTTCTGTGTTCTCTCATAGCCAGTTGTTCACATGAGCGTTCTGAATGAAATATTTAGGCAAGTAATAAAAAGGTTTCCACAGAGAAACATCCAATATTTAGTAGCAGATAGCTGAGCTGCAAGATAGCATTTAGATCACAAGTTAATCCTAATGATGTGACCGCAAAGCTTCACAGCTGGAGAAATTTTTGAAAAAAATATTCAGCTGCTATTTTAACTGATATTTAGATTACATCTTCCAGAAAGAGCAAAATATATACATGAAGAAAAGGTCAAAATTTTCTCTTTCTCTGGGATTTTAGTATTCTATTTTTCTACTGAAATTATAAAACCCAATACACGTCAACAATGTCAAGAAGAGCTTAGAAAATTTGTAATTGTCAGTCTAATTCCTGTTGACTAGATAGAATTTAATGCTTCAAAAGATGAGGTTGGTTTGTGTGCAAAAGTTTAAGCCAAGTAAGGTTCAGTGTATGGAAAGCAAGGGAAATAGATATGAGTAAAACAGGAAGATGGGAATTTTTTCTGTAACACAGGCAAACATTCCCATTCTTTTTGTCTTGAGTTTGATCAATATGTAAATGTTTATTAAACAAAAATATGGTCACTGTATTTCTTTTCAAGGGGAGCATTCTGGTTTATTACTATACTTAAGACCTTCCTTTCCTGTCTTGCACCTTCCTCTACAGTCTGTGTTTCAATGTTTGCAAAACTTTGGACACATTCTCAAGGCAGAATAAATGAAGGTGTGAAGGGGGGGAGCTTAAAAAGGCATCAGGCCCCTCTCTCTCCAGGCATAAACTATGTTCTCTGATGTCACTGTTGCTCCATCTCTTGGTCCCATAAACTAGATATGGGCAGCCAGAAAGAAACTGATTCCTTTTTGCTGTTCACCTCGTCCAACATTTCAAGGTTTTCTTGGTATAGCTCCTCAGATAATCACACTGATCACTTTAGTTTTCTTTCTCATTATTTATCATTCTATCATACCACCTATGTTCATTCCAGCAGCTTGGGAGTTTCCTTAACCTTGATTTCGGTCTACATTGCAAGCTGAAATCTTGTTGATTCTTGATGAAGTTGAAATCATCTTAATTTCAAACATATCTTTTCCCCTTCAGACTGAAAGGGTCAGTCTCACTATCTTCTGCCTCTATTGCAATATCCATATGTATGTCCACACCTAAGCCCATTTCAACAGTCTAGTTGTTGCAAAACATAGAAAATTAAGTTTCTGTATATATATATATAACTCCTTTCTTTCTCTTCCCTATTCATTGGATATCTACCTCTCCAGCACAAAGGTTATTGAGGAATTAACTAGGTATATTGGCTTGGGTATGTCTGCAAACTGAAAAGCCAGGATGCCTATTTTGGATTGTTTTTCAGAATATATGAAAACATGTGATGTTCCTGAAGGAATCCTGTACTCAGAAAATAAGACCAACCTGGTTCCATCCTGTACCCTGAGAAATAATAATAGACACTAAGAATGGCATTTTATAAGGATATTAAAGCCTGCTTTCAACCAGAATGCTGTTTTGGTAATTGTGTGGTATTGAAAATCTCAAAATTATTCAAAGACTAAATGAAGGAAAAAAGTGGAATGAAAGAGACAAAAATCAGTGTAATCACTGCAGTTTGCTCAAGAGAAATCCAGATCCATTGCAAGGAAAGACCAGATATTATTTTTATATATATATATGTCCACACTTTCTCATTAAATACTGGTATCGTGCACTACAGTAAGGAACATGTGGGTCTATGAGTTCCATAAATATTTAAAACATGTAAGCATGATAATCCATGAATAAAATATATTTTCTAAGAGTTTGAGTTCACTGCAAAGTGTTGTTAAAACAGATGCCTGAAGGATATTTGCTAACCTTTCAGTGGACCAGTTTGTGGTATATGGCTATGTAATCTATCATGCATTTCTCAAAAACTACTCTGGTGACTCCTTTTAGTAGCCATGATGCAATGTGAGACACTTTAGGTAACCTGAAAAAGGTCCTAAAAGGTAAGCTGAGTCCTCCACAGGGTGGAGTTTATATCTGAATTACGGCAGGTATAATGCAGTGCCTACTAGAACAAGTCCAGTTATTAGTTCTTTCTTTTCTTTTTTCTTGATATTGCTATTTTACCCAAGAGGAAAATGAAAATCTTAAATTACTCTTAACTGGCTTCTCTCTAAATGTCTCCTTTACCCTGAATTTCCCTCAATTTTAAATCACTCTTGGGATCCCTCTTTAGAATAAGATTATGTTTAAATTAATCTCAGCCCTCCTAAACCAGTACTATCAACATTGTTAAGTCCCTTTAGCAAGTATAACACAGAAGAATACAAACATTGCAAATAAAAGTTCAATATTTTCCAATTGTTTATCATACTGTTATAACACTTAAATGTCGCTGATCAGTTATGACACTGCAGCTGCTTAGGAAGAGAGTTAGATGTAAAGGAAAGATAATGTAGGATTTTTTAGTATATGTGGCTATGAGTGGCACATCCCTAAAATATATTCACACTGAAGAAGTAATGAAGAAGGCATGAAAACATAGAGTAAGTGCAACAGTTCCCAAGACCAAAAAGATAAAAAAGAACTGACTTTCAAAGGCTAAGTGCCTTTGAAAAATCAAAGTTTAAATGTGTTCAAAAGTATGTAAAGTTTAGTGAAACGGTACAGGAAGAGAATCTGAATAACACCATATCTCTAATGCATGGTTTCTCCTTCAGCACGATAGTTACCTCTCTGTAATTCAGTGCTTTGGTCTCATTTAAGTAAACTTTTGCTTCTAATTTATGACATGGAAGAGACAACACTGGGAGGCAGAGAGCTGACATCTGCTTGCAAACTGCATCTTAATCCTACTATCCATGGACTGGAGCTCAGTTTTCACTTTTGTGATTGTTCAACAAACACAGATTTTGTAGCCATATCTTTTCTTGGTTTTCTTTTGGTTAGTATTAATTCAGGTTGCATTAAAAAAAATTCCATGACTGGTGTCAAACAAAGGACATACTACAAACCTAAAGCATGATAGAGGCTTATTTCATTCTGAAGAAAACGTGACATTTCTTCAACTACAACTCTTGCCAAGCTATTTACTCAGCAGATTTAAATACTGCCCTTCTGATAAAAAAATAATAGGGTAACCTTCTTAAATTACACAGAAATTCTGCTGTGCCTATTCAGATCAAACTTCCAGTGATAGCTGTTGATTTTGTTTTATGATTACAGGAGTGCTCCTAAAAATGGTTATCAGCAAGGTTAAAAAATTTTGGATCAAATTTGCAGTTATACAGAGTTCTACCAGAGAAAGCAGAACTTATTTTAAGGTGCCTAGACAACTTAGTTTCAAAAGTCTAGCTCTTTAATTCTAAAAAGAACTAACACTTAAGGATGAGTGATTTTGTGACCCAGGTCTACTGCGTTGAAAAGAATGTATGTCATGAAATCATATTTCCACTTAAATGATAAAATGTTCTCTCACGGAAGGAAATGATTTGTCAAGGAATGTACAATGGCTGTGAGATTGTGGAAAGTTAGAGTGACAGTCAAACGAATCACCACTTTTTGAATTTCTGTACTTCCTAAATTGTTAGGGGATTTTAGGAGAGACCCTCCAATTAACCTTACCTGGCTAATGTGCATACCTTAGGCCTTGGAAAGTATCTTACAAGCAAATTAGGACTGTGAGAAAAAATGATTTAATGTCTCTTTTCAGTGCATGATAAATGCTGAATACTTCCCAGAAATGATGGTATCAATAATACCTTTTCAATGTGTCCACCTTTCATCTCTCTCATTTCTCAGCATAGGGTTTTATATACAGGAGAAGCTAATGTTTCATCCTTCTGACTGTCCATGGTGCACTGAATACTCTCGTGATTCCTACAGACCCTGTGACTTTATCAGGAGTGAAGAATGTGTACAGCAAAATACAGAGTCAAGCAATAAGAGCAATAGTCTGTTGTAGTAAATAAAAAAATAGGAATGTTTTGTAATTCAGAAAAAAAAGCGGGTAAGGTATTGTTATGTCAAATCCTACTCACTTAAAGAGTCAAGCTAATACTTAAATTCATGCATTTCTTTTGTAGATGCTTCATGGTTTTGAAAGAGTTCCACTAAACCTCTCATTTTCCAAAAAGAATGAAATAGGGTGAGTCTCGTGCATTGAAAGTAATTTCATAAAAGTGGTGCTATGCACTGTTTTGTATATGTTTCCTGACAAAATTTCTTACAGTCAGTAGAAGTAAGATAAGGGCACAATAATGATGTAGTAATATGGCTATGGTTTTCATCTTTTAAGTTCTGTTTGGAGAGATCCTTTCTGCGCTGTGTCATACTGGACTGAAAGCATCATTGACAGAGCTGAGTAAACTGTTTCTGTTTCATGTATTTTTAATTGGGAAACCTCATGTTTTTCCCAAGTTTGTTAAGTTGCCAAGTTCAGATTGTGTCGTTAAACACATATTGTGAAATCAGAAGCATATTTTTTCACATCTGCCCCAACCTAAATTTCTACTATTTTTGTAAATTTTACCAGAGGAATTCCCCCACACACCCTACCATTTTCCTATTCACCCTACCAGTACCTATCATTTCAGAAAAAGAAATGGTGAAGGAGGGAAGCATAAATTAATTCTCAATGAGCAAGAAAAGGGGTTTTTATTCCTTCATGCCTATTTTATGTTTTTTGCACTTATTAGTGCGTTTGTATACAATGGAGGTACATGTCACAGACAGGTGAAACCAAGGAATGGACACGAATAGACATCCTCTGGTCTTATACAAAGGCACATAATATGTATCACAATCTCCCTGAAACAGTCCTGTGTTATCCCGCTCTTCACTTGAGCAAATTTCTTTAGGCCATTGTGCAAGGGGACAGATAAGAGCTGCTTCTGAAAGTACAGGGTGTTACATACTCTAGAGAAACCTCAAAAGGTAGTCAAAAGAGTTTGCAAAGCCTTAAAAATTCTGTTCTCACTAACCCATGTTTTCAATACTTCTCAAGATCAAGTTACTCTGTCAGCTCCTTGAAGTGTATGGACAAGCACATTGCATAACATTTCTGTTGTCATTAATTCCTCTCCATTCTTGATGTGATAGAAAGTGTTAATATCTCATAAAATATTTTATTTTCTTTGAGTAGGGGACACTGTCAACATGAAAAGCTGAGCAATATCCATCTAGATATTTGGTGTGGTTTCCTTATTTTAAAGCACATAAATCTTGTAATTATTTTTTTAAAGTTTAACTGTTTGTTACAAAGGTCCATAATACTGCACAGCCCCATAATAGTTCAAAAAAAATGGAGAGCTTAACCTCATATATAATTAAAACAGAAGCTTAGAATATTTAAAATACTTTGGTAAAATCCTGCAGAAGCTATTAATTGTATTTAAAAATGGTTTCTTAAACTGGTTTCCCTTTGGTGCCACGAAAGATGAGTTGAATCTTTATCTTCTTTGTCTATTTTCAAATACACATGAAGATCTTTGAAAGCAGGCAAAGGAAAAAGTGCAGTAAAGTCCTCACATACATCAATATTTTTTTTTATTTAATTCCATGAGCATACTCACTTGAAGGTAACACCACGTTTTCAAAAAGTTCTCATAAATCCTAAGCTAACAACACTGTGGTTTATACCTTCAATAATGTTACTTTTATGAAAGTCTGCATGTAACTTTCTGAATGCAAAGTCTCCTAGCTTTTAATGATGTCTATGGTCTTAAAACACTTGGCCTTTTCTGAAGATGTCAGCATGTATTCTTAATATTGCTAAAGATAGCATCCTTAAGACAGTTATCCTTAAACCACGCCACCAGATAGCAAGACTTTATATTTCACAAGAGCAGTTAACTGAAAATAGATTCACCACATACATCTCCAGTCACCTCACACAGTTCCAACTCCCAGTACATCATGCGGGAGATATAATTTCAACATCCCATGTAAATTAATGTAAATGAGGATAAGTACCAGTATAACAAACAGCCATCGTTTAGCTCCTAATCCTGGAACATCAGGCTGAATTTTGAAATTTTGTTCTTTGCTTGAACATTTTGTTTTGAGATGCTGTACAACATCCATCACTGACATTCCTATGAATAGACTGGATAAACATCTGTCAGAAATACTTTAGTTGCATTTGATCTTGCCTTGGGGCAAGCAATTGGGTTAGACATCTTTACCAGGCCCCTTCCAACCATGTATTTATGACTCTTTGCATCTATCTTTCAAGCTTGTTGAATACTAATCAGCAAATTTCTGATATGTGGGGCTTTGACGGAATGAACAAAACTGTTACAGGTCTGGTTCTAACAAGCAGTTCTCCAATACTGAATCTCCAAGCTGTTTGAAACCTATACGTGTAAGGATGGTAAAAAAAATAGAGCGGGAGATAGCTTGCTCTCTTTAAAATATCACTGCCTACACTTTCTCTCACAGCCTCCATAATAGACCAGGATGTGCAAAACAAACATTTTGTGATTGCCATTGAGAATTCCTGAGGCAGTACCTCTCAATGAGTAAGGTTCTCCTGTCAATAAGCATGACACTGTGGCTTTCCAAATATATATTCTAATTAAAGATTTTAAGGAAAGCTAATTGGCTAGAGTCACTTTTCCTAAAGTCCAAACATTTGGTGAGTTATCTTGAATGTACTTTCCCTCAGGCACATTATTAACTTGACTGATATGCCTTTAAAAGTTGCTCTTAACAGCAACTACAAGACCTGCAGTATAGGGTGTCTGATTCCTTCTCATAGCAAGATTGCTCCCCACCAAATCAGACACATCAGCCACTGAGATTTGTCTCTGTAGGTGACTACATACCTTTTAGATGGGTATGGTCTGTACACTGAGAATACTACAGCCATACTTCTAGGGATGACAGCCTAACCCTTTGAAGTAAAGGGAAGCTTCGACAATCATTTCTGAGTTAATCAGTGGCTGTGTTTTCAGTTGCTTTCCTGTTTTTTTAATAATAAGCTTAAACTTAGACCATTTGCAAAGAAAATTTTCTATATTTTCCATATTTACAAATAGGGAACTGAAACAAAACTAAATTATATAGGCAAGCAACCAAATAAAAAATAGATTTAGGTCCACATCAGTAATTTATATATTATGTTCAGTTCTTATTGTAGTATGAACTCAGATGGACAAAACCAAAAGAAACAGTGTATTAAGACTCTAAAGAATGCTTTTTCCTGACTTGTAGGCAGCAAGCCAGCAGTCAGGAAAAATATGTTAAGCACACTGTGTTAACTCAGATGTACTGGCTTCCTCTGGTTGACTGCATCATCATAGGCTGGGTAAACTTGTTTAACAAGCAGATAGACACATCAAGTCTGATTTTAGTGTGTTTAGATCAGATACATGAGGACAGCATTCATGAAGGAATTTTTTTCACATTAATTTCTGAGGCCAATATTCAGCAGTTGAGATGGGCAAAGAAAACTAGGTGAAAATATGACTTCTAGAAAGTGAACAGAAAATACGGGAAACAAAAACTGAAATAGTTGTTTGGAGCAGAAACAGGAATTTCCCTTACTAAAGTTTAGAGCATAAACTACTGGGCCAGAGAGAGAGCACATCACTGTACTCCCACTTCCCCCTCTTCAATCCAATGAATATGTAACAATTTCAAGCAAGGGAGAAGAGTTTTGATGTGAACCAATAAGAAGGCCCTCTCTCAGGACAGCTTGGTCATTGCCAAGCTGAGACAGGTGTAGATTCAGATGAGATCTGGGCCTATTTTTTCCCACAGCCTGCTAGTCTTTGAACTACAGGGCAAAAAATTGAGGAGCCAACAGTACATGTTCCTTTGGCATCTTGGGCAGAGCTCGGCTCTCTAATGTAAGAGGGATGCCTGAAAACTTCTAAGGGATGAAGCCCTTGCAATGAGGCAATCAGAAGAGCACCCCTCCTTTAATTCCAGTGAGGCTTAGTTGTGCTCAGTCCTGGGATGCTTCTGGCCAGATTGCAAGCAGGACTTCAGCATTGGCATCTTTGATACTCCAGGCTAAGGTAGCAGATAGGATTTGGAGAACCTAATTTTTGATGGCAGACATCCTAAAGCCTAACTACCTACCTCCCTTGCTTGAGCCCACATCTCCTCAATTCACTTATCTGTGAAATTAGGATTATTTTCTCCTTTTGTAAAAAGATGGTTTTAATATGTTTATTTAGCAATTTATTTTCAGCCTCGGGAAAAACTGAAAGAATTTTACTCAGAATTCTTGTTCTTGCCTTTTTATGCCTTCTTCCACTTCTATTTTTGTTTCTTTCAAGATAAATTGGTGTCATTTCACTTGTTCCTTCCCTGCCAAAGACAAATTACATCATTTTCTTTTTATTTCTTTACCTCTTTTAGCCCAGAGAGATTCCCTAGCTTCTTAAGCAAATAATATTATTTGACTTTTTCCTTTGCCTCCATACAGTTTGCAAGTGAAGTATTGAGATACTTTCCAAAAGAGAATAAGTTGTTATCTTTTCTTTCAAAAATTAACCTTTAATCCAGATCTGTCTTAAAGTGATTGTAAAGTTTCAGAATAACTTTAATATACACAGAGTTAGGACTCAAAGGACTAACCATCATTGTAACTTACACCACAATAACAGCAGTGTTAACATTAGTGATATATTCCAAAATTTTATAGATAAAAATCTGGTTTCACTTATATCAGAAGACTTGTATCCTCTCTGCAGTAAAACGGATGCTTCTTCGTCTTTTTTTTCCTTGTTATTTTCACAGAATCACAGAATATGCTAAATTGGAAGGAACCCACGAGGATCACCAAGTCCAACCCTTAGCCCTGCACAGGACTATTTCCAAGAGTCACCCCACGTGCCTGAGAGTATCATGCAAGTGCTTCTTGAACTCTGTCAGGCTTGGTGCTGTGACCAATTCCCCGGGGAACCTGTTCTAGTGCCCAACCTGGGGGCAAGAACCTCTGGGGGAAGAACCTTTTCTTAATATTTAACCAAAACCTCCTGACACAGCTTCAGGCCATTCCCTTGGGTCCTGTCACTGGTCATCACAGAGAAGAGATCAGTGCCTGCCCCTCCTCTTCCCCTCACCAACAAGTTGTAACTGCAGTGAGGTCTCCCCTCAGTCTCCTCTTCTCCAAGCTGAACAGTCCAAGTAACCTCAGCCCCTCCCCATACGGCTTCCCCTCAAGGCCCTTCACCATCTTCGTTGCCCTCCTTTGAACATTCTCTAATAGCTTAAAATCTTTCTTACATTGTGGTGACCAAAACTGCACACAATCGCCTTTTATCTTTCTTCTTCCTATTTAGTTTACATTTTATATTCTACATAAAAATCTTTTTCTGTATACAGCTTATTATGTTTTGGTTCTTCATTTGTATACTACATTGTTTTTTTCTTTTCTTAATTTCTTTGCAAGCCAAAAACTTGAAGAAATAATTTATTTGTAACCATGTTTCAGCCAGGTTTGAGATTATCCCCTGCCTCCTCCCCTAATCCTGCTGACAATATGTCTATTTTATTTGTTGTGCAGGCTGCAAAGTGCTACTTCACAGTCCACTAAGAAGGCCCTTCAGTTTCAGACAGAGAGGGCACTATTCTGAGGAGTTTCCATTTGGTTCGGCTGCTGCTTTTCACCATTGCTTAAAAATATGTTTTTGTTGCTATCCTACAAAAGGGCAATTCTAGCCAGTAAGAGAAAAGAACTACTATAATCAAATAAGACAACATATATTTCTGTAATAAAGTGTTTTTCGCTGTTATTGAAAGACCTAAAAGAGGCTGATTATCAGTTCTTAAAGGTAATGTTCTGGCTGATCCTTTTGTTCAAGAGTTGGTACATCTGTGCCCTGCTGCTTTTCAAGACAGAAATCACTGACTCTACTTGATTCAAAGAAGAGACTCATGATTCTGGGAATTAGGGCAGTAAATACTGTCCTGATTACAATGGATCAGAAAAACAAATGGTCAGCTTTACCAAGGGAGAAAATTAGACAGATCTTGAATTGCAGAATGTAATTAGACTCTTAAGGATTGATTAAAAACAAATTGTACCAGACACATTTTTAAAGTACTCATGTAAATGAAGTGGTTCAAAGATAAAACCATGAATATATTTCACCTGGATATTTTCAAAGCTTCGTGTACTTCATACTACAAAAGGATACACTTCAGCTCCCTTTTTGTTTAGTGGTTTTCTTAAAAATAAAATAATTGCAAGCCAGAGTAAAAGGAATCAGATGAAGTTATTCAGATATATCTTCTGTGCTGAATTGAATTAACTGTAATTGGCATGTCCTTGGTAGACATCAGCTCAGAATTTTGGAGAATTTAACTTGTCTGGGTGCCAGAAGGGGCTAGGTGAGCTCTCCTCTAATTAGAAACTACTGAAATCTTTCACACACAATAAATTATATAACCTACAATAAATACGTATTCATTTCCATAGTTATTTTTAATAAAAATGGCAAATAAAAGCACATATATTAATGTAATATATGCATAATTGATAGAATAATGTTACATGGGATTTTATAAATTGATATGCTAATAACTTCAATTGTTTAGTCCAGATGATGATCTGGTCTTGGATGGTATCTGGAATCAGAGGCAACGAACTTTTAATCTTAGTCTGTGTTCAAACAGCTCCCAAGCATTACATTTAAAATAAATTGCACAATTGTTACAGAAGAACAATGTTTTCCACTCCAGTGCTGAATCAGTTAACTCACAGCGCCCAGAAAATAAAAATCTTTCTACACAAGATTTCTGAAGACGTCTGTCATTCCTTTCTTTACAAAGTTGGATACCACATTTTCCTGTTGAGCACATAAGTGGTGATGAACTCTGAAGTTAGAGTCTCTAAGTTCTCTGTGAAGGAGTTTCCACAGGTTTTCTGTACATGACTGTACATCAGGACACAGTTACGCCTTCTGAAGCAGAATCATCTCAGTGCTTCAGGGACATTTCAAAATCATGTATAGACAGGACTTGTATAGGATGTGTTTATAACAGAATACTTCTTTCAAGAGATGTCTCAGCTTCAAATTCAAGACAAATACTGAATATCAACCCATGTACTGCACATTTACAAGAGGTGTCATAGTGAAAAACATATTGTCTATCTGAGAGAAAGAGACAACCCACTTACTGAGCCTTGGTGGAAAACAAGACCTCTAGAAGTACTCTGGAAGCATTGATAGTTCAGAAGAAAATTAGGAAATGCACGAGACCTCCAGCATTGGTAACTAAAATAAAGTCTCAAGCAATAACGTGTCACATGTTTGAGGGATGGTTTGTTGGCTACATATTGCTTTCGACTGTGCTGCAGTTCTTCCTCCTGTGCTAGAAAGAAAATCAGACAGAAAAAGAATACAATGTTTACATAGAAAATTAAGCCGCTCAGATGTATTCGCTCGCTTGAGTTCAAACTGAATAGCTTTCCAGACTCCAGCTCACTCTCCATTGATCAAAACGGGATCTCAAATATCGAGCTCCAGTGTATACTCAACTATTAACAGTTTGATTTACTTATTTTAATCTGTGAACTGAATCCCACTTGGACTGTGGCAATAGGAGGCAGAATGAGGATCCAGGGAACTACAGGCCTATGAGTCTGACCATGGTTCTGGGGAAGGTCATGGGGCAGATCATCTTGAGTGACATCACACGGCATATACAGGACAACCAGGGGATCAGGATCAGCCGGTGTGGGCTTATGAAAGGTAGATCCTGCTTGAGCAACTAGATCTCCTTCTATGACAAGATGACCCACATGGTGGGTGAAGGAAATGCTGTGAATGGTGTCTACCTGGTCTTTAGTGAAGTTTTGGACATCACTTCCCATAGCATTCTCCTGGAGAAACTGGTAGCCCATGACTTGGACAGGTGCACTGTTTGTTGGGTAAAAAACTGACTTATGGCTGGACCCAGAGAGTGCTGGTGAATGGAGGTACATCCAGCTGGTGGCTGTTCATTAGTGAAGTTCCCCAGTTCAGAAGATCAATGTTGAGGCCAGTCCTATTTAGTATCCTTATTAATGACATAGATGAAGAGATTGAGTGCTCTCTCAGTCAGTTTGTAGGTGACAGCAAGTTGGGCAGTATTGTTGATCTGCTGGAGGACAGGAAGGCTCTGGAGACAGATATGGACAGACTGGAGTGACGGACTGAGGCCATCTGTGCGAGATTCAGCAAGGCCAAATGCCAGGTCCTGTCCTTGGGTCACAATAACTGCATGCAGCACTACAGGTTGGGGGAAGAGTGACTGGAGATATAGAGTTCTGCAAATCTCAATTTAAGCATGAACATCTGCTGTTAATTTTTGCACATGTTAAATATTTTTTAATTGGGTCTATAGGATTTTGATACCTCTGTCTTTTGAAATCTATGCAAACAAAATATATTTGTGCTTTATGGTGATTTTGCTATATTCTTGTCTAGCAATGTCTAGCAATTCTGTCTTGTTAGAAAGACAGAAACCGTAACAGCAATACCTCAACAGAATGCTTGATTACCTTTATTGAATAGAATTTATGAGAAATAACAATACAAAACTCATCATTTATAGTCATTATACTGCCTTTGGGAAAAAGTAGCTTCTGTCTCTGTTATTTCTAAAGCTTAAAGTGTAATTATTTTTAACCTCTTACATCAATAAACAAAGCAATCTAGATACTTCTCACAAGGATGTTATCTGCTTCAATAAAAAGGAACAAAAAAAACTACAGATATAGGAAACCATTGAAAAGCGGTAAAACACACCTGAGTTTTCCCATGGTTTTCACCTGAGTTGCAGAACTATCTCTAACAGCTGAATTTTCTTTGTACTAACCTCTGAGGAGTGTGTGTTAGGGCTAGAGGGGGCTCAAAGGCTGGTTCATGTAAAAGTTGTAACACTTCACAGTGGTGGTAAGTCTGAGGAAAAAAATAAAACGTTTCCATGAAAACCCTGAGAGGATGGTGCTCTGTGTTCCTCTTATCTACAAGCTTTTAACTAAAGTTCACCTGTTGCTTTGCCTGCATGGTGAAAGTAGAAATAAGAAGTCATTGTGATAGGTTACAGAGAAATCTAACACCTTCCGGGAATGCAACCGCTTCGGTCCTTGAGTCAGGAACGTACTTTCAAAGGCCAGTTACAGTGTTATTAAAGCAGCTTCTGTGCTTGGTGTTGAGGGTTGTCCTTGAAAAGAAGATTTTGACCTTCGTGATAATGATGCAGGGAAGAAATCCCTCACCATGTCTGCTCTCATGAGAGTCATTTAATGCCATGAGCCATGTCTAACAGGTAAAATAGATGCAGGACTTTATGTGCAGGGGATATCATCTGATCAGCCAGAGAATAAATGTACACTATGTCATTTATACACACCTAGTTGCATTCAGACATCCAGGTGTCAAAGTTCACATAAGGACCATCTCCTTGTACCTCTGTCCCCCAGGGCAATCCTTAGATGGTCACAACTTTCTGTACTGACCAGTGTTTGACTTAAAACCATTGACATTGAGGGAGAGGCTCCCTGTACCCGGATCACTACAGACCTCATGCTGAGGACTCCCTCCAACTTCCAACTGCTCTGTGCTGATGATGTTCCTTTTAGAGATAGGACATTATTTCTTGTTTGGTTTCAGTGTAACTCCATAGCAAGTATTAGTTTCAAGTAAGGTACCCTAGAAAAAATAAGCATTGACTAGGACTCACATTTTCTATTATTCTTTCTCCAACCAGCCAGTCCCTGCCTTTCTGGTGTTTTAAAAATGTTTTGGCTATGACTAAAGGTTTCTTTTTTCTTTCTTTTTTTTTTTCCTTTCAATTATGTCTCTGAAAGACTGTAAATGTTTTTATATGAGAATTGTAAAGCATTGAACGTGCATCTGGTTTTAAGTTTGGGAACTATTATAGTCAATAGCTGCTTCTATAATTTGCCCTTTTTATGCTAATACTTCCTCACCTTGAAGGGCATGTTGCTTATACATTCTTTGTTTGTGCTTCCACGTCTCATTACCAAGAGTGGCACAGCAGGTTCACAAAATTAAGAATCAAACAGACAATGGACAGGATTCTTCTCCTGCCTCTGTTTCCTGTAAATTTTCACAGATACAAGTGAAATCTTAAAGTCCATATTTTTTTCTATATTGTTCTGAGATTGGTTGCCTGCCACTTTTTGAAATCTTCTTACTCACCTAATCTCAGAACAACCTCTGATTAGCTATTCATTTCCCTTAGTGCTTACATATACAAATATACAAAATATATATATGCATGTACTATTTATTGATACAAAGATACATATTATATATATATTTGTGTATGTTATGTCATAGAAATTTATATATAAATAAGATATAAAATAAGTGCATCCAATAAAGTGTAAGAATGCAGGGTATACAACATTTTTTAATAATAATGAACAATTAAATTTAAAATTTTAATAGGAAACAATTAAATCATTAAAAGAACCAGTTTTGGAGCCCCTCACTTCACAAGGCTGCTGGACAAGCCCAAATATACTTGAGGTGGGGGAAGTTCAAGAGGGTGAGATGGTGCATCAAAGGGGTGGGAGACAGAAACACACAGTAAGACCATCACGGGGTGCACACTTGTGTTTCCTTATCCTTAGGCTGCTGACCCTACCAAAAGTTTCTGGTCTGTTCCCTTTTCTGCCCTATCCCGCAGCAGTGAAAGAAGGAACAGGTGCACAAGGGACAGCACTGTTTGGAGAAACAAGAGAAAAGGCTGATCAGCAAAAAACACATCCCATACTCTCTTAATAAAGTTCCTTAGCACATAAGTTACATTGGTAGTCCGGAGTTTCTTTCTTACGTGTGTGGCAGCAGTCTGTGAGTAAACAGGTCTATGCCACCGCTTCAGTTAAAATCCACTTCCTGTGCCCCTGGTGGGAAGCTTTGGCAGTAGAAATCCCTTTTCTGAAGCCAGTAAAAGGTCAATTGCTGATCTGAACAGAAGCCAAGTTGTAACCTGACTTGTAAACCAAGATGCTTACAACTTACAGAAGGGAGCAAGAAAGAGCTTTGAAAGAAACAAGAACTACAGCTGAATAAAAGATTGAATTATTCTCCTCGATAAATATTGATATTTTTTCTGTAGTCAGAACCATTTGAATGATTTGTTTAAATACTATGATTATTTTGTTTCCTTTTTTTAACATTCTAATGGTTATATTAAAATGTTATTTCTTTTAGCAGGTTGAAAATTATCACTGAATCCTTTTTCCTTGTCAAAAGGTGGGATCATGAGCTTTCTTTAAAATGATTTTGTTTTGGAATATTTATGATTAAACCCATACCTAATTATGACTTTATAGTCCTACTGAAATTAGTTAGGAGGCACTCAAATGAGTACAGGCTAATCTCTACCATCACACTATTGTCTTGAGAACATCATATCTGAATAAGCTTCTAGACTATTAAACGGTTTGAACTTCCTATGTGATAGTTCGGTTGCTATGCAGTTTATCCTTAACTGTTTTTAACTTCCTTAGAATTTTATGTCCTTAAGTACCTTGCCTGCCTGACTCTTGCACAGCTTAGTTTTGCATTGAATGTCCTGACTTTCTCATAACAGTGATTTGTGGAACTGAACTTATTAACTATCTGACATTGATCACTGGGCTGCTAATCTCAGGAGAGAGTCAACTGCTGTTCCCAACTATAAATGTTGCACAGAAAACCTGGATCAAGGTCTTCATCTGATGGCAGCTGATATCTCTATTACATGTAATAAAGTTCTGATTAGCCAGGAGGTAATGCTTGATAAATATGTAGCAGGACAGTCAATGACAGAACATTATGACAACTCAAAGAAAGCATATTTAGAATATTATTTAAATGCAAAAGAAAAGCTTATTTTTCATTACTCAACAGATTTCTTTCAATGTGTCCTATTAATGGTAAGTCTCTGTTCTCCTTTCTTGCAAGCTTTTTTCCACTTTTCCTTGGATACAAAAGGATTATGCAATAGGAACAATGGAGAATAAGAAAGTGGAAAGGTGCAGCACAAACTCAGCAAAATCCAATAAAACAGAGATAGAGAGTATGAAGTTTGGATCTGCTTAGAATTTATTGGTGAAATGACTGAATAGAAGAAAGGGCACTACAACATTCATTTGTAGTTCAGGTGTAATTCTGAACCAGGAGAGTAGAGAGTTTACATTCCTACTATGTTACCAAAGTACGGAGCGATAACAACAGAATCACGGGAGATTAAAAGAAAAAACCCGTGAATCATATGTTAGCTGGCTTTTTCCTCTTTTTTTTTCTTATCAGATACCAAAGTATCTGTGATGTATTAGATAATAGAAACCCAGAAAAGATTTCTGGGCTGTGGAAAACTGAAAAAAAAGAAAAAAAAGAAAAAAAATGTCTATGAATGGAGAGTGAATGTGGACATCCAGGCTTAAAATACCAGCAGGATATAAAAATGGCTTGTTCTGCTGACACCTGCAGTAGCAGATCGATTTCCTAGCACCCATCTACTCACAGTTCCTTAGGGCAACCGGACCTGAGAGGCAGTGCCTAAATCCTGATGACTCACAGACTGATGGACATGGGACAAGACAGAGAGATTAATCATATCTGAAGGGTATAATGAGATGCATCCCAAACCGGCACACTCCTCAATGGTTTCTTACTCCTCAGTAACAGCTCAGGTAGTGTGGGGAGAGGCTCAAAAACTCAACCTCCATGTCACTGTGAGCAACTCTGACCAGGTCGCCTGGGTACAGAGTCCCAATGCCTGAGGGCTTGCCAGGCTGCTCACACACATCCTGCCACTGGAGGTACTGGTGCCTCGGTGTGAGAGACTGAAATATCTTTTGCTCTAACCAAATCCATCACTCCTTTCTTCAAGGTGTTGCATTGAGCTGCATTGTTGGCGTTGTCTTGCAGCTTTGTTTTCTACAGGACAGTTTGACAATCTTAATTTCAGGTGTCTATAAAAGACGAAAATCAGCATTTCTAGGCCTGGGTTTACCC
This sequence comes from Neopelma chrysocephalum, assembly GCF_003984885.1. NCBI lineage: Eukaryota > Metazoa > Chordata > Aves > Passeriformes > Pipridae > Neopelma > Neopelma chrysocephalum. The sequence continues at coordinate 26,456,416 of NW_020897714.1, forward strand.
CCTCCTGACCCAGAGTTCTCAAAGAGTTCCCACAGATCATAGCCACTAGAGCACTTGAAGAGGATCAGGTTAGGGAATACTTAGCAAATGGCACACCCCTTTGGCCCTGATGGGATGAACAGACAGTGGTTGAGCAGGAGATTTGGACAAGATGACCTGTAGAAGTCCCTTGCAACCTCGAGCACACTGTAAACTAATTGAAACATGGGAGGTGAAACAAAATGGTGATCCTCTGTCTGAAATGGGGAGGGACTTTCTGTTTGATGTACTTTGGGGTAAATTGGATAGGGCAACAGATGAGACACAGAACAACATGCAAACATGGGAGGGAGGATGTTCTGCAAACCTGCTGAGGTGAAGTCAACAGACAGCATGTCTGTTGAAGGGGCAGGACTTCCAGGGGTAGTAGGGCAACGAGGCAGTGGATGACAGGAAGGAAAAAGACTTTTCCAGGAGCTGCGTTTTGGGCATCTGTCTCTTCTGTTCTTGTATCAGAGGTGTCTATAGGAGTATAATACTTCTTCATTTGACTATTAGGCAGTGAAATATTAGCCATGCTAATTATGACTATGGTGCAGATTTTATAGAATATGAATCTCCCTGCTTTCACTCACTCTGATCCTAGATGAAAAGTTAAACAGGGTGTTGTAAATTACCCACAGGGGATGACAGGATGGTACAGATGGGGAAAATTAAGTGAACATGGAGCAATGAATTGACATCAGGATCAGACTGGATCATTGCTCTTCTTGATTTCCCGGTATCATCCCTTCTTAATCTAATCTTTTTATATTGGCACGGTGTGAGAAAAGTCAGATAGGCAATTCCAATTTCTGTTTGGTCTGAAGATTGTCTTGGCAATCTGACACAATGGACGTGGCGTGGAAAATATAAAAGAAAGGAATATGAAACACAGAAGACCCTACAAGAGTAGGATGAGGAAAGAAAGGGGCTAAGAAAGAATGGAAAATCAGTGCTACAAGTGAGTATGAAACAGATGTAGGTCCCCCAAAATAGAGATGCAAAAAATGGATGAAAGTGGTGAAGAAAACAAGCACATTGAGAAATAATCATCACGTGAGAAGTTACAAGAGTATGTCAGAGTGTTTTGCGCAGCAGGCTGAATAGCAAGGTAAGAAGTGGGTTGGAGAAGAGACAGGTATTGCATGGGCAGCAAGTCCTTTCTGTCAGGCATCATTTCTGCATTATTTTATGTCTCCTCAAGTAGGATGCAGAGAGGGGAAGAGGATGTTTCAATCCTGACTGGGGCTCTTGCATGCCATCATCACAATAAGACTTAACAATCTTAATAATAGTCATTATATTTGTTTTGTTCCATCAAACACTAAGATTTCTGGGCTTTAGGAGAGCCTGAAAATTCATAATGAAAATGCAAGCTCTGTGTGCTTTAGTTCGACTTTATTTGATTGAGAACTGACACCTTGTACAGGCTCTCACTGTTCCTAAATTATTATAGAAGAAATAAAAGAAAAAAGTCTAACTTCTCTGTATGAACAGGAATGAAAGCTTAGCAGGTCTCAGGTGGTTTTGCAAGCATTCACTGTGCTACTGCTGCAGAATATGTCCCTGCATTGTGATCACTGCTGGCTGACCCACAGCTAATTTAACAACCATTTTCTTTTTCCTAAAGGAAATCAGAAGACTATTCACATAGGTCAGAATTCTATGAATTCGGACTCTCTAAGTGTGTCTCATAATAAATAAAGAGTGATTTATTTCTACTTGGAAAAGGGAATTTAGTAATTGCGAAGGACATGCCTGAGTGTCCCCTGACCAATAACAAATGGTTCATGTGACATAAGGTGTCTGTGATGAGTGCCACAGTAAGAAATAACATTTCTTTTGTCTTTCACCTTAAATATTAAGACAAATCCCGGTGCCTTAAAAATATTTAAATTAAGGAAAAACAGACTGAGTTCCATGCAGCAGAGTAGTACCTCTTACAAACCCCTGAAGTAAATGGATATGTTTTTCCAAAACAACTGTGTCACTGAAAAGCTCTTGTCACTAAAAGGTTACAAAAAAACCCTCAAAATCTTCAAACCACCAGTCCACAGATGCCAGGCAAGAGAAGTGGACTTTACAGCTTGCACAAAAGGAAAGAGGTCAAGACTTTGCCAGACCCAGGAATCTCAAAACTGTCTTTCTTAGACAATGCAAAAAGGCTGAAGCTTGTAGCTTTGTCAAGAATGCTTTTTTTTCCCTCAGAAAGGGCCAACTTTCCTTCTGTCCCTGTTACTGACCGGCTCTATGATGTAGGGGAACTCACTGAACTTTTTGGTACCACAGCCAGCCTCACTGCAAAATAAAGGCCCTTAGAGCACTGTCTTCTTTAGGATTGTGAAGCTCAATTTTTTAAGGTGTGTACACAAACCTCAGCTTGACAGAGTAAAGGTTTGTTTATTAATTATAATCTATATTTGTTGACTAGTGATTTGTGTATTTAATTGGGAACAAAGTCAGTTCTCTAATATGAATATAGGAAGGATAGAAAAAATGTTATCTCCCACTCAGATGGGATTCCAAGACACTTATTTTTAGTTCCAGAAGTACTTGACTGGGGCTAGGAGAGTGATACACAGCTGGCCAGCCTCATGCTACAATAAGGCTTCCACAAAAAGAAGGCAGCCTTGTACTCCTCCTTAAGAGAGTTGAGACAAATGTGGAGGGTCCTGAAGAACTCCACAAGCAGAAGGGTGACTGAGGGAAGTGTGATGAGATGCAGAGAGCTACTGGGAAGAGAGATACTTCTCTAAAGTAAAGAAACATTAAAATGCTCCAATAACCTAAAATATACTCTAAGTAAATACATACCTATAATATTTATATATAATAGGATATACATATATATGTATATAGGATCAGATGTACAACAACTTTGCAAAAGGAGACTTTTCATTGTGGTCAACTCATTGACCACAAGGAGGTAATGTGCCCTTGCAGAAATGATGGGCAACAACACTGCCAGCAGTTCAAGGGGAGTGATCTTTCTCCTCTACTTAGGGTTGATGCAACCACATCTGGAGTGCTGAGAGCAGTACTGGGCTCATCAGCACAAGAGGGACATAATTATGCTGACGTGAGTCCTGTCAAGGACCACAAAAGTGATTAAGGGACTGAGACACCTCTTGTATAAGGAGAAGTTGAGATAGACGGGAACATTCAGCCTGGAGAAGAGAAACCTCAGTGGATATAAATACCTGACTAAGGGGAATAAAGAAGGCAGAGCTGGGCTTTCCTCATTAGTGCCCTGGGAAAGGACAGGGTAGAATGGGCACAAACTAAAACAGAGGAAATTGTTTTAAACATTACAGCTACTCTTTTTTTTACTGTGAAGGTAGTCACATGCTGGGGCAGGTTGCCCGGAGATTTTGTGAAGTCTCCATTGTTGGAGATTTTCAAAACTCAACTGTGTAGTAAGGGAGAAGGACTAGAAAACTCCCAAACTAGAGGTGCATTCACATCTCAGCAATTCTGTGGTTCTGTGATTCGGTAATCAAAGAAAATCTTCTATCGCCATGAGACAAAATAACTAGGTTGATAGGTAAAGAAATGGGGTGCTGAAGAAAATCAGCAATTTTAAAAAAACCAACATGTTCTTTCTGTCCTTGATTTGCATTCAGTTGAACTAAGGCATTAAAGAGTTGTCAAAAGAAAATATTCCTTAGTAGTTCATTGCAGGAAAACATCAAGAACAAATTTACGCACATCTGTCCAACATCCTGCTAATCTATGTTCATTAACCTTCAAAACAGTATTTAATGAGCTTGGCTTTTATCTAGACCTCTGGATTTCACCTTGAGAGAAAAAGCTTTTTCTGCTTGGTCTATTTGTTGAGTGTTTGGAATGAAAAAAATGCAAGAAGCCTCTGAAACATCTTGGTGAAGAGATTCGAACTTCTGTGTCTCAGACTCAAGTTTTAGGCCATATCACAAAAGAATACTTCATCTGAATCAAACTAAGCTCTGTTCTGTGTGTTATATGTTTTATACTCAGTATCATCCTTATACAAGATTTTGGCCAGGCACAGTACACTCCAGTTCCTGCCCACCACTCCTGTGATTTCAGTGGGACAGTGAGCAAATGGGAGCAAGCAAACTGAAGAGTACTCTCAGTAGTCATCCAGGTGTCCCCTGACTCAGAAATACTGAGGAGGAGGTCCTGGACTTCTCATGGCCATGAGAGTGGGCAGCCATTTGGCAACCTGACTATAAACAACTAGGGGCACCTCTGACTTGTTCAGATTTGCAGTGGACAGACTTGCAGGAGATCAAAATGTCAGCAAAAGAGGAAGAGATAGAAGCAGTTAATCAACAAGATGAAAGGTAAGGAAAGGCAGAGCAAGGGCTAAATGAAATACGTTTTCCCTTCATTTCTAGTTCTGTTTTGTTTTGCATTTTTGGAGACAGACTAATCTCATTATTTCTTGTAAAGACATCATCAATTAATACAGCATTGGCAGGCAGAACCATAGCTTGGAATCAAGACTTATAGTGGGAGGTGGATTGGGTTGGGACCCCTTAATTTGATTTCTACTCTTCTTACTGACAAATCTTCCTACTACAAGGTTTCTACTTCTTTCATTGCATGTTTTAATGGATAAACAAGGACATAGAGAAAAGGTAATGCTCTCTGCCTGGAGTTTGAGCATTCTTAGAGGTCTCTAGAGGGAATTTAAATATTGGTGTTTTCCAGTATGTCTATTCATCTTAATAAATTGGTACTAGGCAACCAACTCAAATACTGAATTCATGGTCGGCAACACTGTGTAATTTTGAAAGCGTTTTCAATTCTCTTTTGTTGTCATTAAATTAACTTTCTCTAAAATGAAACTTGGAAGTCATTTGGGAAGATACCCTTTCTGGGCCCTGCCAGGAATCAGTTGTATGGATAAGATCACGTGAACTTTAACTTATTCTAGCCATTCTAGAGCTCTCATGTTCACCTTGTTTTCCTCAAAAAACAAGGAAAGAGTATCCTGAGAGTATCCTATACATTCTTAATACGTTATGCTATTAAAATTGTTTTTAGTGATTGCAGAGAAGTTTCTACACTATCTGGGGCAAATAATAATTCAAAGTTGAAATAAATAAAAAACCTAGGGTAGCTGTCATGTTTTAAACCTTTGTGCATATCCCAGGAGTTCAGGAAGCAGCTTTTCTTTCTCTGTTGTGGTGATTCTGGCAGGCAGTATCTTGCTGGCCCCATCCTTGACAGACTGATTCATGGGCTAGAGAAGATCTTAAGGTTATGTGCCGTGAAGAATAAGAACAGAATATGACATCCAAGACCATCAGTTTCATAGAGCTGTAGACAGAACAGTGTCATGCCTACCACTAAAATCCTACATGCACACATAGAGCACTTTGAACCTTTTTTAGGGGCTGTGTGTGCAGTCACACACCATGCATGCAGGAAATAAAAAGGGAAGATGTCATGCAGGATATGACAGCGAGGGCCTCTGGTGAGTAAGCATAAGATCAGTAGAAGGGGCATAAAGCCAAATATCGCTCTAGATAGTGTACAGTATGGACACATCCACTTTGAACTGAGGGGAGGAGAGGGGAACTTAGCAAGGGTGACTCCTTGGTCCGCAACCATTCCTTCCTCCTTGGGGCCAGGAGGAATATACCAAGCATCAGGGAAGGATAATGCTCAGAAATTATCAATGGTGATTCTCAAGCCTCAGATGATGGAGCAGTGTCTCCTGTAAACCCTGTTATCAGAGGTACATTCGGCAGCCCTATTAGATGGAAATGCGTCTCCAACAAATGACCCAGTACACTTGGATATGACTTTTTCCACATGGAACAGCTTGAGAAGGACTTAATAAAACAGAAGGTAATGGTCAGTTTTGGACCATGGGCAGGGCCCAGGGATAAACAAACTGTTTCTCAAAGAACAGTGCCCGTTCATTGTATTAAGCATAAATGTGATCTTATGCAGCTTAAACTTAGCAGCCTGTTGTCAGCTCAAAAATGGATTTATGTCCCTTTAACCTTTGTTTGTATTTGACTGACATTTAAAATGAGAAGTTCTCCAGGATTATATTTGTGTCCCCAGTTTATATTCTGCTTGTTTTTAAAGATGCGCTGATCATATATGAAGCATCAATATCCTGATATGCAGATGTTACAAAATAACGCTAATTACTATGATGAAATATTATAGTTTTGTATGTCAGTTAAACTAAACACTTCATGCTTGCTTTAGTAAACACCATACAATTTGTAGGATTTCTCAAATCTAATTATTGAATAACTGATCATTCAAATAACAAAGCAGCAGGGAATTGCACAGTACATGACCTTCTTCCAGTTAATGAGTATTGCTATTTGTTAAAAAATAGTGCTGATTTCAGTTATTGCATGGCTCCATTCTTTGGCCTTCTACAGCAACTAAGAAATGTTCAACTAATTGAAAAGTAGGGACAATTCTGAAAACAACATACAAGGCTAATGAATAAGAGGACATACTTTTATTTAGATACTAATGCAAATTTTAATCACAGATAAGCCTAAATGCATTCATATGTTCAAACACAAACACAGGCACACAGCACACAAATATGCACTTTCACTGGGTTAGCATTTTTGTAGTCTTTTTTTCTTAAGGGTGTTGTGCATGTGAGGTTTCTATGTCCAACTATTTGAGATTTTCCAGTTATAACCCATTGCCGCCTGTCCCTGAAACCGGCTAAGTTTGACGGATGGGGTCAAATTAATAATTGTGGTATGCTTTGTGCAGAAGTCTGCACTAAAAAAAATAGTAATACAAGGAAGTGTTTAAGAGATGGAACTGGATGTGGCACTTAGGGATATGGATTAAGGGTGACTATGGTGGTGCTGGATTGACAGTTGGTCTAGATGATCTTGAAGGTCTCTTCCAACCTTGATTATTCTGTGATTCTGTGATAAGTGACTTTCTTTTTTCTTGTATCATAAAGCAGTGGCTGGGCACTGCTGTAAAAGCGAACGTCTCTCCTCTTGAATAAAGTAAAAAATGTACCATGTGAAAAAAAAAACAAACAAACAATTTACTGCACATTAAACTCCCTTTTGTTATGTGCAATATTTAGGAAACCTTGGCTCAGAGGAAGTGTACTGAAAGCTCCCTCTGTTTACACAATGCTAAATCTCTGTGTTTTCCGTCTCAGTCCCACCAGCAGTTTCAATAGGCAAAGGCTCACAGTCAGGTACAGAAGTTAAAAAAAGTGAGACCTCAGGAGTGACCAATATGTTCAAAAAAAAACACTGTAGCTGCAAAAAACCCAGTTTCAGTTATGGTCAGAAAGAGGTTGACAGAGATTTATTTGTGTTGTCAGAAGACAGGGAGCCAGAGAGGAGGGTAGAAAGAAGTTGGAAAAGAATTCAAATTCTCAAGGAAAGGTAAGAGCCAAGAGGATGGAAGACAACATCCTCTACAAAGACAGCAGAAAAGATCATCTAAAGTACTTTTCATGCTGTTGAAATGGATTTTTTTCCAGTTCTATCAAAACAAACAAACGTAATTGGGTGTGACTAATTACATGTTACTTTAACAAATATGCTTCAATTCACTCTAGTTCTCATCCCAACATCTGCAAAGCCACTGAAGTTTGGGAATATTTGCTACTTAAAATTCTACATTGGGTGCTAAATTAATGAAATGAAGATATTTTATAAATTCTTGCAGCTATTAGAGAAATTTAATTACTGAAAAATATTACTGAAACTGAGAGAATGTGCTGTACAAACGCTGGGGCACCAGGGAAATTAAATCATTTTGCTGAGTGTACATAACGTATCACTTTGCTGCTTCCAAATTGCCCCAGAGCAATCAGTGAAATGACTGATTTTTCAACGAACAATGAATTTAAGGAGACCTATTGGGTCCTCTAGTGACGTCCCTTGTTGATACAGGTAAACATATCAATAGTATTTTCACATACATACCAAATTCTCACTTAAAATCAGTTAGATTCCACTGTAGGAAAGATATTTCAGAACGTCTGTACTCAGAGTATTAGAATGCCAATAAAACTGTATTTGTAGTTACTTACCTTCTATTTTCTTGAGACCAATATTAATTAACATAAATTAGTCTTCTCCCTCTCTCATGTTTAGCCCATGCAGTTTTAGAAATTTACTCAACTGATTAAATCATAGGTTAATTAAATTAAATCTAATTAAAACTTAAAGGTTTTCTGTTCCTTCAAATTGTTGAGTAGTCTTTTTTTGAACAATGAATTAATCTGTTTTGGTTCCTTCTTTATTTTGTTTGGAGAATCTGAACTCCAAAATACAATTTGCTAGTGCCTCGTATGAGTGTCAAGACTTAACACCTTGACAGGATATCTACTGTCAGATTGACTCAGAAATACCCTCTTTTTTCCACCCCCCATCACAGCAGAACTTATAGAGAGACAGCAAATTCAGAATCACCATCTGATCCACCAATGCCTGCAAATTTTTGAACAACTTTGTATTTTGTATCTGGTAACTCTTCTGTTTTAATTATTAATTTCTCAGTGGAGGTTTTTTCATTTTACAGTACAAAATTTCATCCTATTTCTCTAATTACTGTCTTTAAGGCATCTAATCAACAAAATTAACAGACTCTGCAAAAATACTGATTTTTAAAGTCCATGACAGCTTTAATGGGTGTGTGCAAATTAAGATCTAAGGGAAATCTGTCTGATCTGTCAGCCTTTGCTGTGCAATCCTGTGCAATGTGCTCTGGGTTGGCCCCACTCGAGCAGGGAGGTTGGACCAGATGATCCCACTGTGGTGCCTTCCAAACTGACCCATTCTGTGACTCTGTAATTCCCCCTGACTGTTTCATATCTTTAGCAAATGCCATTAATATCCTTCTTTTCTTTAACAGTTACTGTAACTAAAGAAAAAAAAAATCCAGGATTGTAGTAAACCTTCCTTCTAGCACAGTAGTTCCTATTTCAATGCAATATAAACATCTTCCCTTCAGCCTGTTTCTTGCTTGCTTTGCTACTCATGTAATAATCCTCATGATCTCTAGTTTCACTAACAATTTTCTGTGACCTTCTATTAGGTGTATGCTGAATGGTTAGATCTGCTGTATTTCTCTTGATTAGCAAATATACACTGTTCAAACGGTGAGGTATCAGACTAGCCAGGAATTAAGTGGCATTACTGCTTTTCAGCTCATTTGCTTCCATATCTTTTCTTATTTTTTCTTTGCAGTCTGCTGATTGCTGACCCCTGATTTCAAAGCCTTAGCAAAGAATGTGTCAAGAAAGATGCAGTCCCTGGGTTAATGAAAGGTTAATTCACAGTTACAGGGAATGTAAGCATCCTCTTGGGATAAGAGACATAAGAAACTTCCCTTGATAAGGCATCTTCAAATAATGATTTTAATTTTTAATAATAATAATTTTTAATAATAATTTTTAATACCTTTTACAGAGTTTTTTTAACAGAAATTAATATAATACTATACACTAGAAAGTAGATCCACACCATCCTTCAGATTTGAACATACTGTTTCTGGAGGCAGCTGAATTCCACACTAAATACACGTGTAGCGGTAGATTTCCTAAAAAGCTTATTTTATACTGCAATGAGCAAGAACTCATGATGTAAGCAATAACACACCTATGGATGCTCAAAAACAAGATGTACTTTTTTTTTTTGCCTGGTGTCCGCTTGCATGACATAGTCGTAAATTCCTGACTCGTTAATTCTAGGTCATCATACATTGCATAACTTGTGTTTTTAAGTGTTTTGCTTAACTACCTCTCATTCTTCATCATTAATCATATGAGAAGATTTAATAAAAGCTGTGAAAAATCCAAAGGTCATTTAAGGTCTATAATTTTATTGTGGTATGGGACCTTTCAAAGGAATCAAAGAAGCAAGGTCCAGTGAATCACAGTGAGACTAAGGTAGTGAGTCTAACCCACCTGCTTTGGAAATCCCATCTTTGACAAGATCAGTGCAGTTAAGAAGTCTTTTTGACAGATCAGTGGGAAGGCCTGTACCACATATCCTTGGGGCTCACTGCTCCACAGGGAGAGTATGTGACTGACTCCACTATTACCCTTTCCTGAGGGCGCAATCAGCCTCTGTGCATTAAAGATACAGACTACAGGATGCTGTGGTCAGTCTCAGAAGAGCTGGTTGACATTTTCTTTGAAATTCTTGGTGCACAGATCCCGGGCTTTTAAGGACTTAATATAAAAAGATCTGGCTTAATTTAAAGCTAAAAAATATCTACTCGCCTTTCATTATACGGTTGCAGGATGTACCAATTAGCAGTAATGGACAATCATATTCTGAAATTCTTCAATAATTTGTTTTAGGTAGTATATATCTGTACCTCCACAGTCTTACTCACACATTTATAGAACCTATTGTCTGTAAGTCTGCAATAATAAATTAACTTAATAAAAAAGGCAATAAGTAGCTGTCTTGTTTATGATGTGATTATCAGGAAGGACATATTTTATATAAATAGCATTGCTGGGAATATTTCTGTACTAATGGAAGATGTTTCATAATTTAATTTTCATTTCATAATTTAATTCTTCCCCATCCAACATCCTTAAAACTACTATAGATAACTTTGTATGTTATGTAACACTTTCATACTGAAAAATATCAAAGAAACATATCACTTCTTTTTCTAAAGTGTTTTATTTAAGGAAAAAATAGAAGTTCTGAAAATTTAACTTTCTAACTAATTTTATTTTCTTTTCAATAGCAGGGATTTATTAATATGTTCTTTCCTATGATATTTTAGTATGCTTAAGATATTTATAGATAAACTAAGTAGGTAATTTTTAAAACAGTAACACTTAGACACATTAACTGTATGCCAAATAATACACAGTTGAAACTTATACATGAGGAAAAAACAATAACCAAAATTTTGCCAAATGTCCTAAGACAATGTAGAAAATATTTTGTACATTGTGCAAAAAAATTATTATTGAAATTTATGTTTGTTTTGGCAGATTAAAAGTGTATATATGCATTTGGTAATACTTTGTGGACTAACTAAGATCAAAATTCAGACTCAGAAAGCATGTATATTTGTTCTCCCTTCATGAAACTGTTGAGACTGAAAAATTATATACTAATAGGTAAGACACATGGCTACTAAGGACAGAATAAAAATTCAAAGTAGAAGACAAGAAATGGGAGATAAAGTAGTTCTGGTCGGTAATTTCAGACCTGGTTTTTGGTATGGATTTACTGGCTCCAGTGACAAAATGAAGGGCAACCTCATAGAGTAAGAGCAGCCTTGAATCCTTCATGCACATCATCAAATAATTGCTTGTTAAATTCTCATCTGTAACTTCAAAAGAAACCCAAGTGCAAAATGCTATCTACAGACTAGTTTAGACTATAATGTTTTTATTAGTCATTATGATATCTGAGGAAGACAAACCCCAGTTGCATTTTTAGATTTGGTATCCAGATAGATTTCTGGCCAGGCAGAGTTCTTCTGTAACCTGGAGATTTGATCCCAAAATATATGAAATTTCATTACACTAAAGTGTTTCTTTTTCAGAAAGAACTGCATTTTAAACTCTGCATCACTATAAGTTGTTCTTTATAAATTATATTATATGATATTTTATTCGGCATTCAATCTCCTCAATGTTCTCCCACAGACTTTTTTCATAGATTATTGCATAAATGAAGCACATTTACTGAGTAGGCCTAAACATTATAAACTTGGATTCTTTTTCATCTTTCTTTGGAATGTGGTAGGTGTAAGGTCAAGCCAGGAGGAGTCTACACTAGAATTTTAGTTCAGATCAACTGTGGCTGCTTTTGAATTTCTGCTCCTGGTCATCCCCATTTTCTGCACTTTAGTTCCCATCCCAGAGTTTTGGAGTGCATGACCTGGCTTCTTTTCAGGTGAACCCACAATCTCATGAGATGATCTCATTCTTTTCAGATGAAACGGAACTGGAAGATGGTCACCAAATGTTGGTGGACCACAGGTTGAGAGTGCCATAAGTCAAGGCCTCGGGACCAGGTTGGAGCCCTCCTTTTGGCACTTCTCCGCCAAAATCATGTGTGGTGTGTTCACTGCAACCTCAGTACCGATGGTTTCATCTCTAAGATCTGCTCCTTTTGAGTCATGGTAATTTATAATGTGGATATAACCTCTTTTGTGAATGTAACCTTTATATTGAAGTTATTGTAGTTCATGTGCTGGCCGGTTACAGACTGGCTTATAGTACAAAGGAGGGGACTGTGATAACCACTTGTAATAGATTTTGTTATAGCAGTTCATTTTATCTTAAATGTTTCCATTTCCATCTCAGTCACTCTGAAGAATGTTACAGATTTGATTTATTTTATATATATATACTTATCATTGGTTGTCTTCTCAGAATCTTGAAAAATACTTTTCTCTACTTCTGTCTCTAAAAAATCAGTTTTCTTTTTTCATCTGCTGGAAGTAGGGTGAACAATGATTTTCTTTTTATTTCTTCTTTTTATTGTACCAGTGTCATCATTCATGATTTTGTTAGTTGATCTTCACTTTCTCTTCTGAGTCTGGGATTAAAATTTACAAGATATTTTGACATTTGCAAGACTCAAATTGAGTCTAAGAGACTAAGCTCAGAATTCCTGCTTTGATATAACTTATTCTCATCTAAGAATAACAGTCATTTGGGAAAAATTACACATTGAACTGCTTCAGGTTTCAATTTTGTTTTCCTTGGAACATAAATCAGGGTGTTTCAATTGCCCTATTTTCAGTATATTTGAGTAACATTGAATATTTGAGATTGATAATGCATATTATACACAGGATTAATGATAACTTGTCATGTAAGATTAGGGTTGGTATAGAAACGTGACAAGTTTGTTGCTCTTTTGAAGCAAGAACTTTATTCAAAGGAAACAGTTCTCACTATAGCAGAGTCAGAACAGAGGAAAAACACCAGCACTGCCTGCAGCCAAGGCACAAGATTGAAAGGTGCAGTACCCCATTTATTCTAAAATAGTCAGTGAACTCCAAACCAAAAATCTCATTCCAGACTCTCAGACTGTCTCCTTTCCTATCAAGCTACCTAGTAACAATAAAGGAGAGAGAAATAAAAGATAAAGAGTGGACATGAGTTTAAAGTACTGTTCCTATTAGCCTGAATTCTTACAGATGTTTAGGATTGTGAAATGCAATATTTCTTTTAATGTCAGGTGTAATACAAATGGATTTTATATAAAAAGTAGAGATGTAGGATAGAAGTGGGGGGAGCATGGCACCAAAAATCTCACACTGCCTTACTACAACAGAAAAATTGCTTATTCCCTATGGTTACCATATAATCACTGATGCCTAAAGGAGCTGAGGAAAAAAAACTCCATGGCAATTTAATTAGAGGTAAGATAAGAAAAGGATTTAATCGTGCCTTTCAGGCACAGAGGTTACAAGACACGTGCGTGCCTTCTCTGTCTTAGGTGTTACAATTTATAATACTATCTGTCCAATCCCAGGTTTTTCTACCCCCTGGCTTTTGCCCTGATCCACCCCCAGCTCGCCCCTTGGCAATTGGGTCTGGGGTCGTTTTCTTCATCATCTTCATCTTCCTTGGAGCACAAAGGGCACAGGTTCACCCAGTTCTTGGCTGCATCTTGAAATTCAGGTTAGAGTACAAGTGTTCTTAAACAGAAGAGGCCTATCTTGAAGAGAAGTCTAAATATTCTAATGGAATTCAGGGGGTAATTGATATGGGGAGCATGGAATGGGGTAAAAGGGTTGGGATATGTGTGTAGTTACTGTGCTAAGGGTAAGAGAATAAAATGCTGCTTCTTCTAAAACCTATATTTACTACGTAACTACTTTTTAAAACTTATAAAATTAGAAAAATCAAAAAACCAAAAGGACCTTAAGGCATCATCACTGAAAAATTGGAATACTGGTATTCATCCACTATCCTAGCATTTGCAGAGGATTAATATAGCACTTTTGTGACAAATGTATCTTCAAACAAAATAACGTCCTGGCCTCAAAATGCATTGTAAGACTTCAAATCCTTGTGAAAGTTTTCTCCTAATAGTTCAAAACAAAGGAGCAAAACAATTATCCTTCAGGAGGAAATAAGTGCTGACAGAGACACCCTGTCAGGATAAGACCACACAACAGACACTGCTCTGACTGATGTCTGCTCAGATTTAGATGAGCAAGCATTGCACTGATGTGGGTATTGTCTGCAGTGTTTTCATAGCAGTGTGGAGTTCAGTGTAGTCAAGAAAAACTAAGTGGAGCTTCTGCATAATCCATACCAAGCTCTCTGCTACCACAGTTAGCTGTTATCTGTAAGAATCAACAAATCTAAAGCTATGTATATGTACGTGATGAAAGATCAGAGCCTGTTACCAAAACAGAAGTATGCAAATTTTGCACTTAGTAATCATGAGGAAAAATGCCCTGAAAACTGCAGATAGAAAAAGGAGATATTCAGAGTTTTATTCTGTTTGCCACAATGCCAAAGCATTATTAATTGCAACAACTAACTGAAGTTTGTGAATATTTGCATTTATAAAGGTTTTTTAAAGTAATTATGGAAGTTAACATAAGCTTGAGCAACTTCTTTTTGTGAATAACAGGCTCATTTAGTTATTTTTGTTACACTTACAATCTCTGACCATATTTCTTCTACATTCTTTTACAGAAAATAATTTCTACAATGCAATTTGCATCAAGGATTTAGCATAACGTTAAAATAATAACATTTTGTTGTAATAACCCTTCATCAATCACTATTTATCTATGTTGTCATTGCCAGTCTGCTCCCTAAAATTTGAAGTTCATCTATGAATACAAACCTTAAAAAGCAGACGTGAATGATCTATTCTAAGACTTTCCACTGAGCAGATAAAATTTGCTCAGATACAAGGGAAAAGCAGGCATGTTATTTGTTATTTAAAAGATTAAGAATTTTCTGAGTGATGCATTAAAGGCGATACTCTCAAGTACAAAAAAAACCCCAAACAAACAATGCTTCCTATCCCTCTAAAAAAAAAAACACCAAACACAACCAAAAACAACAAGAAGAAAAGAGAAGGAAAAAAATAATAATAAAAAGAAAATCTTAACACACACATCCCCCCCAAAAATCCCCCCCCCAAAAAACCCCAACTCATAATGTCTTCTCAATCATTCTTTCAAATTGGAATAACAGCGAATAGTACCAAAGTATCATAAAGTTTCTTATGATTTCATAATTCAGCACGTACTTTTAGTGTCATATTTCAGGGTTGATGTCCTTTTTCTCCTATCAGATACCACTTGAGAATGTAGATAAATTACTCAAACATGGCTCAAAGAGTTCTGTTTCTGCTGCTCCTCTGAGAACATTTGGTTGATTTTTGTTGTTCTACTTGGGTTTTGTTTGTCTGTTTAATACTAGTGAAAAAAAAAAAAACACAACAGGAAACTGCAATGTTGATAGGGAAAAAGTATATTCTGCCTGCTGTGTTCCCTTAATACAACATCAATACCTCAGGCAGAGCAGCCTCTTGCCTGCTGGCTCTGGTCAGAAGCAGAGTATGGACTGGGACATTTTGGGGGAATACAGGGGTAATCAGTTATTTTTTTAATACAGCCAGTGAATCACCTTTTTTTTCACTTGTCAGTACTGCCAGTCATGAACAGGGGTCAGCTTTTAACTTTCTCTTAGCTGACATTGTGTTAATATGTGTTCTTATCTGACGATGGCATTTGTCATCGTGAAACAGTTTTCTATTTAACCATTTTTTCAGACTCTCAAATATAGCTCAAAGCATATTTCCTTGAAAAACTTTTAAATGAAAAGGGCTCCTCTAACAGATTGCTTTGTAAAATATTGAAATGTGTTAAATTCAAAACTTTATGGTGTCTCAATAATTTTACATTGCTTCTTGCGAAATGTTAAGATTATGCATTGCTACTTTTACTGGTGAAATGGATGCTTAGGAATATGATTTTACTAGTTTATTTTGACTTTGAAATCATGATGGGGAAATAATAAATGCCATCTTTTTAAAAAGAAAGATGATGCAAAATGAAAATTTTGATAATTTCAAACGGGTACTCAGTGACAAATGTCTTTGGAAAGCCCTTTTTCAGGGAGGACAAAAGTATTTGATATGATAATTTTGATGGATTTAATCAAAATATGATCTCATCAAAATTTAACCCCTTTTTTATTCTCATTTTTAAATTCAGTATCCTTGGTGCTTATACCCATCAGAATATACTTTAACTAGATCTCAACTGAGTGGCTATAGAAAGTTTGTCTACCAACTCTGTCTTGATTCATTTATGGGTAAGAAAGAAGGTGTCTTTTCAGTCAAAAACAGAAACCTTCCCCCTTGCATAAACAAGATTGGACTCTTAGAGGGATGTAGAAGCATTAGCTAAGTAGGTTTTTTATTTAATTTAATTTTTAAATGTCCTTGTATCTCTGAATGATATTTGAAATACAATGGGGAAAAAAGTAGTAAATGATCAAGGAATCTCTTGCTGTGGTGTTTCTAATCTGGGTGCAGCCAAGGTGAACTGCGCATCACATGAAAACTCTCATATACTGTAGTCTGATGATAATGCTGAAAACTGAAGTGTTGAACAGACTGTTTTGGACAATTTAATCTGAACAAAACCTCCAAAGATTTTATGGGTTCCTCATAGCAGTTTACATCATATGGGTTTAAAAATAAAAAGCCAAAACAACATGCTTTGAGGGATATCAATAAAGTCATGCTGTCAAGAATTTATAGTTTCTCCTGTATGGCCACAATTTTATCACAGAAAATGTATAGTGCCATTTGTAATAGATGGGACTTTATTAGATGAAAAATTGACCCTTTCAGAGGAAGCTAGTGTCCTTCACTGGTTTTATAATACAAACATAAGTCTTGGAAATAATATTTGGACCAGCAGTGCATGATAGGAAAAGGGGCAGTGAGAGCCCTGGAGAGATGCAAGCTACTGGAAGTAAATGCAAGTGGAAAATTTAAACGTTTTTAAGAATGTCTCCATGAAAAGCATTTTCTTTCTCAGTAAAAGACTGCGTTATCTCTTGGCCAAATTATTAAAAGTAGGATAATTTCTTCGCTATAATGTTCTCATATCTGACCTATTAAAAAAAAGCTAAGATATTTACCATTTCTAATTGGTAGGTAGAAGACTTACAATTGGTTTCTTTTCAACAAAGTGTCTGGAAAAGTCCAAAAGGTTAGGGAAACAACAAGAAAGCTGAAAAAAAATAATTTGAGGAAGTTATGATGCCTTGAACTAGAAAGCAATAGATTTGTCTGAAATCTGGACAAACTTGCAAAGGGTTTTACATCAAACCTGGAAATAAAGAAGTTCTTGTGAGATCTGAGACACATGGAGAGAACTTTTGTACTTCTGTTTCCCTGGGGAAGGAGGAATGATATGGTCTAGCTAAGAACTAAGATACCTCAGTAAACAAAATAACAGTACCCAGATCCTGCTATAAAATACCCAAGATGAACATGATGTCAACATTTGCTCTTCTGCATAGATTCCAGAAATAATTCCAGTATTTGGAAAGAAAGGATGTCTTCGAGTGCAGTGTTTATATAGTGCAAGCTTGCAATAACATTTTAAAAGGTTAAATATTTGCATTTGAACCCATAAGTGAAGAACAGGGAATAAAAAGGGTGTTTTATGTGCCTGAATACTATGCATAGCATATTGGAAGGAGACTCCACTTACTTTCAGTGGCATATGTCACTCTACAAAATGGAAAACTGATAACAAAAAGGAAATATCCCATATAATATGAAATATGGCTAGAACATTAAAGAGTAAATGCTCCTATTAAACTCTGCAGAAACTATATCATAAGAACTTTATAAACTAACAGAATGTAACCTACTTTAGTGCAAGAAGCTTAAATATAAAGCTAAACACAGGAAAATCTCAGTCTCATACTTCCTTAGAGCCCTCAAGCTTGCAATCAAGAGTAATCAAATATATACACCTTAAAAATAGCAGCAAGGCTTGTTCCCTTGATTCATATTCCCCGGTTCAAATAATACCTTCCCTCAGGTAGTTCAGGGGGCAACAACCAAGGCAGTCCAGTTTAATTGACTTTGTGACTCTTGCACAAACACTAATGTAGATTCAGGGCTAACTAAAAAGCAGTGAACACAGGATACAGTCCTTTCCACAGGACATAGTATATTCATAGGTGGTTGTTTGTTTTCACTCTGTCGTAGGAATGCAGCACATATGAAACTTGTATTCCCTTGGCAAATCTGATTTAAACTGGTAAGAGAATTCCAAATTTATTGCAAACAACAGGTACGTGTGCCTGCAGACACCAAGAATAGGAAATGAGATTGAAAAAGAACAAATAAAAAACTATAATAAAGGTGTAGCTTTAATATAAGCTGGAAATCTCTCTTTGGTTGGTGTTATTCATGACAAGTTTGTAGGATTAGGGGTTTTTTTCTGATTCTTTAGCGTGACTATGAAAACAATTCCCAGAAGAAGTGGTTTGGCTTTTTGCTCTTGTCGATTATTTTCTGATACCATCTTTTCTTCCTCCTCCTGAAGTGAATAAAAGCTGTTACCCCTCTTATCAGTCAGAGAAACCTCATCTTGTAACCTCTGCAAATCTCCAGTTGCGATTGACCAACAACACTTCAGCACCTTTGCCTTTGATCTCTGCTAAATAGATTACAAGTAACACTTTGTGGTTTAACAGCTGTTTTCTCTACTCTGTTCTTCCTCTGTAAGGTATACCAGCACTGCCTGCCTTCTGTAGGACTTGTATTAAATGTATATCAGGATTTTTTCAATATTTAGAGATTTTATTTCTTATTCCTTTGTGCTCAAGAACTCTTGGTAACCTAGGTCTTAGTAATTAAATCTACTCTACAGCTGGCATTTTAACAGCAATACCACTGGCACTGGTGGTTTGCAGAGCAAATTTTTACAGAAATGGGATATTTTCATTACTGTGTCTTGATTCAGTTTTGATCAGAGCTTCTGTTAATGTTTTCCCAAAAAACTGGAGAACTGTTTTCTCATAAAACTGGGTGATAGACAGTAGATCTCTAGTGTTATACTTAGTTGTGCAGCATGTAAATAGCAAGCAAGGTTCACCAGGCCTTAGGCATTTTCATAGCAAAAGTTGTTATTACATGCATCACTTCTGACTATGGGGGATAGATCTCAGCCACAACTAAGTATATTTGATGCTTTTCTTTATTATTTTTAACTTCTTCTCTGCCTAGCCAAATTGCTGCTGCTTCTAGCAGCATTGGTATGGATGTCAGGTGCTGCTTTTGGCATAATTCCTTCATAAGTCATGCCTAACACTTCCATTTTGTGGCCAGCTGGCACAAGAAAATAACTTTTAATTTTCCATGCTTTCATTACTGCACCTTGATGCTACACATAAAATCCTGTTAGTTGCCTTCCTAACAAATGTTTTATTATTATAACTTGAACTCCTGCAGAAAACAGTCATTCTCAGAATGACACAGAACTTGAGTTTTCTGTGCTAGTAAAGCACAATTTAGTCTTTGGGGTTTTTTGGCCTGGAAAGTGCATAAAGTATCTTACCTATAATAAAGCTTTTCTTTGTTTCTTAAGTCTTCCTTAGCTGTCACAGGAGGACCACCAGGAAAAAACGCTGCAGGTCCAGAACTGCACTGTCCTTACAAATCTTTACACAGCTACAAGCAGAACAGTGCATATTCACTGGACTGTTTTTTTTTTCTGATGACTGACAGCAAATATGCCACTACCAATGCTAAAATCAAGACCATAGTCTTAAATCTGGTGTGCAGGTTTGTGCTGAGATAGAGTTAATTTTCTTCACAGTAGTTAGTATGTGCTCCACTTTGGATTAGTGCTGAAAACAGTGTTGATAACACAGGGATGTTTTGGTTACTGCTGAACAGAGTTTGCATAAAATCGAGTTCTTTTCTGCCTCTCACACCACCCAACCAGTGAGGAGGTTGGAGATGCACAAGTTGGAAGGGGACACAGCCAGGACAGCTGACCCTTAGTGACCAAGGAGATATTCCATACCACACGGCATCATGCTCGGCATCTAAACCAGTGGGAAGAAGAAGTGGGAGATGTTTGGAGTGACTGTGTTTGTTTTCCCAAGTCACCATTGCATGTGCCACAGCCCTGCTTTCCTGGGGATGGTTGAACACCTGCCACCAATGGGAAGTTATGAATTAATTCCTTGAATTAATTCCATGCTTTGCTTGCATGTATTGCTTTTGTTTATTTTTTAAAATGTCTTTACCTCAACCCACTAGTTTTCTTACTTTCACTCCTCCTGTGCGCTCCCCCTTCCCACTGGAGGGGAGTGAGCGAGTGCCTGTGCGGGACTGAGTTGCCAGTTGGGGTTAAAGTGTGACACTTGTCTGCTGCCAAAATCCTCATTTGTGGTTCCAACATTTTGACTGTGATATATGACCTGCACTTGTGAGTATTACTGAAAGCATATTTATGAAATGTAGTTATACATTCTTCCTTCGGGTTTCCCAAGAAGTGCTTAAAGCTTCTGTTTCTGTATGACTTCTGCTTCCCTGAGCTTTTCACAGTCTTACAAAAACAAATGCTGGAAAGATTCCACTGCCACCTTTGCAAACAGCAACCATCATTTCTCCCTTTTTCTTCCTCCTTTATTCTCTGAAACTCAGAAAGGTTCCATGGTTTCTCTTCTTTTCAGAGCTGGATAGGCGGGTTGGGCATGTTCTCTTCAGGAGCCTTTCTGGCTCCTGCTGGCAGGAGCTTTCATGCTTCCTGCTGGCAGGTGTAGGACAAGATCAGTTCAGGAAACTTCATGTCCTTGCCTCTTTTCTGACGTAATTTTTCATTTGGGAACTAGATACGGGTACAGTTCTGGCTAGAACTTTATAATGATTTAATGCTATTCTCAACTCTTAACACTCCCAGTTGCTCTAGGAAATACATCCAAATGGATTGAACTTCATTGAATCATTCCCTGATTTTGCAGTTCATTCAGCTGAAGTTCAGGGGCTTGGCTGCTTGCTGCTCTGCTGCACACATAACAGGGACTTAGCTTTATGTTCACCACTTCTATGCCAAGGCCAGTTCTTTGTTTTCTCCCTGAAATACTCGGCATGGTCAATCTTCAGTTTAAAGTGATAGACTCAACTCATACCCACCACAGTGTGGAGGGGTGAGATAATTGGTTTTCCATTATCGTCTAAGAGGTGTTTGCATGTTGTAGTTGTTAAGGAAACTGCTCTGCATGCTATCTTGTTTGATGTTTGGAAAAAAAAAGTCATTTTTTTTTAATCTTAATATAAAATATTATTTTTTGCTTGCATCCTCAAAACTAGGTGTAGGTGGTCTCATGCTTATTTCCATTTTCAGTATTTGGTGTTTGATATCCTTACAGAAGATGTCCACAACCAGAATTTACCATATAAGAGTTTATTACAGCTATTAAAAAAAAAGTGTGAGTAGAGTCCACGGGCTCAAATTTACTCCTCTCAACTTCTTCATTGTGCTCCTCATTTTATAACCCTTAAAAATATATGTATTCCTTGTCTTCCATTTGTATGTATAGAAAATTGTAGCATAACAGTCTATTGTATTGTACTAATACAAAACACATCCAGCTATCTACATTGAACATTGCCTAGGAAGTTTTCTTCTGAGTAAGACATGATTTTGTTATCTCCAGAGAGGCATTTCAGTCACTGCTTCGGCCAATATCTGAACTTTAGTGCGTCTGCATAGTCCTTCCTTTCTCTTCTTCTAGAGGCCGTTTCTTCAGGCTACACTTCCCTATACCCTCACATTAACCTACAAACAGCATAATGCCATACCTTCATTTTCCATCGGACACAATCCTGCTTAGCCTTGCAAATCCTTCCCCCTCACTCCCCACCTGACTCTCACAGACACCTCTCTAGGTGCTCCATCCCTTGCCACTGCAGTGCACTCCTCCTTCATGTAGCTGGACTCCTGAAGACATCTCAGGCCACTTACTGGAATCTGTGTGTTGTTCAGGCCTCAGTCACTGTCCTTTTCACCTGGGGTCTTATTCCTGCACCTGGCCAGTTTCTTCCCAAGCCTTGGCACATTTTCTTTGTGAAATCAAATGACGTGGCTGGCACTTTGACTTAGCAAAGTAACAATTCCTTCTCATAGGCAATGTCTAACAGCTTTTCCCCAGCTGTATCACACCTTCAAACAGTGAACTTGAACATCAGAAAAGTTTTCAGAAAAACAAGTAACAGAATATTTTGAAGGCTACGAAAACATCAGACAGAAGTATTTCCTGGTTGCATTCTGATAGGTTTCATTTTATTTGCATGAAGTATTAGTAGAAGTTTATTTGTTTAACAGAAAAGCAAAACTCATAGGTACAGGGGTTTTTTTACTTAGTGGCTAATTACATCTTTCTGCTTTACTTCATGGGGGAAGTCTTTAAATCATTGAAAATAGCACATTTTAAACTATAAAGCCATAAATTCATTCTTTATGTGTCCATATCTCCCATAAAATATGTGCACAGGTATTGTTACAGTCTAAATATAAACTGAAAAACATCCTGATTTTCATTAAATTGTCACTTTTTAAAATTATACCTATTTAACTTCGGACTTTTTTTCTTTTAAAAATGTGTTCCTTGTGTTAGGATTTATCTTTTTGAAGTTTTACCAGACACAGCAAAAAAAATACCAACAATCCTTAAAGAAGGATAGACAGAACAATCTTGTATTTGTAGAGTCCTAAGCAACAAATTCCATCATCTCTAACTGAAATGAAGCACTGCAAAAATCCAGATTATAAGCTAAGCTAAAATCCTGTGTCTCACAGTATGGTTCCCCAGAACTCCTAAAATCGCAAGGAAGAAACAGGCAACTTCTTAAAATATTAATTGCTATCTTTGTTTTTTCTCAGTCTAGGAGTGGACAGAGACTGTGATTTATTAAGATTTTGACGAAGTCATTTCGTGAATTCTGTCAAACAAATTTCAAGGTAGTCTGTCCCTGGTATTATTTTCACAGACTTCTCTTATCTGCAGTTCCAAATAATAATAGTAAAAAGGCTTCCTCTATTTCTTTGGAGTGAAACATCTTTTATCTCCTGAAGATAGTTGAAACATCCAACAAGAAGGGGAGGAAAATAACATGTTAAACTGAGTGAAACTAAAACAATTGCAAAGCAATTTACACTAAATTAATTATTGGTTATATTGAACTTTTGTTTCTTTCATCTTTGGGGAAAAAAAAATCAAAGCATTTCATATCTTTCCAAGGTACCTCTGGCGCTGCATGTTTCATTATCATGTGACCATTCTGTTTGCTTTAGCTGCCTCCTTTTCCTTCCCAGAACCCCAGGGAGGATTTATTTTGGGGGAGCTGTGAAGCATAATATGAATGTATCAGTCCCCCACCCGTGGTGCGCAAAGGAAGGGCTCGGTAGCAGGGAGCAGGCTCTGCTCCATTGTGACTGCTCGTGGCTGTGCCACCATGCTCAGGGCTGGTGGCAGTGGTGCCCCAGGGCCCCCCCCGCACCCAGAAGTGCTGCCGTGTTTCTTTTCACAAGGCATCAAAGGCACCATCTGCCAGCAGTTTTTCTAATTCTGGATCTGTTCTGCCTCCGAGACGAGTGAGGTTTAATATTTGCTCTTGAATGTTTGATGACCTGCTAAAAATGAGCTGATGTTTTTCATTCTTTGGGTGTGAGATGCATGTCGTGTAACTGGTATTGATCGGTCACCTTTACGGAGACGTCATGACCATGGTAGTTGTGTGGGTATCTGCTGCTATATCCTTAAGAGTTGCTCCTTTCACCTTAGATCTTCACCAGGATTGCTAGGAAAAACCCTTCTGCTGTTCTTGAATTCCTTCTCCTTAGGTCAAAGACAAACTTGCACCAAGGCTACACAAGATTGTGTGTTGTTTTTACCTCTAAAGGAATTGAATTTTGGTTTCCAAAAAGGCAATGATACATTTCATATGAGGGACTGTAGAACACGTTTTATTTTTGACTGTGATTTCCAAATAAAGTTATTTTGAATCTCAAGGAATAATGCACAGACTTTTTGCTAACCAAGTGACTTCTCTTCATGCCCTGGTGGGCTTGAGATTACTTTATGGGAAAATTTCTTGCCTAGTCAATGTGTACAGTTTTCTGGGTGTTTAGGACAGTTCTCTCTCACGTTGAAGTCCCAATAGGCAAGTTGTGTCCATTGGCTCAGACAAAAACAAATGATGCAATTCATTCCTAAACAGGATAGCAAGTAGAAGATTGATCTAAGCATTTTAGTGGCTTAAAGTGTGGTACATAGGCCTATAGATACACACTTCTGCAGAAGTAAATATGTAATTAGTAGTACAGCTGACAATCAACTACTATTTGTTTGAGTAGCTCATTGTAACTGATGGCCCTCTGATTTATAGTATGTTATATAAATGAACTCCAGCAAAACAACTTTTAATTCTTTAACAGGCCAGAAAAAATTATAGTTTCATCAATCAAATCATCCTTCTCCTTCAAACCAGATAATAAAACATTAAGGCATCATGACCTCCATGTACTTTAAACCATCCATGCCTGCACTCTCTTGCTGAATATTCCTGGTAGTACTCCCCACTTTCTCATCTTTAATTTGCTTTGCTTGTTTATATCCTTCCTGAAACCACTTTGCCATTGTACTTTTTAGTATGTTGTGTATGACTGGCCATTCTTGCAGATACTGTTGGAGTCCCTATAAAGGAGAATATGGGGTAGACACAGGAGAATTCCCACATTTGCCTTATCTTAAGGAGTAGTAAATGCTGAAAAAACTGAGTCCATGACAGTTAGGAGTACTTACAGTTGGAAGAATAATTCTGTGTTAAGTATTGCACGGTTGTTGAGCCAGAGGACTAAAAAGATAAATCTGTTTCAGTATTGTCCTCCTTCTTAAAAGTCTTTCTTTTTTCTCCTGCATATTTGAAGGCACCATGGTTAAAAATGCTCTGTCATAGACATGTAAGTGGAGACAGGCATTACCAAACCAATTTTACAAATGAATAACCTTAAACATGAAGTATCTAAAATTCACTGCAATCAAAGCTGAGAAAATTATCTGGTTCTCATAATAACCAATTTAATGTCATACCCATTGAACCATACTGCTTCTTTGAGACACCTGGTGAATCAGGGTGCTCAAGGTGCTCCCGTAATTATACAGTCATGTTTTCATATGAAATGTTTTGTTTGATAATTATACAAAGGATGATGAGTCTGTTGAGAAATCCATTTGGCTGTTTCTTGCAACTTTGTGTCATTGAAACTTCATGGGTGTTTTAAGCAATCGTGAAGTTATATGTTTTTCTTTTAGAGAATACAGCACAGCACAGCTTGATTTTTTTTCACATTTTAATACCTATGTATCAAAGTAATTTTCCTTTCTCACCAACGATAATTATTTTTAAAGGTATATTTTGAGAAGCTAACAAGCACTTACAATTGCCAGTTTCAAGCCTAAAAATGGTCATGAATTCTGTTTGTAAGGATGGAAAATGAAATCTTTTACAAGGATAAAGATTACTTGCAGAAAAGCAGGGCACTTTTGTCTCTGTTTATCATTACTTTTTGGTAATTTTCTTGTGCAAGTACCTAAAGACTAAGAGTAGTAATAGAAAGAAAAGAAAGAGACCAAGAGGAGTAATGGAAGAGACAGAGGGGGAAAGAAGCAGTTGAATCAATAAGGAGAAGACCCAAGCTACAGAATTGCCGTGATTAGTGATTTGATATAATGTAGAAAGTCAAATCTCAGAGCAGTCCTACAGGTTGGTTCTTCTCAAGAGGATAATCTTCATTACAAGAGCTCCCATCTCCAGGTTAACTCACGGGAAGACAGAGCAGTTTGTTTTCCCCACCATATATACAGGTTAGGAAGTCCCTAAAACATTGATATTATTAACATTAGTGATATTGTCATTATAATTTAACCAGAATTGGGCAAAAGCAGATAATACATCCATCAGATGTTGATAAAATCTCCTCGGGTGAAACAAGACAGTATGGAAATGCATGCTTGAAAAATATATTTATATCATTGTTTAAAGTGACAGGTATGCATTTTATCTAAATCTGAGCTTTGCTGGAAGATGAAAGTTCTGCAGAATATGGACTCTGTAGATGAAAATCTCTAGGAAGTTCGGTTTGCTTTTCTTGACAGCTGATTGATGCTGGCAGAATTAAGCACATTTTAATGCAATTTATAGAGTCATACATGTCAAAGAAAGATCAAAAATTAATTAAGAAACCATCTTAAATGCAAATTAGATAAATAAGGAGTTTATTAGCTGTTGTATTGTTGCCTCAAAACATTAAAAAAAAATTATGTCATGAGACCCTGCATGTTCCTGGTTTCAAAGACAAACTGACATTCTTTTCCTCCTCTACTTACTTTTTAATTGAAGCAAGTTACTTGTTGAAGTGTTCTGGTTAATGGAACTCTGCCAGCCTATTTTATTATAACACATTTTTATTCACAATGAAAGAAAAGGTTATTGCACATGTCATATCTTTATTATACTTGAAAAGCTGTAAGGCATGTATCCTAAAATGAAACAGAAAGTGATATATCAAATTATCTTTCCATTATCCACAAAAAGAACTGTATGACAAAACAGTGCTGAGTGGACACTGACATTCCATGGTGATTAATTTTGGTTTTTTCCATTTACTTCCCAGGAGAAAGAATATTAAATACACAGTTCCACAGGAAAACTTGGAGACTGATGTAAGTGGTGTCCTCGTCAGTGGGAAAAGCTGTCACACTGTTGTTGGACTTGCTTACCCAACTCAAACTGGAGAGGAACTCAACAAAATAAGCGAACCCTTGTTTACTCTGAAAAAAGCCTTTATCCACATATATACAATGTAGCTGCACACAATTTTGAGTGCAAAAAAATTTGAAATCCCTTTCCCAAAATATGGAAATGGAAATATGATTTCAATTTTAAAAGAACTTCTAATTAGCAATATGCATGTGTTTATGCAACAGTATAAAAAAGACATTATTTGATCAGGATCTCTGAATACTACAAATCCATTAACATGTGCTGTATACTAAACTCAGGAAAAATTACTTTTAGCTACCTGTGAAATTTCTTCACCTACTGGGCAGACTAAGCCTTTTCTTTTTTTTGGCTTTGATGTTAATTGGCAGGAAAGAGTGTGATTCAGATATTGCAGAGTAAATCTAATCTCCATGCATATTCACCCTGTGACATGCAAAGATAAAGTTGTGGAGGTACCAAGTAAACTCAAAAATTAAAAATTACCACTGGGCATTTTGTTCAGGACACTGGGGCAGGATATTCTAGTCAGTTCCCTTTATTTTAAGAAGGATTTTTATTGGGCCTCAAAATTTTATTTCTACATACACCAACAAAATGCAACTAATAATTGTATATTACAATATTTTAATATCAAATCAGTAGAAATTAGTAAAAACTAGTTATTTGCTCTGAAAACAAATGATTCCTAAAAAGAAAAAATTAACAGCAATGATAATCATGCTGTCTAGTTCTAGGATTGACAGACACACTGAAAAAAAGAAAATGAAGATTGAACTTTAACAATATTTCATCTATGCAGTAGAACATTTTATTAGCTGAGTTTTATAGCCTTTTTTGCAATAATGAGAAGGAATAGCACAGTGTCCAGATTAGCAGGCATTAGCACAACACTATTTGAGTCATGGTTATTTGTACAGTTCCATTGAATTAATTGTAGATTTTTTATTAACAAAAAATAAAAAGTGGTACACTGAAGTCTCAGAAAGCCAGGGTCCACAAGCCAAGGCAAATCACACGTTAAGACATGATACATGATGACAGGAGACAGCCCTAGAACCATAAAATGCTGAAGGAAATAACATACAGAGTTTTCTCCCTGCCCTTTTGCATTCACTGAAAGGCCATTCAAAGAAATTTTACGTGAAAGATCAAAATAGGATGAGATACTTCATGATTCCTTTCCCTCACAAAACACAAAGGGCAACATTTATAACTATATCTCAAAAGTCTTCCTTTTTGAGAAGTGGTACATTTTGGAAGCTAGGATTATGTCTTAGGAACTTTTTATCCGGAATCAGCTTCAAGAAATCAAAGAGAAAGAGAAATTTGTGCCTTTGAGTCAGTCATTTGGTCAGGATCAATTTTCTGGGTTTTTCTATGTGCTATGAAGACTTCAAACACTTTTGAATGCAGCATCTATAGCATGTGAGGGACTGGAACTGTCAAACCTATTCGATCACACAGCTGTCGAAGGGACCTTGGGCCCTGTTGTTCTTAGCTCTTGGATATTTATTTGCATGTGAAAGGACAAACTTGGCCTCTGTATGTGCAAGATTCTGCATGCTATAATTTATATATGTACATCATAACATTTACATTTTTAAACCAGATACCAGTATAAGAGCAAATACATGTCCTTAAGTACCGGTAATTTCATCATCTTCCTGCTGGTTTCCACCACTTCTTTTTTTTCAGACAGATGAATGTAACTGTGTATAGTTACGTTCTCATTTCCAAAGGTCTCTAACTCCTGTTTCTATTTATGGACTAAGAGGATTTAATGGACTATAAGACCTTTCCATGTGAGGAACCAAGCTGTGCTCCTGTAGAATGTCAACTCCTCCAACGAGCAGAGAAGCAAACGAAAGGCTGATTAGTTGGAAATTGTCTCTTTTCAGGTAGTGGTAAGACATTTTGAAACTTCTTACCTGACTGGCCTATTTTGGCTGATGCTCATGTCCTCCAGTTGGAATGTCACTGTATCTATACCCACGAATTTTGATATGTGTCTTTGTCTACTTTGTTTTCTGCTACTTTAATCCACTGGGCATATAAAAACATACTCTACAACTAGTCCCCAGAAGATGTCAACTGACTGTAGCCAACTAAGTTGCAATGAGTTAAACCTTCACCTTTGTTGATCCTTCACCTTTGAGTATGCACTTGCAGAGACTCAAAAAAGCCTCACAGTCACAAATCTGGAAGCTGAACAAAGTACACAAATTTTATTCTAATGACTGTGAAATGGAAGACCAGTCAGTAATGTCACTGTAAGGTAAGATAATTTCACACTAGCTTTGTGATGACACAAATTGCTGCCTGTAGTATTTGATGGGAGAGCATTTGGTTGGAACTGGCAAGTCTCTCATCTCTCCCTTTATTCTAGTTGGGAGTGAAAGCTGTGAATATTTTTCCAATTTCATTCAGAATGCACTGGACCTGCCATAATAAAAATATTTAGAATACTGACAACCTGAGAGTTTGCCTCCTCTCACCAATAGATAAAATTAATTTTCACATGCAAGTAAACATTCATTTTTATCAATATTTTGGAAAATGTGCATAATAGCCACAGTGCTAATGTATGGTAATTATCCTTAATCATTTGTTGATTTGGAAAAATTATTTGTTGATTTCGAAAAAACATTGCTTCACCTAGATCTCTGATATTTTCTGCTGGCACATCTTGGTTCAGGTGTTTGAAGGCTTAGTGACTGAAGAAGTTTGTGTTCTGCCAAAGCCACACGGGATGGTTGCTTGGTAACGATACTTGTGGCATAAAAAGTATTGCATCAGGCATATGCCTGTTCCTACTTCTTTTTAGGGGACAGGGAAGAATTACAGAGAAGATATATTTTATTTAAGGAGCCTAGAAGATCTAGAAGAATTATTACCTGAGAGATGAAGCTGATAAGGGAATGCTTTGAAACCAATATATCATTGGACACTGCCTTCAGTAAACCACTGCAGAATTAAATTAACTTCCACTGTGACTCTCTAGATAACTGCCATGGGAAAATAACCTGCTTCCAGCTGCTTGCTGAGAGTCCAACCCCAGTAAGGCTGCCATCTGCTATGGAGAGCATTTTAGGGGTAAGGTTCTCCACATTTTGCCCTCAGGGGGACTTCCAATGCATTTAAACATTAACCAGCTTGGCCATAAATTGCTGTCTGCAGCTGGAACACTCACCAGACACTGCACCAGTCTCGTCTCTCAAGGGGAAGCACAGCACCCCACAGCAGCTTGAATGTTTGGTGACAGTTTGCCCCCAACTCCCATTGCTCCCATGACCCACACAGCTCTCTGTGCCACGATGACAGTACCCAAACCCACAGACTGACAGAAGCAGTATTAGATGAACAGATTAGACCTTTATTATGTCTCTGTAAGGGCCAGATGGGACCTCTATTACTTCTTCCTCATCATCTCAGCTGTTCCACCATTTTATTAGTAGGTTTATTCCTGTGTCAATCCACTTGTTGAGGGAGTGATATTACATTCTTTAGTAACTGATAAAGGCTAAATAATGAAGGTGTATTTTACCTGCTGATTTAATGACATCATAGGCTATTATCATGGCTGTCAAACTGCAGTTTGGAAGCAATGAGCATCTGTGAAGGATCTGAGGGTCTTTCTTAAAGAAAGACCTTTACAGCATCCCCAGTTCTGCTTGTTTTGAGGATGCACAGAAGTCTGCTGGTCCCAAAGGTTAAAGATTACTTGAGCTTGAAAAAAAATATGATGTACTACAGAACCACTTAACAATCGATGTCAGAAGGGACCTCCAGAAATTGTCTAGTCCAATCTCACCATCCAGAGGAGTGTCAGCTAGAGTATGTTGTCCAGCATGCTGTCCAGACCCTATTTCAGAGGAACTCTAGTACAGAGCTTTTACTCTTTTCAAGCATCTCTTGAGTCCTCAGAAGCTCACCCTGACTTATACCATAAACCCAGATGTGGCCAGGTCAAAAGAAAGAGATAGGGTCTTCTAGTCAAACTCCCTGTTCATTACAGTCAGAGATGTTTGTCTATTAATTGTGGCATCAAGTCCAATAACCTCTGGATTAGAGCAAATCTTTCAAGCTGATATTTTAATCTTGACTTTAAAACTCCAAGTGACAGAGAAGGCAAAACAACCCCTGGACAAATTATTCTGATGATTAATTACCCCTTCTATTAAAAAAAAGCACAAAATTTGAATTTTTTGCAGGAATATGATATGCATGTCTGCTAGATTAAAAAGACTTCTATTGTCAGGATTTTTCCCCCAGATAAATATTTATGAACCATGATATTCATACTTTTATATGCTCTTGGCTAAGATATACCCAGTAGCAGTCATAGCATAATAGTCCATGCAATTTTAATAATTATTGCATCACTTTTTTGCTGTGCTCCTACTTAAATAGATTTGATGTGATCCATCATTCTATAAAGAATTGAAAGAAAAGTAAACACTGCTGGTTAGCTACTCTGAAGTGGGGAAAAAAAATCTAAATCTTGCACAGAAGTTTGTCATCAAATCTCCTGTGGTCAGAATCACATTTTCTACGTTTTGTTGTCATTAAATGGAAACTTAACCTTGGGCACAAAATTATTTCAAATAAACAGTTGCTGAACGCTAGAGGGACAGGAAGTTATGTAGTGCTTGTGTGTTCAACTTTAGCAAAGTTGGTTTATTTTTTCATTGCCAACCCAGTTTAATCCAGCATAACTCATATTTTATAATTGCACAACCTGAAGGGTAAAACATGTCTGGGGATAGCTATATTCTGTCCAGGGAAAGGACTCATGCAAGCAGAGCCCAGAATCCATCATACCCTAGCACCTGCCACTCCCTTTTATCCTAACTCCCTCCCCATGCCAAAATTCTTCAATCACACAATAGAATCCTGGGAAAAATAGAGCCTGGAAATACCGTAAAGTTATGACGGCAGACAGCCTGACATGGTCTGCTCTTTCCTTCTGAATTAGCAAGCCGTGGTTCTATCAGTCCCAACTGCAGACTGCAGATTTATGGCACCAGCATGAAGCCTGCTTTTAGAGAGCTGGAGGCTTTATAGATCAACAGTAGTAATTTATTCCTTCTGGAAACAACACCAGGTGTAGAACACTGGCTAGCTGAATTCTTCATAAATTACTGTCTTCCTAATAATGCTAAAATTCTGATAATCTCTCAAATTCCTTTCTTATTTGAATACAAGACCTACACCCTCCTGGCTAAGAGCCGATGCCAAAAATCTTCACAGAGTTTCTCCCTAAGCATCCGCAAGCAAATAGGGATCTCACAGTAATCCAAAACTGGGAAACTCAGTATCAGACAGTGAGCATGTCTGACAGGGGTCATCCTGTCTTCATGCCTGAATACTAAGTTGTACCAGCTGTGCCACACATCACTGCAGCACACTGCTGCATCCAGTTCTTGTGAGAGAAAACTCTCCAGCACCTACCACTGCTTGTTGCTGGAGATAGACAACTGTGATGAACCTGAGACACCAGGCTAGCACTCACCTTGTCATGAAGGACCCTTAAAAACAACTTCCTGAATAAATAAGTCTAGTAACATTCCAAAACTCACTGAAGACTCTGAAATTTCACCTGTTTAGCTCGGTGTTTATAATTCTTAAGAAAATGAGTCAAGCCTTCTCGGGGCCAGTCTCCAGTGAGCACCCCCAGATGAACTGCGTTGTGGGCTGCCTGCAGCCATAGCCTGGCTCTCTGGAGCTGCATCAGCTACATGCAGTGTCACAAGTACACAAACACTTACCTTTGGAAAATCAACACCAGCTAATTACTATTTATATTATTCAATTACAGGTGAATAAGTGTAAATTTCTCTACACCTCTTTGCAAACCCCTGGCTTATAATCAAAATATCAGCACTGTTTTTAAAAGCTTCTCTCTCCAGTCCCTGTACTGAGCCTAGTAGATTACCAGTTACACTTCTCAGCCAGACACATGTTCCCTGCACAGCTGTCTTCTCTGTGGTATGTGGTGGAGGTGGTTTAAACAAAAACCACAGGAGAGGAACACTGGAACCAGCCTGGAATAATACGCAGTTGGCTGGAAGACCTGAGGCACTTGGCAGTGCCTGGGCTGAAAAGCGGGCATAAATGTCAACTAACATAGCTAAGGTTTTCTTTGAGTCAGAATAGAAGTACACAGCAGGAAAATGCCTATGAAAGGTGGCCTCCTAAAAGAACAACTTGTTGTTCAACCCAGAGATGGATGTTACGTGCACTGTTTACTCTCTTCTGCTTTTTCCCCACATGTGTGGACTGAACTTTTGCCTGGCCTCAAACCCATTTCTAAGTATCAGCATTTGGTGCCATCCCATTGAACTTTTTCCTTCTTCATTGACTATGATTCTTACTAACCTGATGGTGCTATATCTGAGAGAAGAGAGAGACTTCTCCACCAGGAGATCCAGCAGAGAAGATAGATTTGGCTGTTTTAAAGAAAAAATTATAGCTACAATTCTCCTTGCCACCAGCCCCCTACTTTACCTTGCAGTCTCCTGACTATCCACAGACAACTTCTAGGCACATACTTCCCTGTCACTGGAGAACTGTCACTCACAAGATGTTTCTGCTTTATACATACAGTTAGACTCTGTATTGCTGACTAGTAGCAGAAAAGTGTGGGAATAGGCATCAGTGAATGACCCTGTTTAGATTTTCTTCAGAAAGAAAACCAAAGGATTTCCATGGAGTAGCTGGGAGAAAGGAAACAACAAACTGATAAAAAAAGTAATTTATTAGTGATAAGGAGAGAGATTCAGAAGTGTTCAGTGTCTATGTGTGCATAAAAAATAAAATATAAAGAAGGTGCTCCAATTTCCTAATTCTCATGTGAAATTCAGGTGAAAAATTCATCAATTTATTATAATTTGTTTGCTTTATATTATTATAAAACCCCCTGCCTTTGCTTTATTTCTGCAGAATATAAACAACAGAAACTGTGTCATGACCCCTCTACAATCACCCTCAAGTTGGAATCTTGTAGGCAACAGTACTGTGTGCTGTACTAAAATAAATATGTATTTTTCTTACTTCAGAATATTTCAACAAATATCCTTGCATAAGATCTAAAGCCAGTTTGCAATCCTGAGCTCTGTCTTTCTTCATGGAGAGTACAGGAGAGTTTTATTTCAGAATTACTAAGTTCTATCAGAACTACAATGTCATAAACTTTATATTAAATGTAGTCAGTTGTCAGCACCATCAATTTACATCTTTGGTGATGTTGTATCATTAATACAAAAAGAAAACCCTCTAATGGACTGATGTTGATGCTGAGAGTTAGGTCAGTTTTTTATCTTGATGGTTGAATGCATATATTATATAAGATTTTTAATTTCTGAATCCTGGTTAAAAAACCTCCAGAAATTAAAAGTTGTTTCCTGTTCAGATGCTTACTTTTACTCAGACAAATAAATAGGTAGATGTGTTCACATATAAAGTTGAATTAAGTGCCTGTATGCGTATATAAAATACACATATGTTTTTATCTGCATATGTAAACATTTTAATCATTATTTTACATATATGTTATCTATCACTCACTTCTATATGTGTTTCTTCAATATTTTGTCTTGCAATGTTTACAAAATGATTTGACCTTGCTTCAAGAATAGAGTTCTTGCTTTAGCAGAGCTCAACTGACAGTAGCAGAGCTACTGACAACCAAAAGCAAGTGAGTCCATACTGGTCGCTGAGGCAGTGGCCCGGGCCTACCGTAGGTCAAGGTTGTTACAGAATCATACCAGCACCAGGACAGTTTTGTAGGTGTATCTGCGCCAGCTGGCTGGTGGGAGGAGTTTCTGGCTTCAAATCTTCTTGCTGTGTCCTGTATGAAATCAAGTTGTCCACAAACCCACACTTGACTCACATAATTACTTTCTCTTTCCAGCAGAAACAGCAGGAAAAAAACCCCAACATATTAACCAAGAGTGGGTTATATCATGTTTCAGTTTTAGTTGGATAAACAAGCAAAGACAGTAAACCACATTGTCAAGAGACAGAATTTTCCATCCAGCAAAGCGGTACAGAATAATCCAGCAAAGTTCTCCCAAAAGAAGCCTTGCCCTAGGCAGCTGAGAGCTCCATGAAATACTGTGAAAACTGATCGGCATTTTCACAGGTTCTTTACAGGATAATAAAGTTGAGATTCCCTTTTACTCCTTTCATGGCTGACAAGCAAATGAGTTCTTTTTCTTTTTCTCCCCCGATCTGCTCCCCTTTTTTTTTCTTTTTTTTTTTTTAAATATTTGGTGTTTAAAATGTTTCCAGGTATGAAACAGAAGAGCCGAGCAATCCCAGGGGCTGCTTTGCTGGTACTGGGTAGATACCTGAAAGGGGCAGATCCTAACTCAGGCTATTCAGGAAAGATGCACAAAAGAATAGGTAGAAAAGAAATCATTTCCTCCCCCAAGCCTTTTGTCTGTGTTTGTGTATGGCTTTTGACATATAGACAGTTCAGAAACCATAACAGTTTTCCTAAGCCTATGGAGGAAATGTATTACAGATCCATGGACTGATTCTAGATCCACTGTCCAACTCTGAGACTAATCACAAGCCAATCCTTCCCTTCTTAGTACCTTTCTTTTTAAAAAGATCTTTCGTGATCAGAACACAAGCACAGCCACCAAGGTACATTGCTCTTCCTCATGACAGACAAATTTTGTTAAAATATAGACATATGAATTTTAATTTCGCCTTTGCTCAAAGACTACTATAGCAAGAGACTGGGTTAGACTTCTTCCCCAAAAAGAGCCTCAGGCCAAACCCCAGGACTCAGATACCATGGAGACCTGTGAGACAGCAACAAAGAACAAATTCTGGAAAGCAAGCTACTAAAGTCAGAAGATTGTTCTGTTTTCTTGTTGGTCTCTATCCGCATTTATTAGTGCTTTTTTTAGAGAATGACTTCAAGGATCAAATTGTCTATCAAGTTCAGATTCCTTTGATGTTTTGAAACTTGTATATGAACCTAAAGTTACCAGTCTCTCAGACAGACATAAAAAGATTTCAATGCAAAGCTAGATAATTTTCCCCACATCTAATTTCCTTGCATAGTTTGGCATTTGGGGTTTTTTCTTCCTTTTTTTTTTCCCCCCATCCTAATCTGTTTATTTCAAGAACATTCTTAATGGCATAAGACTTGTCCTCAGGGTAGTTTTGAGTTCTGTCTAACCCAATAGCCTGTCTTTTCAACAGCAGATGCTTCACCAGAAGGGACAAAAAAGCTATTAAACTATTCTTCCTAAGATATGTTAGAATCTGGTCCAATCTGTAATCAAAAGTCAACACGCTTGTTAAAAGTTTCTTTTCCCCCTAGCTTGCAAATGTTTTGAATTCCCCTTTAACTTTTCATTCCTGTTAAAAAAAACAGCATCTGAAGTAAGAAATTCCTACCAGTTTTCCTTCTCTTCTACTGTTTCCGTTTTTCATATCTTTTTGTTTATATATAAACCAGTCTAGACCTATTTGTCCTGGTCAGAAATTTATGTGCCACCTGAACACAAGTTATTTAAACAAGTTTTAAATAGTAACACTGCGAATTTTCTTTCATCTGTGGAAAAATTCATTTGTTATCATATTGCCGGAGTTCAAAGCAGGTAGGAACCACCCGCAAGACAGCAACAAGGACACACCATGAACAATTAGTTCTCTCTGATGTTCAGCATATCAAGATTTCCAGCCTTCATATCCCATTAAGTGAAACTGAAGAAAATATTAAGTTTTGAAGAATGCAAAGAAATGAGTCCTAAGCGTTACTTTAAATGTCCTAAAATGCAGATTTACATTTTAAATACTAAGTGGAACCATATTTATAAAGAAAAGGAAAAGGGAAAAAAAATAATGCAGCATCATTCCACACTCCAGCTGGGAAAATCGTGCAATGTATATGCATGATTTAGGGTATCAGTCTCCCTATCCAACCTCTGGACACAGCTGTCAGTGCCAAGCCAGACGGAGGTTGATAGGTAGTCTGGCATCAACAGGGACCTTGTTAAGTTGCCATTAGTCAGAGTCATCCCCTAACGGTTTTTAAGCTAATTTAGACTATGAGAAAAGTAAGAATAACATTAAATTAATTATTACTTTCCCTCTCAGCAAGCAAAAGCAATATTCCCTGCAGTTGTAGCTGAAAACCACAGAACAGAGTTGAAAATAGTCAGCTTAAACAACTATGAAGTTAGAAAATGCGTTTTCTTTCCCTGATAAAGGGAGATGAAACTAATGATAATGCAAACATTTTTATGTAGAGAAAAACAAAGTTAGGAGCAGCAGTTCTCTAAGAGAATATTCTAAATTCATAAAATTGCTCTTTAGCTTTCTACACAATAAATTGCTAAAGAGCAATTTTAAAGAAGTTCCACAAGAAGAAATTAGCATCGTTATTCCCTCTTAAACAAATAGCACAGGCACTACAGCCTTTATTTAGTTATGGAGTCTTTAAGCAATATTGTCCTCCATTAAGGTGCAAGTGAAAAACAAGTTTTTTTAGGCTATTGCATTCATTTAAAGTGACTTTTGAAGGTTTTTTTTTTCTAAAACAAAAAGGCCCACTCATAAACATCACCAAATTAATAGATGTAGATTCCACAGTGCCATAGAACCTGGCTAACAACTGAAGATTCATATTAATTTCAAAAATTGGTTTCTACATAAAGTCATGGTGCTGTCTAGATGAAATAAATAGAAACTAGTATACAAGACTTGCTATTACTGAATGGATTCATATGTATTTATACATATGTGTGTGCTTCAGACATCTAAGTTTACCATTCCATAGACAACCATACAATATTCCTTCTTTGCCTGTAACCCAGCTCAGGTGGAAATTCAACGAATTTTAACCTCCAAAATCCTGAATCAATTTTTGGTAAATCACATCAGGGATTATGCCTAATTGCTCCACTTACATGAGGATAGAAGGTATGTCTGATAGCATCTCTGTGTCATTTACAAGGACTGAAGAAACAAAGATTTTAAGTTTTTCAGTCAAGAATTTAAGTAATGGAAGAACAATACATGGGAACTCTTGCACAACATGCTCCCTTAACACTCCTGGTTTAAACTCCTATTTTTCCAAGCAATTATACCAAGGATTAAACTGTAAAGGATTAAACTGCTACTCTTTCTTTCCCACTTTCATTTTTTCCTCTCTTGAGAACATATAATGCTGAAAAGGCATTATTTCCCATAGAAATGTAAAATCCCACAAATGGGTTAGCATTCTTCCACCAGTATATGTAAGAGAGTGAAGATCTGAATAAATGAATCCTTAATATTCAAGGTCAGGTTGGATGGGGCTCTGAGCAACCTGATCTAGTTGAAGATGTCCCTGCTCATTGCAGGGGGCTTGGATTAGGTGGCTCTTAAAGGTTTCCTCCAGCCCAAATCATTCTATGATTGCATGATTCTATAATATTAATTCCATTCTCTAATTACTTTAAGTAGGAGTGTCATAGCAATTTCTGGGGGAAAAAATCAATTATGAGTTAAAAGGATGTGTATTTGAAGCTATTACAAATCATGATG
Source organism: Neopelma chrysocephalum (assembly GCF_003984885.1). Lineage (NCBI taxonomy): Eukaryota > Metazoa > Chordata > Aves > Passeriformes > Pipridae > Neopelma > Neopelma chrysocephalum. Next base: position 26,494,791 of record NW_020897714.1, read on the forward strand.
AATATGTCAGTCTACAAATGAATCTATGATGCTCTGGTTCTGTCTTTCAAAATGCTATTTTCAACACCATTCTGCACACCGCAATTAGTAATTTGTATGTATCTTTATCTTGCCTCACCTTTTGATCCTGGAGACCATTAATTGGAGCAATTCTTTCCATTACCATTTCAAATGGTTTTGTACAAGAAAAGTGACAGTTGAATTTTTTTTAACACAGCCAGGACTAAAAATCATTTATGGCTTTATGAGATAAATACAGTGATATTATTCTCCACCAAGAAATGAAATGCACATCAATACATCCTGCAAGATCTTCCTTCAGAATGGCTTTCTGGTCTGTGAATGCTTTGAATGAACCCATATTGCCCTGCTTAACTGATTTATATGCACTTTGTGGGTTTTGAGACAGTTGTAGCTTCAGCCCTTTATTGGCAAAACTTTGCTCTTAAGGACACAGATAATACTGGAGTAGATCTGTTCTTTATCTCAATGCTCCAATAGCTCAATGGGCAGTCTATTGATTTGTGCGATTAGGGCATGTCCTGTAGTCCTTGAAATTGTCCTCTTCGTATGATCTAAAGACAAATCAGAGTTAATGTGCAGTAGATATGTCTGAAAGATAAATTTGCCCCGTTATCGTGACATTCATCACCACTTGCTATGCCCTGTGCACCTTAGATTGTTTCCAGATTCCATTAAGACCAGCAAAACTTGTAATTAATGATTGATTCCATTTGTTTTCTGGCACTGTACCTGTAGGGTTGCTGTCAAAGGAGTGTTGCTGGATTACACTTTTACTTATTTATTTACTTGTTTCAATCTCAGTGGTTTAATGAGCCTGCATCACCTCCAGAAAACTGACGGTAGGACAGTAGGAAAATTGTCTGCTTAGAGGGACACAGCTGCTGCCATTTTGCAGCCCAGCCTGCTTGTAATGCTCTGGGACCTGTGCATGCACACACTCATGGAAAGAGCAGAACATCTGACCATAAAATTATGGCAATTTTAAGAACATTTCTTTTTTTGAAGTTAATTCAATTTTTACAGAGTTTAAAAGCACAGGAGTATTTAAACTATTCTAGAAATTAAGGGTAGCTGCTTTTCCTACACGTACACAGTATGCATTTAATATGAAAACATTCCAGTTTCTCATAGACATTAGGGAAGGTAATATATGCCTTTAGAGAACATGTGAGACTAGGAGTAGCTGTCTGTATTCTGCTCTCTCTCTGATTCAGTTTTCCAGATTAGTCAGCATTTACAGTGAACGTACTCAATGCCAAGACCAGACCTTCAACAGCTCTAAAGGGATGTTCCTTTACCTCAATTGCTGTTATATATCTCTAAATAATCTTTCAAAACCTCGTCCTTCCACAATTCTGTAACTGGAATTTTTCTTTCTGGGAATCTCTGAAGTGTAAATAAAAGCTGAGATAATTTTGCAAAACAGGTCCTCCTCAACAGCATTTGTAGGAAAGGTCTTAAGAAGAGTTTTAGAACACTCCTTAAGTGAGTGCTTTTATTCAACATGCCTGTTGTGAAATTGCGTACTCTGAATAATTCTATAAAAGTACATGTTTTAAGGAATTTAAATATTGGCTAATTTTATATTGAAGCTAAGTGTAACACATTGCTTCTGCTGCAAGCATAATGAATTTAAAAAGCAGGTTAAATAACAGTGTTATAGAATTCATATTATCTTTATATTTGATAAAATCCTAACATATATGTCTGTAGTTTCATTCATACATGACACTTTGGCATACACAATTGAAGAAGCTGGTGAAAGATAAGTGTAAATTTGAAACACATTTGAAAATTATAACTAATTTATCTACAGCCCACATACTGATCTTAAGTGTCCTTTCCTCAAAGAACAGTCTCTGCATATCAAGTAAATAAATAGTAGCTGAATATTTTGTTTCATTTAAGGCAACAGAAACACACAGGGTCACTGTGAGAATATGTAGGTTGATGCAATGTCCCAACCCACTGATGAAGCTAAGGAAAGAACAGTCAGCTTAGCCTGATATGAACTCCTGAAGCACCCACATCCTCAGGAAGGTGCTGCAGGTCTACTTGCCTGAGCAAATGTAAGGTATTTTCAAAGCGTGTTAAGGAGTTAAGTGCCCTAGAGATTTCCTCATCTTTTTTGAGTAGTAGAATGGAGAATCCCTCCCACTTTTCCCTCTCCATTTTTGTAGTGGCTTTTAGGAATAGCATTACGGTAGACACTACAAAAGATATCAAATAAATGAAGAAGTGGAGGTGGGTAGCAGTTGTACTAAATGGGACTTTATTCTATGCTCATGACCTTGACCTCTTGACATCACAACAGTTTCTGTATATAGAATGTTGAATTCTTGGCCTATTTTATGGGAGGAAAATTCTCCAATGGAGTAATAAGATAAAACATCATTACTTCAAACTCATAATTTCCATATGTCGGTATGAAAATTATCTGTCAAGGGAATAATAAGTCCCTTCTTTGTGCTTCTAGCAGTATGAAGTGTTGCTAGGAATTTAAGGGAGAAAGTTGAACAAGCTGACCTTATTTAAACTTCAGTCTGCCTAAATTTTGAAAAGCACTTACCTCTATAAAATGGCATTCAGTGGATAAAAGGAGAGAAGATTGGAGGAGTGAAGTTTTCCTGTCTTTCCCTCTAAAATGCTGGTTACTCCTCAGATTGCACACTATTTGCTGAGCCTGGTGAGTCATAACCTTGAATACTCCAATGCTCACCATACGATTGCAAAGACTTGGTTTGTAACAGACTACATAAAGTAATCTAAGCCAAAACAGGTTTAATTTAATTCTATCGATGGGATTTAAAACTGGTCCTAGCAAACCTGCACACAAGCAAATCCCCAAATAATGTGCCAGGACTGAACACAGAACACAAATCAAAGGTCCACCTCAGCAGTTTTCAGAGTATTTCCCCTCCATGGTATCACTCTGGTTGTGTCAACCAGAGCTCCCACCAAAGTCCTGAATGTCATGTTTTGTTCCTTTTGTTTAGAAATTCCATTTGATGTTTCTGTGCTCATCATGGAGAAATTAGGAGTGAAAAGAAAAATGCTGACAGCTCTTTCACTTATAACTCTTGCGTTTTCTGTGAAGTTCTGCTATTCAGTATGTTGGTGCAGGTGTGTGTGAACTCTTCCATATTGGTAACAGAAGGGGAGAAAATAGTGAATTCCTAAGAGACAAGAGTTAAACCTGTAGACATACATGATCTTAGTACAAAGATATGCATTGAATCAAATTGCCTGAGCCTTAACTCATTCATGGCCTTAAATATTCAACAGGGAATCTACGCTGGAAAAAACCACCACACTCACTAATAACCAATAATATTGGAAAGAGATGCTGGGACCACCATTCATACCTAATCAGGACATGCTCTAAGTTTTTTATTATTTCCTTGGCTACTATATGGTTCTCATTTCTATGGAGTTACTTTATGGAATAGTCATTACTGTGATAAAGCCTAAACCATTATTCTTAATGATGCAGTTTTTTCTTAAGTCTTCTCCCTTGTGCCTTTGAATCCTAATCATGGAAGGCACAGTTGCTCAAATTCTGATCTCACTAGGAGTGTCATAAACTGAAATATTTAACTATATTGAGTCAAAGGAATGTATTCAAATTTATAAAGGCACAAAATAGAAAACCGACCAAGTATATCAAAGATAACCAAACATAAAATTCAGTGCTACATCCTCATGAAAACCACAAACTACAAAGACCTGTGGACCTTCTTGAAGAAAAGATAAATGAGTGAGTAACTGATCCAGAAACAAAACAAAATGAAAACAACATTTATCAACAAATATTTAAGAAGTGCTGAACTGCCCAGAACATAAAAAACATTACACAGGGACAACATCTTCACTTCAAATGAAAAACCTAAGAAATCAAAGTACTCTGTGAATAAAGGGAGCTAGAAGTAAAGAAATTCCAATCCAGCCAAAATAGAGCAAAACACTGAATAGATCTAGGGAACCAGGTAGACTCTGGAGGTCAGGCAAAACATTAGTAAAATTAAACATAATTTTGAAAAGATTAATTTATAAACTGTCTAAACTTTTTCAGTGCACACTTCTTAAAGCATAAAGAGGCTGTTGTTTCAGAACTGTCAGTTGAGGGGTTTTTTACAATGCAAAAGCAGTAAAAAAATAAAATGGTACTGCTTCTGAAAAGAGGAGCTGTTCCCCTCCCCATTTTCTTCACCCCCAAAATAAACTAAATGCAGCCATTTTTTCTTGTTTGAAATTATTCGGATAATGGTTGTTCTTGTAATCTTTTGTAGCCTATACTTCCACCCAAATTTAACCCACTCTGTATTATCTGAACTTTGATACATCATCTATATACCACTGTACATAAAAAGGAGTAGTGGATCGATGTGAACTCATTTGATAACCATGGCACTCAGCAGATAAAATACTACTCAGCTGCCTGTGGTCCTCCGGGAAAAAAAAAAAAACACAAAAGCAAGAGACAGTCTAAAGATGCCTTCTTTTCTTCGACTGTCAGGTGAGGAGTTTTATGTGTAGACACATAAAACAAAGTGTACAAAATGCTGCTCTTCCTGTACCAGTTAGATTGCTAACCAGTTTTTCTAGATGATGACCCCGATCTTCTGTGTCACTTAGCATAGATTAAAAAGACAGCAACAAAGTTACAGACCTACCAGTGAATTTCTTTGGACTCCTGTAGCTGGAGATGTGCAGGTGGAGGCTCTCAAAGCCAACAATGACCCTGAAGTAGTGCCCTTGCTTGCTAGTGGCCTTCACTTTAGGTGTTAATATGGATAACCTGTCTTCCGAACTGTCTAGAAATAGTTGACTGCTCTTGCTTGAAGGCACTGCAGAAGGTAAGGACTGTCCTTTGAATACTGCAAATTGTCTCAGTGTGAGCAATTTTTCTGCCACAAAGATCACCTTGCTGTGATGAATTTTTAAATCTCCAACATTTAGACATCTTCTGGGAAATCTTCAGATGATTAGTTATCTTGACTTTCCAGGTTCTCTGTTTCACCACAATCATTCAAAATAAAGTCAAAGATCAAGTCCCTGACCACCTGTTATTGCCCTCTGTGGTTTTTGCATTCAAACTTTGCTTCTTTGCTATTTTTCTGAAGTCCTTCAAAAGTATTTTCTTTAATTCAATGAAAATCATTTGCTTCTTTATCACATCTATTTATATTTTAATATTTACAATTTTCCAGCTTTGAAGAAATGAAATAATAGAAGTGTCACTTTATTAAAAGTCAGGCTAATATGTGATGCATGTTTTGGACTGTTAAGGAGGCATAATGCTATCCAAAATTCATTCAGTTCTTGTGTTTAATGTCATAAACAAGCTTTTAGGTCTGTCTTTTCCCAACTCTGATAATATATTATATTATATTATATTTTTTCCTACGTAGTGAAATACAGATTACATTACAATTCTTTCATTCCAAATCCATCAGAAACACTTTTTAAAGCTGTCACTTTGTTAATCATTTTGTGGAATCTATAGCAATAGAGAGAATTTTTTTTTGTTTCAGCTGATTTTGACAGGCATTATGAATTGTCATTTATGTATAACCTTTTCATTGCAATATTACAGTAACTACAAATCAACTGATAACATATAATAATAATAATGGCCAGTCTTCGTGAACGAAGATTTTGGGAAAGGTCTTTTACCTTTCCAGCCTGCGCAATGGATTTTTTAGGTGAGACACAGCCTGCGCTGAATTGAGCCCACCCTTTAATCCTAAGGTTCATCTGCCGGGGCCAAACAAGCTTGGACAATGGCAGTGAGGTCCTCAGGACGTAGGTTTGTTTAGAGTGACCTTCTCATAGATGGATGGCCTCACAGGGCTAACGGGCTCCATCTGCCCGGGGGACCGAGGAATCGAACCTGGGTCGCAGCAGTGAGAGTCCTGCATGCTAACCACTAGGCCACCAGGGGTCCCGATAACATATAACATATTATCTAATACCTGCACCTGGGATTTTAGGCAAATCTGTACTGACCATTCGTCACTTGTAGAAAGCCGTAGATGCGAAAACTCATCTTTTTCCTGTCATAATGCATAGACAAAGCAAAACTATTTGTTATTCCCAGTTAAAAGAATTTAACCTAGATATGCAATTGGACCCTGCAGTTGCTAAAATATCTGAAGAAGAATGCACACACACTGAGTCTTCATATAGAAATAATATAATTAAATTTAATTAAGCCCATCTTTGCCTTTTCTGCTTTTGTTTCCAAATACTTCCTGCTGAAGATCTCAATCTGTCACCATGTCCTATCTGGTATAGTTCCTTTTCCCACTGTTGGTCTCAGAAAAGCTGGTCACGAGCAAAATAACTCAAAAGATGTTGTGATGTGTTGACTCTGACTGGATACTACTTGCCCACCAGAATCACTCTATCACTCCCCTTCCTCAGCTGCATGGAGGAGAGAAATATTCAAATTTACCCTGCATTTTCTCCCATTTCTTCAGCACATGTTTACCTGTAATTTACTGCCAAATGCTTCAAGTGTTGGCCAGATTCTGGCAATCTCATTCTCACCAAAACATGTCATTATTCTTAAAATGGTCACATCGATTTCCACACTGCCAAATCTGTACATACTTAAGGAGCTACAGAATGTGGTGCTTCGTATGAGTAACCAGAAATAGCTCCTGTAGAAATCCTGCGGAACGGAACAATCTTGTTCTCAAAATATTGGTGCGAAGGATCATCAGTGGAAAGTTGTTGTTTGTTAATAGATTCGTGAAAGATTGATTTTGTAGTGTTATTTAACAGACATTGCATCTGGATGGACCTAAGTTTGGGGCAAAAATTGTGCAGCTGTAGGATTTATATCACTGCCCTGGGATAGACAGTCGTAGTTCCAAATCAGAGGTGTAAGTAACAGAGCATCAAGGTCTCTCCTGGACTCCTTGGAGCTGGACTCAAAGCTTATTGGCATCAGAGCACTCTAGTATCTTTCAAAAATTGGATGACAGGCTTAGATTTTTACTACCTTACTTGATTGGTGTTATATATTTATAATTGAATTATTCACTGCAGTATACTCATTGTTCTGTAGCTGAAGTATTATTATTTTTAACCATTGATGATTAGCACTTTGTGTTGCTAAACTACTGTTAAGGCAGGTAGCCAGAGAGCTCCTGAAATGACCCTCATGAGCTCATGAAATCATGTTGCCAACCCCCTTCAGTGTTTATTTCAGCTGCAAAGTCCCTTACCTGATTTCTTCTTTGATCCAAAAAATGATCAAGGAAATACTTTGCTACAACACCGAAGTGAAGAAATTGGTTTAATTGGAGGGGAAGATGCCCTCAAAAGCCATTCACTTGCTTTCACTCATTTTCTTCTCCTTGTTAATAACACTTTGCAAATAGAGACAGAACTACAAAGAGTCCTGATCATCGCAAGGCTCAGTATGTCAATACTATCATTATCTTGGGACTTGATCTACAGTGAAGGATCAACAGTCTTGACCTAGGCCCCTGAGTTCCATTTTAACGGAAAAAGGAAACCAACTGCAATATCTCTAATTTTGATGATACGAATGACACCTTTACAATGATTACCAGGAAAATCTTAATTTTCCCTTTTGTGATGGATCTATATGATGGGTCTGTTTCGTAGGAACAAGAGCAGGAGCTAAAAGAAATTTTAACTTTAAAGTGCTACATTTCTAGGAGAACTTTACTTTTTACATTTCTAAAGAAACTAGAAACACTAGACTCCTGTATATGTCCCCATTTCAGAAAGTATTAGAGGAATGCAATATTAATACAGCTGGAAGTCTCTATATAAAGTAAACTCAAGTTTCAAAAGCAGAAGTTCTGAAAACTTTATTGTCCTGACTTTGGGAAAAATTAACCTCCTTACTAGCACTGCCTGGTTCAGAATGTTCTCTTGCATCTATAACATAGTTTTAACCATGCAGCTGCACACCATTCTTCTCTCTTCTTTTCTGCAGCCTGATCAAGATGGCATCCTCCTGACCTTATAAATAACAAGTACCTCACATAGAATCACACACTCCATTTTTCATTCTTTTAAGCATAGCACTTTGTTCCTGTATCAAACAGAATAACCAATTCTGGAATTCATGTAGGAAAGCTTGCTATTTTCTGTAAAAGGAAAATCTCATGCTATCTCACCTGTGTGGCTAATAATCTTGCTGCCTTATCAAGCCAGAGTCAGTAGCAGCCATTTAACTACATTTCTCAGCAGTAGAAATGATAGGTGAGCTTTGGAAGATCTTGCTGCAATAGTTTAAGGCAATACAGTGCCAAGCTACTTCATCCAGTCTCTTCTCTTAAAGTTACTGCTTTCTTCCCTCTAGCCCTCCAGCAAAGATGGCAGGGGGCTGGCCATGATTCATATTGTTCCAGTCATTGATCAGCATCAGCACTGAGGGTGAGTTTTCACCGTGCCACCAGACTGCAATACAGAGCAGCCGAGCTACAATCACACAAGACCGGTGTGACCTTGCTCTGCATCGTGATCTGCACCAGTAAAAGGCTGGACCAGACTGCTTTGGTGCTGTAATTTAAAGTTCTATTTAGGAAGCATATAAAAACATGTACATACTATGGATTTGGATTATGAGTCTAAAATATAATCCTCTGGGGAACAGAATTTTAATTTTTTTTTTAATTTTTTTTTTTTTTTTTTTTTTTTTTTTAAATTAGAGGCATAGTCTGAAGAATCCTGGCTCTGGATTTGGAAAGAAAAAGTCAAGAGGGAGAGGTCCTTTGGCAGCTATTAATGCAGTTAATTGGCTGTAAATCAGGAAGGTCATTAGAAGCTGGTGGATGGAGAATGATCTTGCACTCTTTTCCCAAAGGAAGTGCAAAGAACTCCCCATGTTTCTCACAGCCTTTCCCAAAGCATCAAATACTGGCTACTGTCAGAAAGGAGAAGGAACAAGATGGACACTGGCATTAAACAGTCTGACAGCACTGTAACTGCATTCTTTTGTTCTCTTTATCATACCATCATTAAGCTAATATGAATATGCACAAAAGAATGTGGGTTTGGGTTTTTTCTTTTTCTGTTGAAATATTTGCAGTGTTCTCTGGCAGTAAAGACATAAAATGTTACAGCACAGTCAAATATAATTCAAACATAAGGAAGTTTACAAATGCCTAATATTTCCTCTGGAGGTGGAAAAATTATCTCAAACCCATTGAATCATAGAATGGTTTGGGTTAGAAGGAACCTTAAAGATCATTTAGTTCCAACCCCCCTGCCATAGCAGAGACACCTTCCACTAGACCAGTTTGCTCAGAGCCCCATCCAACCTGGCTTTGAACACTTTCAGGGATGGGGCATCCACAACTTCTCCGGGAAACCTGTACCAGTGCCTCACCACCCTTACAGTAAAGAATTCATTCTCTCTTCTCCAGAGCCAGGAAAAATCATCCTAAGACCAATGTTATTTTACTTCTGTTGTAGAAATTAGTAAGTAGGACAACTAGTATCCCATGTAAATGCCAGGTAGAATTGAAACTAAAAGTGTTTATTGGGATATATCTAATTTGAAATCTAATGTTTCTGACCTGTGGAAATGTGCTAAGAAGCTTTATTCCAGAAAGTATTATTTCAATGCAAGCTCTAAATAAAATTATAAAAGATGAGTTTTAAAAAAACTGTCTGTATAAGTAATTAGCATGTTTATTCATTACACAAGAACTTAAGGTATGTATTTTCTTGAGGTAAATATCAGCACAAAGTTAGTGTGGCAAAAATTCCATCTCAACACTGGGAAATAAAAGGTGTCGAACCTAACACATGACTAATTAGCTATAGCTTGATAATTGTTCTGCCTTATGCTTACCATTGGTAAGCAGAGCCATTAAATCTCTAAATCTCTTGAATATCAATTGGATAAAGCAGTGCAAAGACCACAGTTCTGCAAGTGGCTTTGTGCTCGTGATCTCCTGTACCTACACAGAGACCCAGCAATAGAGATCGTGTAGAAAAATTTGCAGAGTAAAGTCTTTGCTCTTTTACCAATACATTTTGTTGAAAAAATAAGATTAAAATAAAAAATATTCATATAATGAGTGTCGTTTGTGATTTCTATAATTCCTCATGAAGCCCAGAAAGCCCATGTTGTTGTGGTATCCATCAAAACTTGTGCACATTTGAAAACCTTTTTTGATGTATCAGGCAGTTAGTTACAGTTTCTTCTGCATTCCCACTTTTTATTCATTTATCTAGGCAGTTGTGGCATCTTAGTAGAAAAATCCACATAAGACAGTTTACAGGTGTGTTTGGATGAGGACAGTGACATATATATTTAAGTAGGAACAGACATTTTGAGAAATCATGTTTTTAATAATGTAAAACGTGTTGTGTTAGAAAAAATAGATAAAAGTCTTCTCTTCTTGTGTTTTATTGTGCGGCTGCAGTACATGGTATTATGTAAAAGGACAATGATTCCTCCAGCCATAATTAACATTTTATTTTTGAAGTAAAAATAATTAAGTTCCCTGTGGTTATTAATATTTTAACATTATAAATATTTTTTAAAACAATCAAAAACTATGTCGTCTGTTATTGAAAAAGCACACAGACCAAATTAGTTCCGGGCAAAGAGCGTAAAACCATTTCTAAGAAGATTAATTTGCTCTCACAGTGCTTATAATCATGAACCTTTTTGTGTTTGACTTTTACAGCAAATGTCCTTTTGGCAGAAGCATATAAAACATTGAACTTTAAGTGACCATTGGAGAATATGTGTGGAAAACAAACTGAATTTATAAACATAAATATTCCATTCCCATCCTCAATTAATCAAGGTATGATGCTTACCATCTGATCTGAATACACATTTTAAATCAACCAACACAGTACAAATTTCAGATTTTGAATGCTTGTGATAAACTGCCTCTGCATGATTTATGGACCAAGAAATATTACTGAGAATTTTTAAGATACCTGAAGTGTGTAGATTTTGGGGGTTTTCAGCACGGTCTGTATTACAAGTAGTACAGCACAAAAGAAAAGTCACACAAGGTGAAACCATGGGTGCTGAGAGCCCAGTATCCACATCACATTTTAAGGAGGATTAAATTGTTCCCCTGATGAGTGAATGAATGACTGAGTAAATAGTGGATGGAGGATGTTAAGCACTCTCCTGGATCTCTTCTTCCAGGTTCTTTACTTTGGAAAGGAATCCCATTCATAACTCTGACACCACCCCGAGATGCAAACCAAAGCACAGAAAGGGAAAAACTGGAATTACAAGCCTGATCTGAAACAAAACTAGGGCTGTAGGTGTACCTTATGTGTGAGTTGCTTGTTGTCAGTATTTATACTGTAAGGTACTTCTATGCAACATGGAACAAAAACTACTCAATTTTCTCTTTATTTATATTTCTGAAGTAGTCCTAAGTATTATTGTAGGAATCTCAAATACTTGCACGTATACCTAATATACTATACACATACAGATATTTCAAAGAGCATAACCATGTATATGTGTTTCTTTTCAGGTCACAGTCCTCAAATACAGCACATAATTTTACAAAACACATTCAAATGACTTTGTAATAAAGATTTTTTTACCCAATAAATCTAGAGCAGAGACTAGATTCCTTTTATGAGAAATGGTGTGTTACTTTAATTTCACAGTATGTACTTTTCTGACATGGAGGAGAGATATTATAATAAACTTTCTTCCAGGATGATCTTTTAAGTCAAAATCTAAATCACCAGGGTTATATATTTCAAAAAATAAAAGCCTTAAATTATGTCACACAGCGATACAGGACTGCCTAAACCCTTAGAGTTAGCAGTATGGTAGATTAGTTTTCTAGCTTTTCACCTCTACAGAAGTAGCTTCACATCCTGGTGCCAATTTAGCTCAAAAGTAAAATGAGTTTGCAATTTTCCTGCTAATACCCAGTGGTTAGTCTCAAAGAACTGGTGCCTGGTTCCAGATGATTACCAGTGCTAGTTTATTAGAAACTTATCACTGGCATAGCAGGGGTAGTGCCATATTAGTGACATAGCTACTACTGTCAGTGCTTCCAGTCCCTGGGTCTCGAAGAGAGAGTGCTAGCAACCACCCTCAGCATGGCCATTTTTCAACAAGTTATGCCCAGAAAGAATCAGCAAGCAGGTGGAATTTCCTTCTTCCCCAGCAGATCAAATCTGAATCTCACTTTGGGAAAAGCGGAAAAAAATTCACTGCTTGGATGTACCTCCTCTGTAGATAAACAGTGGCAGTTTTTCTATTTTGCAAGGATAAAAAAACACTATGAAAATGTATAAAAAGGTATCATTTGAAAAAATAAGTAAAAGTCTGTGATTGATATTTCTTTCAATAAAGGTAGAGATGAACACATCCCTCTGTTTTCTGGGTTTAATCCAGACATAACAGATGATAGACACTTCTTTCCATGTAAGCATAGAAGATCTTCCTGAACAAAAGCTAACTAGGTGATCATGGAACACTTTTGTGTGTATGAAGCTTGTGGACTCATGTTAGTAAGAACGAACTCACAAAGCATTCATTTCATAAAGTGCAGATACATATTTTGAGTTTAGATGCTTGTATGAAAAAATAAAGCAAAATCAAACCACAAAGAAATATATCTTCTCTTTCTATTTATAGAATAAAATGGAGCTCTTATATAACAACCATATGAAAAGTATCAGAAGTTTTCATCCTTTAAACTTGTGTACATTTCACACCTCCTTGTAAAAGGCTTCTAAGTGTCACAGGTCGATTATTTTCTTGAATTTTGTTTAGAATATCAATATTTTCATAAAAGCTCCTTTGAATCTCCAGTATTTCTTCATTAAATGCAATATAATCAAATTGCTTATCCAGATTTACACTGCATTGCTCTTTTTACAACGGTTTGATAGCTGCATTCATTAGAGTTATACTGGTACAAAAGCTAGATAAAACTAGTGAAGAATCAGAACCCTTTTATATATATAGATCAGTTTTTGCTGGAAACAAAACCTGAATGTTTTCAACTTTGCATATTTTAACTTATCTGTACCAAAAAAGGGAATGATGTCTGTTGCCAAGACCTATACACACTATTCATTATGTCTGGAAAGAGAGGACAGCCTTAGTTCATTAAAAAGTTGCTAAATTTTTTATTAGACCCTGGCTAGTTAATCCATTAAAAGGAACAAACCACTTTTTCTCAAAGTTTAATAGCTTGCTTACATCATGCTGTGAAACACATAAGAATGTGCACAGAAGACAGCTCAAGTTTTGAAAAGTTTTATCTTTTTATACTGTTGTTTATCATATGAAATAGATGTAAATACATAGTGGTCTTGTTTAAGATATATGAATATCTCGCATTATGTTTAGTATCTTTTATACGCTATTTTGATCTATGATTTGTTCTGAGTGCCCTCTACTGAAAAGTAAGATGAAGTGATTAATTATTTAGTACCCGAAGATATAATGCTTTCAAAAAACATTAGAGAGTTGTACATTCTTAAAAGACATACATATTGATATGTGAAAGGCTTTAGAGAAAATTTACTACTTCAAAGATTAGTATGTTATGTGTATGTGTTTATATATATATATATTAAAATATGGTGTGTTTGTTCCTTCTGCTTCCAATTCCCTGAAAATATTTTTTTATTTTTTTCTAAGATTATATAACAGCAGAAATCCAGTGCAATTGTTGAGTAACAGACATCTCTTGAGAGCTTGCTCCAAAACCCCTGGAACTCACTAAGAATCTGCTCATTTGTTCAAGTGCCTTTGAGTTGGTCCTAAGTAGGTATTGTATAATATTAATCAGTTACACAGACAACTGTTCTGCTACTGTAGGACAATATAAATTAGAGAAAACAAAAGCAGCAGGTGGTTGAAATTTGGAAATTTAGCAATCAGTTATCGATGCATATATGCGTGTTATGCATATATATATAAAAATATGCATATATCTTTCTCTACAAAAGTCAAAATGAAATGTTCATCCTCAATACTAATTGAATTCTTACTGTTCAACAAGTTTCCCATCAACTAGGAACCACCATCGTCTTACTCAATAGAGATCAAACAAAATTTATACTTTAAAGTGCTGTATTATAATATTTTTAAAGATTTTTAAAGCACCATTGCATGTATTTTTTAAAACACATATTGAAAAGAATATATTTTTTAAAGTATGTTTGAGAATAGTATTTTAATCAATGCTTAAAAAAATTGCTCATAAACTGTAGGTATGCACTGTTTTACTGCAATACTATCGATGTGCATTCCCAGTCTGTATTTCAAAGGAACAAAGAGGTCTCTGATATGATATAACTTTACTCCCAGCCAAAGGACATACAGATTTTTGGTTGAGACAGAAAGAAAAAAATGTTTGCATAATTTACTGGCTAATAAAACCAGCAAATTATGATGCTTCCTCAGCCTACTGTTTACTAAGTGTGGGTAAGAGTGATTGCTGTCTGGTACTGCCAAGCAAAATGTAGGAGCTAGAGATCCCCTGCTAACAGAATGTGACCCCAAACTCTCTCCATCATACTGTAGTAAATATGATGTGTCACCTGCTCTTGAATGAAAAGTGCCTCAGAACTTTATTGGCCATCTTCACTAATTCTTTCTCTACATAATACACTGTTCACTAATATATTGGTGCCAATCTCAGCCCCCTGCTCTAGCCTGCTTTTCTACTTTATTTCCTCTCTTACCTTTTAAGCAAAGTTTGTTGCTTCTTTGGGGTTATTTTGCTAGTCAGAACAGGCATAACTTTATACATTCATTTATTTTTTATTTCCCCAGTTTATTACATTTTCCTTTGATTCTACCTTTTCCAATGATTTTCCTTAGTTCCTCTGAAGAACTTCTTGCTAATTCTCACCACTCGGGTAGCTGACTACAACTCATATTACGTCAGTCTTTCTTCTAATTTACACTGCATTTTTATTAGGTTTGTTCACCAAATATCACATAAATGTTGTGTATTGCAAGATTTTCTAAATGTGTTATAATAAATCTCTTAAGTGTCTGTCTCCATTTTATCTGCATTCTGATTTTTCCATGAAAACCATTTTCAGTTCATGAGTTTCACCATCACTTCCATAAAAAATACTGATAGAAAAGGATTAGTTCAATAGCTCCCAGCCTCACTGTCCTCTTTAATGAGCTCAGATTTCCTTCATATTTAGAAATTATAGAATGTTATGTTGTTTATGATGTGCTAAAATTGCTACAAATATAATTACTATTTAGGTTTGTTCCTCATACACAATGTGTATAACTCACATACAAGTGCATTTGCAAGTGTGCAGACACACCCATTTACTCTATTCTTGTATTAGGGCTGTTCCAGTTCAGCCTATTCCAATTCATTCTGTAAATTGCCCTCCACTTCATAGAGGGCATACATATATTCATTATAAATAATTCCACATAGCCACATAGCAATATCAGCTGTATCCATGGATCCGTATGCTTTGTCAGTCAAATTCTTATCCTCAGTCTAAACTCTGCTGTCATCCAGGCAGCTTAGCAAACTAAGGAATTTCTGATTCATCCTAATTGCTCTGACACACCTAAAATATGTGGGGTTCAGGGAAAAGAGCAGAATCTCAAAGAAGGTAGTTCCCCTTAGTGATTGTAAAGCCATTATATCAATAGTGGGCTCTCTACAGATCTGAACAGCCAATTTTAACATGTGCTGCCCACGTGGGCCTGCACATATGCAGGAAATCTATTACTTTTTTAGCCTTAGGCTCACAAGACCAGCATGAATCAACTGTTCGTCACGTGGGCAGCTAGTCTCTGCCAGGGAGCTTCAGAAGGTATGTGATGTCAGTCATGTTTTGAGACCAAACCCCACTCCTGTAAGACAGATCTATCAGAACGTGCTTTCTCTTACATTAGATCACTCAAGCAATTTAGAAAGGAAAGTGTCCCTTTCCTGATGAGGATGGGCAGTATGCAAATACCATATCAGTACTCAATAATCTAGTTGCTATAAGAATCTTATGACTCACAATGGAGCCTCTGCATGTTCTTTCAAGTGCCGGTCACACTCCCCAGAACTGAGACATGGTTACTCCAGGGAAAGGGAAGTTAGGCAGGGAAAACACAAATGTTCTCAGTTCTCCCTCCCAAATGAGTCCCCACCCCATTTCCTGCCCACCCAGCAGCTGTCCTTCTGCCTCTCTGCTGCAGGCTGCCAAAGCAGCCACTGTATGCAGGTCAGTGGAAGGGTTCTGGCTTCCTGGCAGATGGGTCACTGAAGAAGAAGGTTGTGCAAGGGGACTCCAGGACTATCTTGGCCCGTGGCTTCCACTATGTTCATCAGAGAAAAAATCCAAGGACTCCCATGAGATCAGACTGTGTGAGGAGCTGGAAAGCTATTGAAGGGTGAATCACTTCCCCCAGAACCTCTTGTTTCTATAGTTTCTATAGGCATATTGCAACATGTTGATGCTTTCTATGAGCGCCATTACCTTAGAGGAGTGAAATTCTAAATCTCAGAATTGGGCTTATTGTCCTGCACTGGGGTTCATGTGCCTGTTTGAGCTGGTCATCCCTTCACAGTCAATGGAGAAGACTAGTTATGCTAAATGACAAGTTTATCTCATCTTAAGGTAGACAAGTAAGAAGGCTCAGATAATTCACAGCACAGTACCCACTTCTACAAACAGATGACAGATGAGATACATGCATCTACATTATAAATAGTTAAATGTAGGTAAGACAAATCCTACCCATAAATTCTTCTGCAATCTTTGTTTTATAGGCTAAGGTCTACAGCACTCAAGAGCTGTGATTTCTAGCTGATTTTCAGCTGATGGACAGGCACAGTGGAGTCGCAATCTATTAACGTATCTTAAAAAAGCTTTTAGGCTGCTCTAAAATAGAGCAAAACATCAAAACTTCATCAAAACCTGAATATAGTACTAGTCTCACAACTAGACCTAGACCTTCTTTGTGAGCTTCTTTCTATTAAATCAAATGACAACTCTATATGGAGAAGAGTGTGGTGACACTTTTATCTCTTTTGGGCAGAGGAAATTACTGTCTATTGCTTACTGAAAATGTATGCAAAAGCTTTTGAGTTTACAAAAAGCTTGCTTTAATTTTTTTTTTTTACTTTTGCTTTAAAACCTGCATTTTTAAAGTTCATCTTCTCAGAGGTTTCTCCCTAAGTGCATCATTCACTGTTATGAAAGCAATATGAAATGCTCCATATTCACGGTTATTTGGTAGTGATTCTACCCTAAAACTGTGGCTTGATTTCTGAGTTTTGACAGTGAATAAGAGATGCTGTATTACAGTGCCCCAGAAGTTTGCTCTCAGCCAGTTGATTAAAGTTATCATTATATTCTTTTATCATTATATTTGTTGCCTTTGACTACGTGCATTATAAACCATTTGGGAAAAACTCATGTTTTTAAGAGAAAAAGTACTTGTGACAACAAAATCTGAAAAAAAAAAAAATGTAGGAGTGCAATTTTGCAGGTATAGATTTTTTTAAGGAACTTTGAAATGGTAAAGAATCTTCTACAACTCTATCATGTTCCTTCTCAAATAGATGTTTTATGAATGAAATAAATACAATATCTCCCTGTAAGATCACAGAAACCAGATATCAATAGAAGCTTCCCATGAAAGTTAATGAACCACATGTTTTAGAGACTCAGATGTACTAATAAGAATGTCTGACACCACTTCTAGCCCTTTGTGCCTCACCACAACGTGTTTCTTTAAATACTGTTCATATATATATACAATGATTGAATGACAAGTTAGAAACCCTGATATGAAATCTTGATAAGACTATTCATGATTCAGCCACACTTGGAATATGATTTCTTTACATGCTTGAGTTGTTACTATGGTTATATTGTCCTATATCCTTATCCATTCTGACATCTGCATATACTTCACAGGACTCCTATTGATGTGGTGGGCCAATATGACAGCATATTCAAACAGACTGAAAAAATATTTTCTTTCCATAAACATTAAAAAGAATTTACTTAAAATAGAATAGCCTTCATACAGCCTTCACAATTATCAATAGCTGTGACCTTTAGACAGATTCTGATGCTGTGAATTTCCTCAATGTTCACACACTAGATCAAGAAATTTGTAAATATTGTATTTTGTGATAAGATAATGAATTCAAGATGGGTAACCAGACTTTGGGGTGGGGTGGAAGGAACCAACATTCCTAGCATTTAATTATGCTATTTACAAAACCACAATTATTGTGGTTTTCCATCAGGAAATCTCAGCCCCCTCAGGCTGAGTGCAAAAATTTGCAGCACACTTCTTCCAGTGCACCAGACTTGCCCATTTTGTCAGTCAGGGCTGAAAGAAAAACTGGTGCCATGGACCTTCCAGTCCCTTCTGGGAAACTATGTGCACTGCCAGCCCCCCTTCCAAAAACTTCAGTCAGTAGCAACCACACTTTATTGATGAAAGACCCCCAGTTCTCTGCATGGTGCTAACATGTTATCTTTGAATATTGTTTCTGACTTATCCCCCGACTGTAAACAAAAGGGAAAGCAATGATTCATGGCTAGAAATAAATCCTTGAAATGACTGATTATGCAGAATTGAAGTTGTGTCAATTAGAATTACCACAGTTTAGTTCCTTTCTCTCACTGGAAAAAAAAATTAAATTACAATTTATTAGAGAATAGAAAACATCATTCTAAACCTAACAGAATTTATTTACCATGGCCTAGGTAGGAAACAAGCTCTCTCAGAACTAGCACATGAGATATCACTTTATGACTGGGCACATTATTTTGGTCCCATGGTCCAGCCAAAGAATTATGCAGCAGCTGTTAAAGTGCAAAAGACTTAAACACAGGAGGGAGAATCTGATTAGATTTCAATTACCTAAGAGGACTGCTTTGGTTGAGGATGTTCAAGGAGTACTGCATTCCTGCTGCCACCATCAAACTTTCAAAGAACATATCTCACTGTGCAAATAGCAAACCTGGCTTGCAGGACAGGTCAGACACCCAGTTAGGTAGCTCTGTTTTTCCCCCAGCAGAATGTAGGACAGGTGGCAGGTACAGGAAGAAGATAGCAGGATGAGATTCATCCACAGATGTGTGACATGGCATCTTCTCATTTTAGAAATTGGTTTTCTATTTTCCAGCATCTGTTGTGAACAAGGAAAGTGAATCATGAGCCACTGCTTAAGAGCTGAGAATTAAATGAAGTTCTGACACAAATGAACATAATTTCTGTTGTGAGTAAATGACATTGTACCCACTTAAGTCAAAGCTGAATTTCGTCAGTAACATATACCAAGCTCCAAACTAGTGATGACAGAGATAATTAAGAAATAATGACAGTGGAATGGAACAATGTCACAGGATAAAGGTCTCCTGCTCTCAACAAATGCTGAAATGAGGTTCATTTATCATGAATGAGTGTTGAGGCAGAGCTGCTATCTTTTAAAAGCATGAAGCTTTTGACAATGTTGAGTAGTAATTATTTTTTTTATTATATGGAACTAAATTATTTGTATAGATGTAATATTTTTATTATCTGCATGTATATCTATGCAGTGACAATCGATGGTGTAGATGAATAGGTATTTATTTCATAATAGTTGATCTATTTTATTCTAATTCACTTAGGATATGTCTTAATATATTGTAGCAAAATAGTGTTGTCCTTCAAAACAAATGGTTTTGCTGTATTTGCACTATCACAATTTATTTCACTGGGTTTTGTACTGCTCCATTAGGACCTAATCATACATTCACCAAATAGTGCTGCTGTTGCTGTGAGAGCAGGATACAACAAAATGGCCCACAATATCCTTAATTTATCAGGCTTTTTAATTAAATATTTTTGAAGCAAAATAAATTTGAAGGCACTCTACCATGAAATATCAAGTACAGAGGAACAAAACCAGAACAAAAATTATAATCACCAAACAAACTACTTGTGCCTGGGTACAGGTTGATAATGGGTCTGGGAAATCAATAAGGAGCGTGCTCATAGCCATCTCACTAGAAGGCACAAAGAGACATAAATTCATTAGATGCAGAGGCATAGCCCAAATTAATCAGTAAAACCTGGCTGCATTGAACACTTCTAGTAGCAAAAAATACCTCATTTCACCAAAGCTTGTGGTTGGCTTGTATTACCAGAGAGAGGTTATTTTAAGAAAGTTGGCTTTGAGGAAAACTTTGAAAAGTATGCTGAGAAAGAGAAAAAAAATAGTTTTTCCTCTTATTCTGTAAGTTTTTCAGACCCATCTACTTTGCAAATTGTCAGATTATTTCAGCATGACTTCTTGTCCACAGCTGAAGAAATCTCACTGATGCAGTTACAAACTCATTCCTCCTTCCAAAAGAAAGCAAGGAAGGTAATAGGAAGAAAAAGGCAGCAGAGACTGTTAACATGCTATGATTCTATAGAATATGTCCTTTTAAGACACCATGTCACAAACACATGCTTCAAACACATTGATTCTCTGTGACCTTGTCTTCTGTTTCGAAAAGTAGGTGAAAAGTGACAAAAATGAGAGGCTGAGTGATGCAGGTGATACAGCCAAGTGGCACAGGCAAGGAAGCACTTCTTCAACCAAGAAATGACAGATATAAAAGGTTTATTATCCCCAAAAATATTTTACCTGGTAAAAAAACAAACAGAAAACAAACAAACAAACAAAACTATCAGAGAAGAAAATTGTCTCCAGATCACCCTTCTCACCTCTTCCAATATGTAATTAGCCATCACACATCAGGAGTCACTGTTACTTTCACTGTCTGACACCAGCCTGGAACCACCTCCTCACAGAGCACCACAGCTTCAATCACTGTCTCACCCCACTTAGGACTGAAGGTTCACCAAATGAGGTTTTCCAAGCACTCTTTAATTCCATCTAATAATAATTGTGACCTTTTATGTAGCAACTGTCAGGGCCCCAAAGGTGCTGCCAGTCCAGACCATCCCTGCCCATTCTCTGGAGCTCCTCTTACCCTGCCCACGGCCCAGGACTCAATGTCAGCCCCCGTGGCCATCAGCCCCTGCCCCAGCAACACCTCAGCAGGGCCCAGCTCCAGCTCCCCATAGCCCTGCTCTCCCTGGCCCCTGGCTGCACCAAGCTGGGACCACCTGTGGCTGTTCTCCCCAGGCCAGGAGAAGCTCTAGGAATCTGCTGGCTTCCCAACTAATTGCTCTGCTGTTCCTCCTGCTCAAACTGCCACAGAAAACACCACACCACATCCTTATCAATTTGCAGAGGAAAAAAAAGGAATTTTATGTAGTTACCCACTGGTAGCTAAAAAACAAGCAACAATTCACAGTGGATACAGAGCTCCAAGAGACCAAAAACTTGTCCATGTCATGTATCATTTACAAAGCACGGTTTGAAATAAAATAGAATAGCTATTGTTTTGCCCTCTGTCCCTAACGAATTATTTTCAGAAATTAAAACATCTTAAGTCTCCATAAATAATTCCATGCTATGCATCTTTTACAAAGCGTTTCTGCAAAACTGAAAGCACTGTTTGCTGCTGACTATCAGAAGTTGCTTCAGCTGTCTGTGTAGGTCCTGAAGGACTCTCTTTGCTCAGATTTGTAGTCTTAAGTATCAACTGCACCAAATCAAGTGGAAAAAAATAATGGTTGCTCAAAAAAAAGTAAAATGGAAAAAAAGTAATGGTTGTTCCACATTTCTGAAAATCGAGGAAGCATCTGTTAGGACAAAATACTGGGAGCTCTCTTTATGATTATGGGTTTTTCTCACAGTGAATTAGAAGTTGGAAAAAGCAGCCCAGATGAGGACTCTATTGTGCCAGATATTATAAAAGTGTGGAAGCAAGAAGAGCAAATTGAATGGTAGAAAAAAAATTAAACTTTTTTTGATATTCTAAAACTAAGGTAGATTTCTGGTTCATCCATATTCAAACCCTACGTGGAAAAGAAAAATAAAGGATGCCAGAAAGAATCACTGCTATCATGCTATAGCTTCTAACTCTGGGAAATTAAGTATCTCCCTCAAAGTCACAGGGACAGCCTGAAGTCTGTTGGAAAAAGAGAACTCAGACTGCGGTAGCACTGCTGTAGCCACAAGCCTCAGTCCTCTTCCAAGAAGGCAGTTCTGAATATTCAAAAATCTAGAAGTTCTCTCTCAACCTATTGCTCTGCTGACAAAATGATGCCAAGCAGTTACCTTTCTATGCCACAAGAAGGAAGGCCATGATTTCACGTGTTGGATTCCTGTGCTGGCCTTTCATCTTTTGAGCAGACACCCATTCTGACCAAAATGATCTCATCTTCATTCAGGTAGGATGCAAAGAATAGCAGCATTCCCGTATCCAGCTGACATGATGTTTCAGTCTGTTATTATTAACACCTTTGCTGGAAGAGTCACAGCACCCTTCCTCTCTAATTTGCAGGTCAGGAACATTTCACTTTGACTGTCTCCTGGATTGCTGTATAACTGTAATAATGTCTATCAGACAGTTTTCTCTTTTTTTTTTCACTTCTTACTCAAAATTAGACGGTTAAAAATATGTAGATAGAGAAAAACAATCTTTAAGGTTTCAGGGTTTATTTTACTGTTTATAAGGGATGTACAATTATGGAGATACTATCGCAGAATAAAAAAAATATATTCATGAATGTTGCAAGACAGACTGTGTTTGTAACCAATGTTTCCAATTTTTTCTTATACTCATAGCTTCTTAAAAGCTGATTGTTGAAATGCTTCTTTTCCCCAGGTGCTGATGCTTTTTTGATATCCTTATTAAATTCCAAACTAAGAGACCACGGTCAAAATCTAATCTGAGGTAAAAAGTAACACTTGAAGGTTCCAAGTAAGACCAGGTTGTTATCTTATTAGAACTACAGAGTAAGTTCTTATGCAAAAATGAACAAGCATGATGTACGAGAAGCACAGCAGGGAGCTGTTGAAGATTGAAGAGCGAATCATGGTTCTCCCTCGGTGATTCTACAAAACTTCCATTTGCCAAGCCCAGCAGTGCCTTCAGAGCCAGCCTCTGATGGCAAACATGGCTATGAATGCAGTCAGAGACTACAGTCTGTTGCTGACGTTTTTGGCATGGTACACTGGTACTCCAGCTGAATGTCATAGAAATTCACTTCAGAAAGTGGTCAAGAGCTATGAACTGCAGGGTGTACCACTACTATGGCTACTCTTACACCTGCTTATCATCACCTGCAGAAGAAAAAGTACTTTTTATTCAGTACTCACTAGACCAGCCTATTCTTCCTTTGCAAATTACTAGGCCTCCACTCATTTACACCAGGTAATTTGTAGCCTTACTTTAAGTAGAGTAGCTTAACCATGAAAGACTTCTGAACCTTATCTGCCTTTAGGCTGCCTATATTGACTAAACTTCAAAACTCCCAACACAGTATTTGTTCAAGGATACATCTTACAAAACTGGGTATTTGTGCCATGGTTTTCCCATCCAAAACATAGTACCCCAATCACTGGTTGAATATTGCATGGACAGTGTGAAGATGTGAATACATGCAATTAATTTGAAAGAAGGGAAATTTTCTTCCTTAATCAACATCAGCCAACAAAAAGCAGTCAAACCAGTTTGAACTTGGTAATGACCATCAACCAGTATAGCAAGAGTTGATAAGGTCTGGTCTGATCCCACTGACCAGAATCTGTGAGGCATGAGCTCACTGCATCCTAAAACATCATATGTGGTGACATAGACTGAGACCACTTCCAAGGGGGAAATTAATGTTTTTTGTGGATACAGGGGAACACAATGCAACTGCATATTCATTTAAAAACTGCAATGCTATTGAAAATTCAAGCAGTGGGAGTTGAAGCTAGAAAACAAGCTGTTATATCCTTTCATATGCAGAAAAAGTAGTTTTCCACTGAAATAACACATTGGAAAAAATTCCATAATTCCTAATCTGAATTCACATTTCAGACTAACCTCCTCAACAGAAAAGTGTAGCATTTCCTTCATCCATAACTTGACTCCAACAACAAAAATTTTGCCTGGAACTAGTTTAGGACAAGTTTGTGAGCACATCTCACAAGCAGAATCATTAATCTCCTACAGAAAATAATGTCATAGTACTAGACTGAGAAAAACTATTTTGTTGATGAATTTAAGTATATATCCATGCTACTTACTTAAGAATGAGGTTTAGACAGTGATGTATTTGATAAAGATACAGTGAGACTACTTAGTGTAGCTGGTATTTTCTGTATATCTAAAAGCATTTTTCAAAATATTTAGGACAGCCAAGAGAGATAAGAGTTGCATACCTGTCTCCAGTTATCTGTCTGAAAATCTCAGTCTTTAAATGCTGGTTTAGATTTTTGGGGTTTTGGTTTTTTTGGGGGGGGGTTGTTTAGATTTTTTTATTTATTTTACTTATATAGAATATACCTGCTTGTACTTTTCTGTATCTATGTACTTATCAATACTACCAATAGTAGTAAGGTGGTATGATCTTCATTGAAATGAAATTCTTGTGTGCAAAGATGAGCAATATAAGAAAGCACCAAAGTCTCACTGCTTAAATATACAAGTGGGGTAGCAAACTGATTCATGCGCAAAACTTTGACTCTACTATAATCAGTGGCAAAACTGCCAGTAACTTCAGAGACAGAAAATTTCATTTGTGGACTGTGTGATACATCCATGGGCACAGTTGATCTGTAGAAAAGTTCAGAAATGGAAGAGCTTAGCTCCCACCCTTTGGATGCAGTCCTTACTCTCCTTAAAACCAATTTAAGACCCTTTCTTCATCAGTCTGTACATGTATCTCCTGTCAGCTTTTGCTAGAGTTCTGGGTATGTATCAAAGATAAACAGACTGCTTAATTATTAGTTGGTGATGCATGACAGAATTTTGAGGACAGGACTGTAAATGTCACACAGACAGTAAATATGTTCATATTTTGAAGTTTGGAAGTAGGCATAACTTGCCTTCACTGTAATGAAAATATGTACATACTTTTTTATTGCTAGCAAGCTGACTTTAATGAGATAATTATACAGATCTAAGTCCCTATGAGGGTTAAAGGAGTCTTCAAATAAACCTACACAGTTCCCTGCCCTTACTAGTTACAGTCTAAACATTCTAAGATTTGTCAGAACATTCTGCAGCTTTAACACAGGGTTTTGACAATGCCAGTCTCAGGGAATGATTTCTTTAGTAGCATCTGATATTTCTGAAATACATTCTGTATCTGTGAAAAAGCTCTATGGAACAGATGTTACAGTTTGTATACAACACAGTCTATTACTTTTCTAAGATTTTGAAAAATGCCTGTGTATGAATTCGTATGCATAAATGCATGAACCTTCAAAATGCCAAAAGCCTATTTTTGAGAAGTATCATCTTGTGTTTTTAACAAGTGTCTATACTATATTAAGTACAGAATTCCAGAATTAAAACTGGAATGATCATTTATTGTATAATTTAATAATTTACAGCTATTTAATGATGGTTATAAAGCTTTTGACTGTTCAGCTTTACAGTTTGTTAAATTTGTTAATTTACTGGTAACAGATAAAAAATTCAAAATCCAGAGAGGAAAAAAAAAAGCACAGCAGCACACTTCTCATTTTTATGAAACCAAGACACTCAAGCAGCAGACTACAGGCAGTAATAAAGTTTACTTAGCTGCTAAGTAAACTGCTAGCAGACGTCCTTCAACTATACCTAATTAGAATTAAGTATTGTAAGGCATATGTATGCCATCGAACTAGAAGAAATTTCCTTCACGTATATAAAAATGTATCAGAATTTCAGCAAGTATATGAACAAATTGACAGCTAAAGTCTTGTTCAGCTCCGCAGACAATAACTGAAACAGCCACTAGCGGTATATGCTGTGCTGATTTTCAAAAGTGTGTTCAGACACACGTTGGAACTTTTTATCTATAAAATAATCCAACTTTACAGAACTTGTTGAGGAAATAGACCAGACAACCGCAAGGTTCCTCTAACTCTTTATAAGCTAAAGAAATAGCCGAATTCAACTGTTCGGTAATTCTGCTGCTGGGGAAGCGGAGTGGAGATGGCGATTTGGTTAACGAAGTTATCTGACGTGGCTCGACAGACGGTGTCGAAGATGACAGTGCCCAGGTCACCTCAGAAACAGCGTTAGGTGAAGAACGATCGGAGCGGTGGGGAATCAACTCTGCCTCGTCCTCCCGGCGCGATGAGCGGCCGAGCAGCTCCACCCGGAGCGCCCCGCTGCCATCGCTGCCCCTCGGGGACGGAAGGTCCTGTCGCTGGGAAGGGGACGGGGCTCCGCCCGCCGGCCCCACCGCAGCCCCCGCACCGCCCCGCACCACCCGTCCCGGCACGGCCCCTGACCGAGGCCGCCGCCCACCGCACTGCGCCGCGCCCCGACCGGAGCCGTGGGGCGGGGGAAGGAAAAGTTTCCCGGGGGGATGCGAGGGCCCCCCGCCCCCTACGCCGGGCTGCCATTGGCCGAGCCGCCTGCCAGAGCCCGGAGCCACAAAAGGCGTTGCTAAGTGGATGTTTATTTTTTTCCCCCTCTTTTTATTTTTTTCCCTCTCCCCCCCCTTTTTTTTTTGTGTCTCCCCCCCCCCTCCTTCACTACTTCTTCGGTTCACTCGCACCGCTCCCGCCGCCGCCGCCGCTCCGCCCCGCTCCGCTCCGCGCGGGAGGCAGCGGGGGTCGGGCGCGGAGCCGTCCCGCTCCGGCCATGGCCTAAGCGGGAGGGTGGCCGGGGCAGAAGATGAGTTTCCAGGCGGAGGACGGCGTGGGCAGCCTGTGCCACAAGGCGCTCCAGATCATCTCGGAGCTGTGCCTGGGCGGGCAGGTGGAGCGGGAGAAGTGCGCTGGCATCTTCCCCCTGGAGACGGCCCGACAGGGCATCGGTGGCACAGGTACCGATACACCGGACCCGCCGCCGGGCTCGTCCTGCCGCCGCCGCGGCGCGGACAGGGATGGCGTGGGCGGCCGGAGAGCGCAACTTTTTCCTTTGCTTTCCCTGCGTGCGGAGGGGGCGGAAGGGGGGCAGGCACACAGCCAGCTTTTAAATCCTCTCCCTCTCGCAGCCCGCGGAGGCTCCCAAGAAGCAGCGAGGGAAGCACCAGGACCGCCGGGGTGGGGGACAGCGCTCCGGGGGGAAACGCGGGGCAGCGGGCGACGATGCGGGCGTGGGCACAGGGAGCACTGAGAGATGCCGAGGGGAGAGAAATCGCCGCCGGCGTGCGAGCCTCGCCGCCGGCTGGAGCCCCGCCGCCGGAGACGGCTCCATACCCCTGCAGCTCCCTCGTTTGCCCCCTTGCAGCTCCGCTCCGGCAAGGTTTTCCCCGCGGCGGGAGTTTCTCCCCGGGCAAAGCTCGGACCCGGGCTGCTGCGTGTATTTGGGGGCCGTGCGCGCGGGGAGCGGAGCAGAGGGGCTGCCTCTGATGTTCTTGCCACGGGTGGGCAGTGGCTCCGTGTGACGGGCACGCCAAGCGTGGGCTGAGCCCTCTCGCCCTCTCTCTTCTCCCCGGCCGTCCTTCTGCGTTTGGTGGGTCGCGCTGGCGGCCCCGGCAACAGGTTGCGCGGCGGGGCGGCGGCGGGAGGACGGGCAGCAGACACGGCTCGGGGCTCAGCCTGGGTTTGGGGTTCAGCCTGGGTTTGAGGCTCAGCCTGGACTCGGGGCGCAGCTCGCTTGTCCGCATCTCGCAGTGTCCCCGTTCTGAGCGGGTTTGAGGTATTTTACACCCTCTCCGCTAATTGCTGAGGGCGGCAGGAGGGCTGTCTGGCGGTCGGTGGGAACCTGTGAAGTCAGGGCAACACTCTGGTCCAGGACTCATCCAGAAAAATTTGGGGAGGGTGGAAGGAGGGAATTCGGATTAATTCAAGCATTCCGAAGCCAGGGAAATTGTCGGTATTGAAATCAAGATTTTGAATCCTAGAAGTGGTATCTTTGGTCCCTGATTTCTGGATTTTCTGCATCTTTTGGAACTGGCTGTGTGCTTTCACATTATCCTATGCAGTACTCCCTGGACACCTTGCTTTCCTTGGCACTTTTTTTTAGGAGGGGACTTGAAAATTAGTCGAAGTTCTTTGCTTGATTTCTGCCGGGAGGGGTTAATAATCTCTTCTGTCTGCCTATAAATGCAAATGTACAGCTTGCATTATGGCCAGCAAATGCCAAGTGTACAGTGTAAATTAAATAAATTAACACCAGGTCATGTAAAGCAGCAGGCTCTCAGCGTGTGCCCCAGCTGCGCTCTCGCTGCCGCCGCAGCTGATATTTTTATTTTTTTCTTTTCTTCTCTTCTAATACCCACAGCTTTTACTGCAAAACCCCGGGTTATTTGTAATATCTCAGATCAAAAAATCTGTTTCTGATCCTGTCTGACCCAACTCGGCTCGACCCAGCGGGTCTCAGTTCGCCGCGGGCGCCCCTTCCCCCGCCGACCTCGCCGCCGGGGCAGGGCAGGCAGGCGCCGGGGGCGCGGGGGTCTCAACCTGCTTCCGCCAGCATGGATTATTAATTTATTGTGCTTTATAAATGCCAAGTACTGAACATGTTCTGATCGATCCTGCACTGTGTTAGTCGTCATCGTCCAAATAGTAAAAGGGTGAATGAAAATGACAGTACCCTATGGAGCCTGGAAACTTGGGCTCTGAAAAGAGTTGATCTGATTTTTAGAGAGTACTGCACAGAGAGTCAGTGTCATATATTAGGTGGCATATAAAAACAAAGTTGTTGTATGAACAGGTGGGATATGAGGAATACAAAACATCCCATGAAATAGACCAAGATCTGCTGTTTAGAAAACATAATTCTTCAACACTTGGTTTGATATTGCTTTGTGTACAGTAACAGGAGCTTCTTTTTAAACATTTCTTGAAAGTCAACGATCTTGTTGGTCTTTCATTTGTAAACCTTTCAATTGTTGAATTAAGAAAAGAAATTATAATTAACAGACCAGGGGCTTGAACAACTGGGTCCCATGTCTCAGGTGAATTCCTGAATCTCACTTTTTTCTCCTTAAAAGGAAACCATCATTAGATCATGGGTGTCAGGTTTATTGACATGCACATTATATTGAACATTGTCTCATTAATAACACTGCTAATGAACGTATATTAATACTTTCTGTCTCCAGAGGAGGAACAGACACACTGTCATTGTTGATAATTGACAATATTTTAATATGTAAACACTTGGATAGACAAGATATAAATATCACTTGCATCAATTTTATGAACAGAAAAATTCTAAATACAATTTAGGCTGAGAGAAATGTTGTCATTGAAAGGTGAGTCATGCTGTATCTCTTCTGCTCTTCAGATGCACATAGAGTTCCTTATCATCTCTATGGATAAAGCTAATGTTGTCCACAGTGTTGAGCATCCATAGTTCCTGTTCATTAAAGGTAGAAATGTCAAGTGTTCTTCATAATTGTTCTGAGAATGTAAGTCATAAATATTTGTGTTTGTCTGAATCTGTGCCTCATACATAGGGTGGAAGCATTTGGTGTGAGAATCCATATCATGTAGCCATATCCTGCTTGCCTGAGTAAATTCTGCACAGTTCTGTTGTCATCCAGCTGTAACTGTATGATAGAGAGCCTCAAGGAATGGTTAATTTAGCCCTATCAGTTTTGCTGTATGTCCCAAATGATGCTGTGAAAAGCACTTTCCCAGTGTATGCCCACACTGGGTGACACGCATCACGGAATCACGGAATCTGTTCAGTTATCTGCTCTCTGGGGCTCCAGCAATAGCAGTGTTTTGGGAATTAGCTCCTGCAACAAGGACTGAAGTGTGTGGAGAAAATAGCACTGTAGTAAGAAGATAATTGAGTTGTAAAGAGGACTTGTGCAGGGCTAAGAGTTAGACTCGATGATACTGGTGGGTCCCTTCCAACTCAGTATATTCTGTGATTCTGTGACTTTTGGAATATGTGAGGAAGATAAAAGACTCTGAGATGGTTATTACAGAATAATGGCTTATTATTATATGTTGCTAAGTTATAGAATCACAGCTAAACTTTCAACCTTCAGTGGAAATCCAAAAAGCAAATAGCCACAGAGACAGTGTAAGGAGGAGAGAAAATAAAAAATAACCAATGGCTATACAGGGATAACATGTTGTCTTTAAATGATGGGTTCATTCAGTTTCCCTCATCTCAAAAAGATACCTAAAAGTGTCACAAACGTAGCATAGGTAAAAGTCACTACTAAGGTTTCACTGAAAGAAAGAACTCTAAACTTCACCAAACCTGACAGATTTCAAGAAGTGTTTGGACAATGCTCTCAGGAACATGGTGTGATTATTGGGAATGTTCTGTGCAGGGACAGAAGTCGGACTTGATGATCCTTGTGGGTCCCTTCCAACTCAGAATATTCTGTGATTCTGTAAATGAGGAGGGGACTCATATTTGGAAAGGAAAGAATAGTGCAAGGAAACTTTCAGAAAGTAAAAGAGTAGACATTGAAAAGGAAAGCAGACTATTTCTATTTAATACAAGAATAAAAACATGTTCTGGAAGTTGAAAATATTTGAAAATGCAGCAAGAACTACATTGATATAGCTGTGTTAGTGAGTGTGGTGATTGCTTTCTGTTCAGCTAGACCATGAAAAGCAGCCAGGTTTTTCAAAGGAGTCAGCTACTTGAGGCAGAAGAGGCACCACCCAATCACAGGATCAAAGCAAAATATGAGACAGTATTGACCTCGTGACCCAAGAAGTTTCACAGGGAAGCAGAGAGGCTGGACACTGATTTTTTTGATAGTGTAGATGTTTAGATAGGAGAAAAAAGCATGACAAAGATACCAGAATCAAACATAAAGAAGAGGAAGCCAGTGACACAATAAAAAATGGTGAGTATGGCTCTGGGAAGGCAGAGTATAACAAAATGAAGCAACAAAGCAGAAAGGAGAGATATTCAGGTTTGCTGTGAACCAGAGAAATAAAAGTTTGTACTTTCTTTGTGAGCAAACAGGATAACATGAAGAAATGACTGATTATTCAATAAGTTTTTTGCTCTCAGTGACAGCACCACCACCTTAGGACCCTCAATTACTGCTCACTGCTTGGGTGTCCTGGGTCAGGAAGGGATAATCTTATTTAGTGTGATGGATAATTAATCTATAAAACTCATAGCAAAGAATCTTAGTGAGATAAATAATTTTGTAAATTTCTAGGAACTTTAGACAATTAGTGAAGATAGACATCTGTTGTTACATTGCCTGCCCTGGTAATTACAAGAACTATTCATTCTCATCTCAGGGGAATGCTCAAGTGAAAAGATTAGGAAGCTGTTTATGTTTATGGTAGCTTTATATGATTAGATTACTATGTGAGCTTTCTTCTCAATACAATTTTTGGCAAAATGCTCAATTACATGCGCAGCTGTTTTGTTTTTATTTTACACCTCCAGAACATTTGGATAAAATGGTTAAGATGTCAGTTGTAAGAGTTTAGGTGGAAAATAAATGGGAGGTGGATGAGCAGGGTTGCACCCAACACAATTTGTATCTGAGCCTAGTAAATTATTTATTTCTATAAGTCTCCAAAATTCATGTATGCAATGTGGTTATACCTGTATTTTAGCTCAGGATATCTGACTAATAAAGGACTCTAATTCATTTTTTCCAGTTAGGCATACCTCCTCATTTTCAATGGAACCCAGCTCATCAAAAGTTCCAGTTGTGAACATTTCTGAAGATTAAGCAAATTACATAGAGCATAATGAGAGGAGTTTGGGCATTCTGCTCTAGGGACACATGTTTAAAATTCATTTTATGTCCTCTGCAAATGGTGGTTACTTTCTGCTGTCTTTGCTTTTTTTTAGGCCTGCTGGTCATGCAAAACTTTACTATCTCATTATCAGTTCTCATGGGTGACCAATGTTTATTACAAAGCTGGGAATCTAGCTGCTTCCCTGCCAGGAATGGCATATTTTAACCCACTGGAGTGGGTAGAGAGTATCTAGAGAGTGATGTTCACTCTTGCTCTTTTGCTTGTCAGACAATTGATTTTTTAAAGTTGACAATACAAAGAGCATCAGCTTCTACAAGATCATTTGTTGTTCATCTTAATATTCTACTCACATTTATTTTATTAACATAAAAGTTTAACCCATCAAGTTTTTAACCCTACCCCTGATTGACAATTTACTGTAGAAGTATAGAGGGAGTAAGAAAACATTGGAGCCTCCTGCACGTGGCCACTCTGTAACACAGTCTCATTCTTCCATGAAGATCAATGTCTTGCGTCCTCCTGCTGTAGCTGGCATGAGTTTCCCGTTGGCTGTCAGATGCTTCCCTGACAACCCTCAACCTCCTAGATGGCATCTGATGGTTTACATTTAGTTCTGGTACCTTTAAACATGCATGTGCTCATCCACACAATGCACAGACATACACAAAGAGTTTAAGCTGCAGATATGCCTACACTGCCTGGATATATTTAGCGGAGGACGAAGAACAGATTTGCCCTGTAGAGTGCTTCTAAGTTCTCAGCTGTGCCAAGGTTAGCATGAAGGGGACAAGAAATAGATTGAACAAATGTGAAGACTACTGCTATCAATGTAGGACAGGAAAGGAATGTAGGACAACGTCATACAGGAAAGGAATGTTTTTCTTCATGAGAAAGTAGCAGTTGTGTGACATAATTGAGCATTCTGTTACAGAGAGAGGAAACTGAGCATCTCTGCTACAGGGAAATGCGGTAAAATTAAGTAATAAACATTTTAAGTTAGCAGACCAACCAAATTATTTACCATGTAGTTCAGCATCTGGTTGGAACAATGTTACTACCAATGTTACTACTGGTGGGAAAAAAATGCAGGGTTACTGAAATATGTAACTTACAAAATCAGTGTTAACAAGCTGTGAAAATCAGAAATACATCTAATTCAGCAGTGTAAAGGCAAAACAGACAGGTAAATACACCACTGAGGCCAGATTTATTTACGGCAAATGTGAAGGCAGTCACAGCAATGCAAAAGTGCTTAACATGCAGACAGCAGCAATACACAGTAAAAACAAGAGCTTTACAACAGAATCTTCCTCTATAGTCATTTTGTAAAGAAATACAGATGAAAAATGCAGAAACATTTATAGCGTCTGGAAGACAAATCTGTAATAATGAAGAGACAGTGTTTTCCCGTGTCCTGTCCTACGTCTGAGAAGTTTGTTATATAATGCTGAGTGAGAATAAACATAACCATGACAATTCAAAAATGACACTTGAGCTGCATGAACCTCCTTACAGCTGTGATATGCTTATGATGAATGGCAGTCCAGTGAGCTTATGATGTGTTTTCATTTCCCTTTCTCATCTGAAAGAGGATAATGAGGGTTTCTTGCAGGCACAGAGGCATCCTCACAAGTGCAAGAGCATCATGGAACAAAGCCCAAAGCTGGGTGTTTTTGTGTTTAATGGAAAGCTAGATGGGCAGATCTGGGTCAAGCAGAGAG
Source organism: Neopelma chrysocephalum (assembly GCF_003984885.1). Taxonomy (NCBI): domain Eukaryota; kingdom Metazoa; phylum Chordata; class Aves; order Passeriformes; family Pipridae; genus Neopelma; species Neopelma chrysocephalum. The sequence continues at coordinate 26,528,233 of NW_020897714.1, forward strand.
TTCCTTCCTATTGAGATTAAGTGAGAGTCAACAAGTAGAAAAGCAGGTAGGCCAGAAAAACCTTGGGAGTGAAGACTGATAGTTTACATGTAGTGTGTTACAGATGAGAGGGCAATGTGCAATGTCTTTTTCTTCCTACACTGCAGGCAAAAAAACCCCAACCCAGTCAGACAAAAGTGAAAGCCATTCTCTCTAATATAATTAGATAAATTGATGTTGACAAGACATTAATAATTCTATGTGCTGTAATCATGTAGTAAATCACAGTGATACCTGAGTTCATTTAGTTCCCTTACTGTCAGGAAATATGCCACCATAGAACTCTGTTAGCATTAAGAAGTGACATACCAGCAGGTGGTGATGGCTGTGTTGAATGAATTAACAGCCTAGGAGGGAACACATTCACAATAGGGCCAGAGTAAAAAGGTTTGAGGAAGGTCTTCAAAGTATGTTTCTCCATGAGAACAGGAGAGGAGGTCATACCTACACTTTTAAGTGAAAGGCTATTTTTTGCCATTTGAAATATAAGTTGGGTGTTTTGACAGGTTCAGGTTATGTGAAAAAATATGAGACTCTGCACCCTGCCACTTTCTGAGGCATGCTAAAGCATCATGTCCCCATCTGAAGGGATTTGGATGACACAGAGGTAACTGTGGAAGATCTGCTAATGCAGAATAAGAATTAATACCAGCAAGCTTTTACATGCTTAAAATTTCCCCAAGAAAAACAACAGAAATGATGGGTTGGACCAACTAGTTCATATACATGGGAATAAGGGAGACTTATTGGTCCCAGACCTTTTATAATTTATAAGGCTTTTACTTCCCTTCAAATCCTAGAAAATCAGAGTCATTAATTTATCTGATTGAGCTGACTTGTGGCACTACAGACACAAGAGTTCCCTTATTTTGGAAAGGGTGAAGTTCCTTATGGCTGATGACCAAGAGAACAAGTTTAAAGAAAAATATATCTGATAAAAGGTTACAGACATTTTACTTTAAATATGTAAAAGAACCAGGATCAGATATAGACAAAAAAGTGGGTCAAAAGAGAACATAACCCCCCCACTTCCCTTTCCATTTATTCGTTTGCTGGCAAGAATATGTTCTTTTTAGTATGGTTTGCGTCAGGCATGTGCCTGACTCTCATACACATGGGCAGCTACATCACAGCACTATGTGGTCTCTCTCTCTCTCTTCAAAATCATGGGTTTGTGGAGTATGTTTTTCCAAAGTTAAGCCTCAAGAGGCATATGTCGTCTGGGCACTGTCTAAAACATAAGTGACCTTAATTGGTTTGGAAATGGAAGTCTGCCAATGTGCATATTTGCAAATGGATTCACGGGCAGAACTTTTCTGAGTCAAGTTCCAAACAAGAAATTTTTACAAGCCACAGTACAGAAACCTTAGCTCAAAACATTACCTAGCATCCAGGGGAAAAAAACAAACAAACAAACAAACAAACAAACAAAAGAGGGGATGTTTCTGAAGTACTTGTGTAAAAGCCAAAAGACTGACTATCAAGGAGCCTTTTATGGTAGAAATATATCAGAGGATATTTCTTAAATTGCAGAGAGATTTTGAAGCTTCTCAAATAGACATGCCTATCTCAAATGAGAAATATAAAATTGTCCAAAATTCCATATCTTGAAAGAGTAGTTTTATATATAAAACCATGGGGAAACAGGGTACTTTCTGTTATGAAATTTTATCAAGACTATGAAGATGACATGAAGGACAGAGGTCAATATACCAAGTTTACCAGGAGTGAAATGATAACTCCACCGAAATCATTGGAAGATCTCCCACTGATCAGAAGGGGGTGTTGTGACAAAAAAAGATTTTCTTCACATTACTGAGTATACCCAGCATGAGAACAAAAATGGGAAAAGCATAATGCTTTTCATCTGGAGATGAATACTCAGAAAAATAACCTGTTCTGTGCAAATCTTTGCCATTGAAGAAAAGCTGCAATTATCAGCTCAGAAAAAGAGTTGTCAAACAACTACTTCTAGTTTGAGACAGTTTTTCTTTTCTTTCCTCCCGGTGACCAGTGAGAACATTGTTCACAATGCTGACAATTGATGTTGTCACCAGTAGAATTAGTATGTCTCCTTCTGCCCATAAAAACTTGGGCAGTCTTTGAATTTGTCACCGGTTCCACTCCTCTAAATAATATTTTGTATGTGAAGCCCAACCTTTGTCTGATGACATATCCGTTCTTCAGTACCCATTTTAGTTCCTTATCAGGTATCTGTGGAAGGGATATGAAGAAACTCCTAGTCTGCAGAACTCTATTAGTGTTTTATATTCCTTAACCAAACTTCCTATAAAAAGGTAATATAAGAGACATATCCAGTCTAACACACAAAGGCTTTGGGAAGCTCAATTTGATTGTTCTTCAGATGATTTCAGTCGTCATGCAACAACAAATCTCTGGCAATTGCTCAATAGAGTGACTGACAGAAGTAAGGACATTAGGCAATATGCTTTTTATGTCAATTTATATGGCATACTGATTGCTTTTTAGCAATTGTGGATGCAAATGTAATAAATACTTTCTCGTAGTGAACTATTTTTGCTCAATTTTTTTTTGCAACTAAAATATTTTGTTTCTCTTTAAGTATCTGTTGCATTATGAAATACAATATGTGAGGGTTTTTAATTTATTACTAAAATAGCAAAAATGGAGACTACAACTCTTTGTAGAACTAGCTCCTTATCTCTGCTCTTCAGACTTCAGATGTTTCATGTGATTATTTTAGGGCTATAAAACATATATTTCCTGTAAAGATTTTAGGAGCAACTTCAAATTTTAAACAGTTTAGTAGAAATACAGCAAAACAGCTTAGAGAAAGCTGAAGTACAGCAGTAGGTGTTGAAAGGAGACACCAAGTTATTTGAAGGCTTGAAAAATGTCTTGCAGTGAAAAACTTAAATTAGAATTGGCTAGAAATGCTTTGATGGAATGTTTTCCAGCTGATAGTATCTATTCATCAAATTGAAACTCTGCTGGAAAGGATCAATTTTCTTATATCTGGTTTTGAAATGTTTCCAGCAGTTTTAAAGTTGTTAAAACATCCTGTTTCAATATTTTCTAAATGAAAAAAACCCCTACAATTTTCATTTCTAAAAACCTTCCTCACAAAATGTAATTAATTATGCCAACCATTTCTAAACCGAGCTGGAAATATTGCAAATTACCCAAATATTGAATTGCTACTTCAATTTTTGGGATTTTGGTTGGTTAGTTGGTTGGCTGGTTGATTTGGTTTGGTTTTTTTTTTTGTTTTTCATTTTGATTTTTTTTTTTATTTTTTGTTTTCATTTCTGGTAGATCATCAACATTTTCAAGAGTTCTACTTTTTGTCACTTTGAGAATGGAAAAAAAAATTGGCCAGCCTGCCTGAAAATTCAGCTGGTTCAATTTATCAAAAAAATTCCTTCAGTGGGACACACCTCTGTATCAATAGATTAAATTCACATGATCTGTGCATCATCAGCTGGAAGAGTGAAAATGTGTGAGGAGAACAACTCTGCAGACACAGAGGTCAGTGAAGAAGGAGAGGAGGAGGTGCTCCAGACACCGGAGCAGAGTTTCCCCTGCAGCCTGTGGTGAAGACCGTGGCGAGGCAGCCCATGGAGCAGATATCCACCTGCAGCTCCTGCAGGACCCCATGCCAGGGCAGGTGAACTCATGAATAAGACTGTGACCCTGTGGGAAGTCCATGCTGGAGCAGACTCCTGGCAGGGTCTATGAACCCACAGAGGGAGAGAGGAACCCATGCTGGAGCAGGTTTGCTGGTAGGACTTGTGAACCCATTGTCAGTCTGCTCCCAAAGTTCTACACCCAGTGGAAGGGACCCACGCTGGAGCAGTGTGTGAGAAAGACTCATGCTGGAGTTTGGGGAGGAATGTTTCATGTGGGAGGGACAGAGAGGAGGAGCAGGGGAAGAGTGTGATGAATCCTACCCTTGACGGGGAAGGAACAGCAGAGACAATGTATGATGAACTGACTGCAGTCCCATTCCCTGTCCCGCTGGCAGGAGGAGGTAGAGAAATCAGGAGTGAAGTTGAGCCCAGGAAGAAGGGAGGAATGGGGGAAAGGTGATCTATGATTTGGGGTTTTTTGTCATTATTTTACACTGATTTGATTGGTAATAAATTAATTTCCCTGAGCTGAGTCTTTTTTGCCCATAAGAGTAATTGCTGAGTGATCGCTCCCTGTCCTTATCTCAACCCACAAGCTTTTTGTTATATTTTTTTCCCCTGTCCATCTGAGGAGGGGAGTGATAGACCAGCTTTGACAGGAGCCTGGCACCCATCAGTCAACCCACTACAGACTGTTCCCTGGCACTGAGGTCAATTCACATGCAAGAGCCTCTCTCCATGCTATTACTGTCTGTCATCTGCTGGAACAGGAGGACCACATCCAGATCACCTACTAAGAATGATCATTGTCCTATTCTAACACCTGATCCATGGCTAGGAATTGGTTGGGAGGGTATAAACTAGCCCAGTTTAAAACCGCTCCAGGGAGTGATATAGGCAAGTGAGTTTTTATTCCTGGGTTTGTTTCCTGGCACAGTTTATTTTATTTGCATTTCGTATAGGCATGCCTCATGAAGCATAGCATATCTTTTAATCTCTCATGCAAAAACATGAAAGAAGCAAGGGCTGTAAATTAGAACTACAAAAACAGAAATCAGAAATGCAAATTTGCAACAAAGTGGTTAACCTTTGAAAGAAGCTGTAAACTCAGTATCTCTTAATGTCTTCCCTTGTCAAGACAGTCTCCTGCAGAACATGCACAAGCCAGGTAAAAATTAGTGGGCTCAGGAAAAAATATCAGGGTAAACATTGGATTAAACCAAATAGCCTATTAATCCCTACTGGGGATAAATTATGTAGAAAAATCAAATGTAAAAGTATCATTTGCTTCTTGTGTTACATTATTATTAGATATAATTATGTATCCATTCATTTTACAGAAGCATCTTCCAAAATTTGTGATATGAATTTCTCAGTAAGTTGACATGCTTATTCCAAGGGCTATGTTTTGACATTTGCCTGCAGGTAGAAAAGGGGGGCACCTTTCTCGAGTCTGGCAGGAAATACTCAGGGAGACATACCTCTGTTCAGGGCAGGGCAGCAGCTTGTGCCAAAGACCTTAAATTCCAGAGCACATCTGCACTTATCCCATGACACTGGCCAGGACAAAAGACAAAGTAAGTTTAAACAGAACTGTAACTTTCAAATCTCCAGACTATGACATTTTCTATGTGCTTTTGCTTTTCTCATGCATTTTCATGATGAATAGGCCTTAAGTTCAGTATTTTTTACTGAGATATACCTGGATATTATATTTTAATAAAGAAAACATTCCCAAATTTTCTACTTCATCTTTCTAGCCTTCGTCTTCCTAGCCTTCATCTTTATCTTTCTATCTTCATCTTTCTATACTTCATCTCTCTATCTTTCCTCTCAAAGGGACTGGTGAGGTGTATACCATCCCGTGGAGCCAATACATACTGTTTTTCTTCCTGTGAAAATCTAGAAAAAGTAGGCTCAAACCCTCTTTGCACTTTTCCACTGATTCAGTTTAGTAGCCTGCAGCCTGGAGTTATGGATACAAAGTATTAGCTGTTAAAATGTCAAAACTTGTTGTAACAAGAAGCAGCAGCCATTACTTGAGGGATATTTAAGCACAGTTTTGTGAATAGTTTTAAAGCTTACAAATGGCTCTTTTGAAAAGGAAAGGAATTTTTTACTTATAGTATTACATGAAACTGGAAAAATCAAACTGAAACATGTCACATAGAATAAAACTCCTAATTAGGGCTCAACTGGCAGTGCTGGTGATCCACCATCCCCTAAAATGCAAGTGTTCACAGAATCTGTTCCATTTTTGGCCAGGCTATTGGATATCATCAGCAATTGTGTCAAGCAAAAGTCAAATGCAGGGCAGAAGGGGTAGCTAAATGTACAGTATGATCTCTATACAACTCAGGGCATCTGGATAGTGTTCTGTGAAGCCAGTTGCGTTTTCATAGCAGAATTTTAGATATTGATGTATATGTGCTGTCTTGGTTTAATGCAGCCTTGGTCTAGAGCTGAAGATTCAACCCTAGAAATTTCTTATTCATGACAGACTTTATCCTGCCCCTATTTACACCACTTAAACATTAGGTTTTCAAGTGTTACTGAAGCAGTTGGCATAGAGAATCAAAAGCGTGGCGAGTCCTGAAGAAATCTGTGTATCAGCCTGGCAGTTTAGATCTGGTCTATCTTCATGTGCACTGATATAAAATGTTGAAGGTGATTTAACTTTTTCATCAAGATGTGTTCTTACTGTTCTAAATATGTGTTCTAAAGGATTAAGCATCCATAACCTCTCACTGAAATCAAAGTTGTTGATGTTTTTGGGAGCTGTCTGTCCTCCACCCAAAATCAGTGAGCAAAGAGATGTGTACATTACTTATAAGGAGAAGGCTATCCATATAGGTGCTTATTATTAAATTTGGAAATCTAACTCTGGGAACAGAATCTCGTGTATTTGCTTTAAATCTTAGTGAGGACATTTGTTGTTTGGGTATAATAACTTTGCTTTAGCCCTGGGCAATATTTCTTTTACCTACAGATTTCTAAATCCTTTGACAACAACAGCTAAGAGTTTTGGGGACTGCTTTAGTAGATCCTTACTTCCTTAGAAGTATGTCTGAGTGCGTGGCTAGATACCGGCTCTTGGTCTGAACAACAATTAATGGAGTGTTTGTGAAGCAGATATTAGAAAATAATAACGTTTTAAAGTACAGGCTTAGATAGCAAAAAAAACCCCAAAACAAAACACCACAAAAAAGAAATAAGACAACCTTAAATAGGGCCTTAAAGCTCTATGCAAAGATAATAATAAAAATGCTTCTATGCCTTTGCCTGTGTAATTTTTAATTATATTTTTCTCTTCATGTTTGTCTGTCATGATGATTTTTGTTTCTAATTCTTTGCAGACGTCTCAGTCAGTCTGTTAGCAGTAGTTGTCAGCTTCTGTGGGCTCGCCCTGTTGGTAGTCTCGCTTTTTGTCTTTTGGAAGCTGTGTTGGCCCTGCTGGAGGAGCAAACCTCTCACTTCCAGTGCCAGTAATGTCCCGCAGAGCAACTCCAGTGCTCCCACGGAAGCTATGGAGACCAGTGAGAAAAAGGAAGTTAAAGAAAATGGGAAACCTACAACAAAGGTACTTGAAGCTGCACTGAAAATTAGCCACACTTCACCAGATATACCAGCAGAGGTCCAGAACGCACTGAAAGAGCATCTGATCAGACATGCTCGCATGCAGAGGCAGATCACTGAGCCCACGTCGTCATCAAGGTAAGTCAGAGGCACTCGAGTTTCCTTTCCTAGGAACAGGTAGACCAGGAATGCTCTGCTGGAAATTTCCAGGATCCTTGAAATCCTGATTCACAGGTTTCTTCACAGTTATGGGTGAAACAGGAGTCACGTGAAGGCAAAGCTTCACTGTTCTTTGAACAGAACATTCTGAAACATATAGTGTACCTTCACTTGCATGGTTATTCTAACATATGAAAACAAAATCTACTATTTTGTAAATACATATGTTGCTACTTTAATCATTTCCCTTTTGGCTTTTGATTATAAGAAACACTTCAGTGTTATTTTTTAAAGTACTGCAACATCTTTTGACAGAGGTAGATAGATATATCTATTGCTTTCGCAGAAGAAACTTTCCCTCTCCTATAAATAAATTATAGATTCACTGTTGATGGCACATTTCTTTAAGATATGGTTTGCCAATTATAGTGTCTGTTATGAAGGAATTAAAACCCCAGTCTAAGTAATAGGTCATTACTGACAGATCTTAAAGCAATACAGATTCTATATAGGTCTTTAAATAAATGACATGCATGCAGCATTCCCAAAATGATTTCTTTGGTATCAAAGTGGAGGGAACAAACTTTTATTTTGTATTAGGTACCACTTTATATTGAAAAGTAGTGAAGACATGCAGGGATCTATAATTTCAAATGGGATTTTCTTCAAATACTGTCAGCAAATTTAATGCATGGAAAATAAAGTGAACTGCAAAGATCACTTTCTACATTGAAAAAGGAAATGTTTTATAAACAAAGAGTGGAGAAATTAATGCTAGAGGAGGCATCTGAAGTATTGTGTAATGCCATAAGTTAGAATACTGTGTAGGAAGTAGCTTTCTCTCAATAATCCATTTGCTAAGGAAACACATTGATACCAAAACAAAACAAACAAACAAAAAAAGGCCTATGCTCACAGTAATCATTAGAGGCATGAGACTGGAGAAGAGACTTGCTTTACTTTTAGTGGCACATACTTTGTTGGCCTTCTGTGAGTCCCTAAGTTAGAGTTTTGCCAGTTGAGTGTGCTCATTTTGGTGGTGAGCGATCAAGCACTTTTTCCCAGCTATTCCAACATCATGAAACAGCCAACAAGCAGCCACTGGAGGCTCCCAAAAATGAGAGCACTCCAGCCAGGGGAGGTCTGACTGACTTTAGCAGCTGAACTATCTCCTGAATTATGAGACTGTACAGATGGCTTTAAGCCACGTTACCCCTGCTATGCCTGGCTCCAGCTACTGTATCTGTCTGCTCGGAGAGGGAGCACAGCATCCAAGCCATTCTGAGGAACATTTGCCACAATACTGGGTTGATAATTTTGAAATTGTAACTGTTATGCTGAACCCAGAGGGACCAAAACTGGTACAGTTTAGCATGAGAAGGCTGTTACCCAACTCAGTATTACCTAACTGGGTATTAATTGGTGGAGTTTTATCCATCCTTTACCGACAGGTAAATCCAGGTAATCAGACTGTCTGACTTCCTGAACAGACAAAAGAAATAGCTGGCTGGCAAAGGGCTTAAGTAGTCCCTGTGGTACTATAGGGGAAAAAAGAAGCTCCAGAAACATGATCTAGAGCTGCTTCATGCTGTGAAAATATTCTCACAGACCTCTAGAGTGATTTGGACTGGTATCTAAATGCCTATGAAATATCTGTGACACCAAGGATAGTTTTACAGAATTAAAACCTGCTATCAATCCTACTCTTTCTGCATATGTTGGTAACCTTGTAAGGGAGTTTTCTTTTTATTCTATCTGGATTATCAGGGTTAAATCTTTCCTGAAAGGGACAGTTCCTTTGCTTTGAGTAAACCCTGATTGTTGCACCATAGACAGTTAATAGCAGGGTGTTTGGAGATATCACCCTCTTTTACAGTTTGCTGAAAAACTTTGCATCCTTGCTACAAAACTTGTTAAGAATTAGATGTGTCTTAAAAATTACCCAGGAATAGTAATCTCTCTGTTTGTAAATCCGTTTTATCAGTACCCCCGCTTGCCTTAAGGGAGTCTTAAATCTGTGACAGCCCATATTAATTATTGCTGCCAAGAACATCATGTATGAGAAGAAGGCTGGACATTTAGACCAGCTTTCTGCATTATTTCTGATTGTGATTTAGTCCCAGCTGGCAACTGTGTACCAGCAAAATGTCTAAAACCTGACTCTGGTGTTCTTCATTGGGGGTCTCTAAATATAGGGGAGCCATTAGCAGGGCAGAGGTAGCACAACTTCTCTTACACCGTCTTCAATGCCGCACTGCTTCCTTGTCCTCAGGAGTTCTCAGTGACTCAAATGCATTCCATTGACAAAGAATCAAAGAAAAATGTTTGCTGCCTGGATTGTCTTCTCTACACTGGTCTCACCCGAGCTGGGGCAAATAAAAGGGTTGTAACCAGTTCTAGGATAGGTTCATACAGCCGTCAGCTTCTTAATAAACTAAATGAAATCATATTAGGTCATTGTAATTGAGCACAAAGATTTTAATAAGCCACTGAGAGCAACAATAAAATGCATCTGATCACAATTTTTGGACCATACATTTAACATAGAGACATGTTAGTGTAGCGAAATGATACATTTCTGCTAGAATAGAACTCTGTCATTTTTATGCTTCCTAATAATATGAAAAGACCTTCTTGTTAAAACTCTTTAGTCCTTGATCCCGATTAACCAGTACACCATGACAGAAGAACTGCAGCAGTGGTGTTCATTTACAAATATTTCTGCACTGTGTTATTGCAAAACATTCTCTCCACTACTTTGTGAAAGTATTCTGTAATATAGGTTATTGCTTCTTCAAATGTTCACCTGTATTTTCAAAGAACATACCTTTGGCTCTCTAGCATTAGCATAGCATGTTGAGTTTGTCAGTCCCCAAGAGGCACAAGGACAAAAGGGAGGTGCCTGGAAATGTTAAGGTTAAAGAAAAATGAGCATATGTGTTGACTTCAGTGTTTGCAAGGAGGAGATAGCAGTCTCTCTTTTGTCTAAATAGCACAAAAACATACTTTTTCCTGGATTTGGTCCAAAAAGTTGCTCTAGTGCCATCTAGGAAAGCTAGACCAGAGTCACCCCTCATAAATCTGATGTCATAAATCAGCATCCTATTCCTCTCTTCTTTCATACATATGGCATCTTACTGAGTTAGCAATCAGCTTCACGCTATCACTATTCCTGTGCAGCACAGTTTTATATTAGAGATTTACATACAGAGATTTACTGTCACTCAAAATACATCTGTTCTATGCTATGGAAAGCAACTCTATCATAGGAGTCAGTAGAGGTTGAGGTACCGAGATCTGCATGTTAGTAGCTTTGCCACATTTTCACAACCTGGTTGTCTGACATCCTTGTACTTCATTATCACAGTCATTAATCCCTTTGTTGTTGCAGAACAAAGGAAGATAAATATGTTGCCATGGCAACAATGAAACATCTTAATAATTAACAGACCAATTAGCTGTCTTGGTGAAATGCTGTGACTCAGAGCAGATACTTGGCACTATGTAATTAGGACTATGGCTTCCTAGAGCAAAAGTGCTGCTGGTTCCCACAGGGGACAGCCATACAGCTGCACTGTTTTACTTAGTGACATCTTGCAACAATGACTACATTCTCTAGTGGATCTCATACACATAAAGTTTAAAAATAGATTTGGTGCCTTATGTATTACTTTTACATGTTTTAAAGCAGATCTTCATAAATGAAAGAGAAGTTGAAGGAAAGAGAATTTGTCATCTACCTGTTTTCACCCAAACTGGAAATGTCATACAACGAGCTTCCCTATTTCCCCTGCACAGGCAGTTTTATCCAGTGCTTATATACGATGGGGTTTAAACATGATACCCCCATGGCAGAGGGATTGGGATCTTTAGGGTCCCTTCCCACTCAAACCATTCTGTGATTCTATGATTATCTGGGCATCTCAGTACCACAGCTGCAGGTATGAGGAGGACTCAGGAAGGCCTACGTGCACAAGTTTCCTTAGCAGTGATAGAAGCAGGAGTAACACAGGTCTTCCTGGACCTCATTATGAAACAAAGATACTAGAGAGATGGTGGCTGAATTGCTGCCTGCCCAAATGTTTATTGCACTACATTTTGAGTGGAGTTCAGTTCCTCCCCTGTGTTTGGCACACCTATGAGGTTGGACCTCTCAGAGGAAAAATGCTGTGAAACTCCCTGGGGACAATATTGTACTTTTCTGACCTGTTGGGGCCTTTTCATTCCTCACTCCATTCCAATGTGGACATCATCTACTATGAATTCAGGGAGTTTTAACATTTAAGAGAAATGGAAATCTTTCAACTCTGTCTGTGAAGAAAGAAGGGCAGAATGTGTTACCTGAGGGTTGTATAGTTCATCTAAATTTGAGATCACACCTGGATTTTTTGGAGTTACTTCAAATCTAGACTATGAAATTCTCCCTCTCCTGTTCTTGCGTAGTGCTAGGACTGCTCCCTGCACCTAGCAGTACTGAAACAGCTGAAAGGGGAAATGTTCTTGTCTATTATTTAATAGCTGCAGATTACCCTCTTGTACCTCTGCTCAGCAGAACTGCGGTAGTTTTGTGCCTCATGCCTTCTGCAACCTCTTCACTTACAGCAAAAATACAAATAATATCTATGAAATGAGTCCTGGTTGCTTTCAAATGGACAATTTGCATTTCTGATTTAAAGAAAGAAACACACAGCTGTGACACCTCTTGTTTTCAGAACACAACACCACAGGGAAACCAAGCAATAAGGCAAGGCTACATTTGGCATTAATAAGCAATTGATTGCAAAAAGCAGAGGAAATTCTGACAATCGGATTGCTCTGTAATGGCAACTAAGTGTGCTAACAGGAGGATATAGTGAGCTTTTGCAGTACTGATTGCTGGGGTAGTGAAGTAGCAAGAAAATGTCCAGAACATAAACTGGATAGCGTAGTCATAATGGAATCTGCTGCTAATAAATGCTATGAAGCTTTTTGACCAGTGTTTTTATGCTACTGTAAGGCTGTATGGTGTGCCAGGAGTTTGATTTCAGTCACAGTAGGAATGGCACAGCTTTTCATTTATGTTCATGAGCCAAGTTAAGCCCATAAATACATATGCTTATGCAACACTGTATTCAGAATTACAAGTATTTTAACATATTGTATGTTAGTACAGGGATCAGCTTTCAATACACTGCACAGCAGACAATGAGAAGGAAAAAAAGCTGTCACAGAAAAATGCTGACCAAAACTTTGAAATGTATTGCAGCCAGAACAAAATGTTCCCAGTCAGACTGGAGAAGGCAGCCTGTACCTCAGTGTAGCAAATACCAAGTAGGTGTATATACAATGTTGTAGGATGGCAAAACACTGTGGTGAAAACCTCCAGACATAGCTGTTCCTTTCAGGCACCTTTCATGGTCATCATTGTGAAGCTTGGTAAATATTTAATTGGAAAACCACCATGGAATGCCTCTAAAAACCAGGGAGTACTGATGACAATTCTGCAAGTGCCTTTTTTTTTTTTCTGCCTTACTGTACTTTACTCAGGCCCTAACACGGTGGGATCAAGCAATCCTGGAACTGTCAACTTGTTCTGTGAAAGAACATGAATTCAGTTTCAGCTGCATAGTCTGAAATCAAGGTTATAAATATATGTATTTCCAAGACACTGGGTGTCTCTTAAGTCAAGAAATTAATTCTGAATTATTATTTCTCCCAAAGATGCTTAAACACTTGCAAATAATTGAGGGAGGATTACTTTAAAATAATATTTAAGATAGGAACCCTTGTTAATTTGGTCTTCTTGTATTTTCTGTTTAGCAATGGTCTTTTCTCAGAGGTAACCATGGCTTGTTTTGTGTGTGTGTGTGTATGTGTGTGTGTGTGTGCAGGCACAATTCTTTCAGGAGGCATTTGCCAAGGCAGATGCAAGTGTCCAGTGTTGATTTTAACATGGGGACAGATCCGATTTTGCAAAGGGGAGAGACGACAACCAGCATTGGGAGAATAAAGCCGGAACTCTACAAACAGAAGTCTGTGGATTCTGATGGGCAACAAGAAGATGTGAAAACATGTGGAAAACTTAACTTCACTCTCCGGTATGATTATGAAAATGAACTTCTGGCTGTCACAATTGTCAAAGCCTTAGATCTGCCTGCTAAAGACTTCACAGGAACATCCGACCCCTACGTTAAGATTTATCTGCTTCCAGATAGGAAAAAGAAGTTTCAGACACGAGTTCACAGAAAGACATTAAATCCTGTCTTTGATGAAACCTTTCAGTTTCCTGTAGCCTATGATCAACTCAGCAACAGGAAATTGCATTTCAGTGTTTATGATTTTGACAGATTTTCTAGACATGACATGATTGGGGAAGTTATTCTTGATAACCTTTTTGAAGTCTCAGATCTCTCCAGGGAAGCCAATGTATGGAAAGACATCCACTGTGCCACCACAGTAAGTAGTGTGTTCCAAAAGCATTGATATGATATTTTCATTTCTCTTCTGTAGTTTGTGGCGGTGTATCCTGTTTATCAGCAGAGTCTAGAATAAAGAAAAAATAAAAAAAAGTTGTCAATATCAGAAAATAAGATGCTTGGGAAGCTATAAAATTTAATTACTAAAAAATCTTCTGGGAGCATACTGTCATCTTTATGTCTCACTGTGTATATATAAATTATGTTTATTAATGAAATACGGCATCATGAAAGTCACTGCCTAGCAAGAACTATTAACATTTTCCTGTTAGCAAAACACCTGGTCCTGCAAAATGACCATCTATTAAGGAAAGGGGCCCATCCTATCCTGCTCTTGTTAGTAGATTTTCATAGGTTAGGAGTCTTGTGAAGGAAAAAAGGCTAAAAGTGCTTGAAGTCTAAAATGTTCTTTACTGACTGCCCCGTGCTTAGGGTCCCAGTAGATGTATCTGCGTTGCTGCTGGTTATTAGCAAAACTCAAGAGACACAAGCAAGTAGAATTAGGAAATAGAAATTAATTTGTTTACTGTTCCAAGTAAGAAAAGGAGGCCTGTGCATGGATGACAGGACAGATGGCATGCTGCCAGAGAGAAAAGCAACAATCTCCAAACATTGTCTTTATTAACCTTGAAATCCAAACTCATCCTCCCTAGCTGGAATTTGAACGGAAAAAAAAGCATTTAAAATGTTGAGGTGTAGGATGTTTGTTTTGGTCTTGGTTTCTTTTTAACTACGTTATTTATATAGAAGTTTTCCCATCCCTTACTTTGTAGGTATATCCAAAACAGTCTGACTCATGACTGTTTGAGCACAGGCTAGACTTCCATATGGGGATGAACAGAGGGCAGAGCAATACTGGATATTGCTCCAGTGACAGGAGCTTCACACCATCCCTTCATTAGAGCTGGACACTCCCTATGCCTTTTTTACCAAACATTTTTGTGATGTTAGTACCTGCTAGACAGTGAAGTCTAGGTCTGCATGATTAGAAAGACAAAGAGGACTGGTATGTCCTCACCAGACTGAGCATTAGCCCTGTGTTTCTTAAGAAACGAGAAATACCAGAGTGTAGCATAGTGGAGACAGTTTTTGAATGTGAAATCACAGGAGCGGCTATTTATTTTAACTGCTGGGTCTGTCAAACTGGTCTGAACAGCCTTCGGCACACCTCCGGAAAACTGAATCTGTCTATGCTTAGTTTGATCTAGCTCAGATTTCAGGTAAATTTAAGAATTGCGTTTTCAAGCTTAAAACTGAATCTGTGTTTAAGGTCTTGGAATAATAGCCCAGTAACCATTTTTAAAAATTTCTTCTATCTTCGATATTATCTTTCATACTTTAGTAATGACTTAAATGCTCACTGGTCCTTTACAGCAGGCGTGTGTGTGAGATTTTTTTTGCTGATAACTAGAATGGTTTCAGAAAATTAGAATCTCTGGATTCTTTATCACTGGTTTTGAGCAGATTGAATTGCCATACCAAATTATGCAGTTGCGATAGATACTAAAATACATCTGGATGAAAATGGTTGCTAAATTTGGCACTGAATACTAATTCAAGTTTCTTCCTTGCTAACTTGCATGCAGTTATAGTGCCTAACTCATTCTACTGGTGTTTTGATTTGTATGAAGCTTAAGAGAAAGCATGAAGTTCTTGGATTTCAGCCTTTCAGCCAATATAGTTTACAATACTGCACATGAATGAAAAAGTTGTCTCCACTTAAACCATTAACAATCAGCACATAAAATTGAGATATCTTCTAGTATTGGATGACCTCATTAGCTTTCACAAGCCCTACTCTATTCACAGAAAATTATGTAAGAAACTAATTGAATTGATTTTTTTCCCGGAAAAATTAAACCCTCCCATAAGATGTCCTGTTATTATATTTGCAATGTATTGCCCTGTGTTTTACTTGAGCTGTTTCATGTCGATTAAAATTGGCTAATAATACAGGTTTTTAGTTCTGGCATTTCAGAAACTGTAAGCTGAGAGAACCAAACCTGCACAGGAATAAACACTGCATGAGATGTTAATCAATGGGGACTTATAGTATTAGGCACCAGATCTAAAGTTTATCAAAGTCATTAACTAGCAATTAAATAACTAATTAAAGCTTGACAGAGTCAACTGAACTTTGATTAAGCCTTGAAAAAGAAAGATGCAGCTAGTTCTACAACTGGTGAAAAATAACTCTACTGCAAGGAAATATGCTTTGATGTTCATAAAGAACCTTTGAAAGTCAATCAGGCTGTCTCAGTGGAAAAGGCCATACTTACACAGTAGAGCCCAGGAACCAAGATGCCATTCTGCAAATATATTTCTCTCATGCTTTTTTCTTCTTCACCTTTGCTCCATTTTGTTGTATGTTCTGTGAAGTTTTTTATCCCTTTGCTTAGACTTGTTTCCTACATTCACTGGTCTGCTTATGCTGTTTCTAAATGATAGATGGTAGAAAATGATAGAAGTGATAGATCAAAGTATTAGTCCAAAACTTAAAGGACACAGCGGAAGTAGCCTCTCCTGAGCTACGAGTCTTTTACATCTCTTCCATAGTCAAGAATTTTCTATTCAGAGGGAAAAATGAGGGTAAAAACAATTCCTATTACCTGCTTGAAAAGAACCTACTTTTATTACACAGAACTGCAGTCTTGAACACTAATAGAGAGATTTATGAAGAAAATGAGTTGCAACATTTTTCCAATGAAGGAAATTAATGCAGGAATCAGGAGATTCTCTGTTATGCAAAGACCCCTTTTCAGTAGCTAACATAATTTTTAAAAGATTTGTTTGCACATCCATAAAAATTTTTATTTGGTGCAAGAAATAGAGTCTGGGAAAGATCAGGCTAGATGGTTGCACTGAGTCCTTTTGGTGGTAAAACCAATGGATCTGTGGGAATCTACAGTTTTAATACATTTTTTTTGCTCATAATAATAATTTGAAACTATTCTATAGAAGTGCAGGATGGGGCATACACACTCATTTTTATTCTTATGGTTTTCAACTGCTGATATGTATTCAAATAAATTTGTTGTGTTGAAAACCTATAACATTGCATAATATGCATGTACCTGTTGTAAGTGTTAAAGTATTTTCATTTCTTCATGTTAGATTATCAAGGTAAATTTGGTGTCAAATCAGTTGTGGAAGAGATGTATCTTAGATATCTGATGATATTAATGTCCTCAAATTTTGCTGATACATGGATGATTGAATTTTTAATAAGTATTCCATCATTTGCTTCTATTCACTTGATTGATTTAAAAAAAAGAAAAAAATCAAGAGGCAGCTTGGGAACACCTGTGAAAGTTGTTCAGTATATTGGAATACTGTAATTCTTAATACACTTTAGAACAGTAATTCATAACATCAGAGGTAAACAAATAATACCAAATAGATTGTTTAATCAACATATTTTTTGTGAAGTGCTTGTAAATTTTCCATACATATCTGAGGTTTTGTTACTATCAAAAATATACTGCATACTTTTAAAAAAAAGAAGACTCATTTACTGGAATAGCTAACAAGTACTTAACTCCTAATACTCAGTGTCTTAAAATCGTCTAGGCAAAAAGTCCACCTCTTGTGATCCAAAAATTTCTGAATGTAAAAGTTTATTAACTTCCTATAATACTTTTTAAAATGATTGATTGCTTTGGAAATCTCTGCCTCTAATGTCATTGTCTAAAAAAATTGGCAAATGACTGTCAGAAACACATTTTTTCTGAAGGTATTCTGTGAAGTCTGTTAGAGTAACCAATTACAGGAAACTATGCAATTGGGAAAAAAAATAGAGCTCAGAATTCAGATAAAAGCCATTTCCAGCACAGTGGTAAGTCTCTTGGGGATCTTAGCCATCAAACTGTCATATACTTGTAGCCTCTTGAATTATCTCATGTAGACAGATGGAACTCGATTATTACTTACTTCTCCAACACCAGGCACTTCAGTGCTGCAGTTTTCTCATTTGTGAAGTGGAATATAAAAGAAGGTTTTGTGAGGACATAGTCTCCATGTGATGTCTATGGTGTATGATTGCTGTTTCTAAAGCGATTGAAATGTAAGTGAATAGTGTCACTGGGAAAGACAGAAGTGCTTAAGTATGCTTTTTTAACATTTGTCTCAGTTAATTTATATTGAACACTGGCCAGAGTAGTATATGACAAAGGCAATCCTGCTGGCTGTTGGCTTCTGTTATGGAAAGAGATTCTTCTGACTTCCTGATGAAACAAGAATGAAGTCCATCTCTGAAGTTCACCTAGAGCAATTGCAGTCATTATCTTACCTTAGTTTTCTCCATAGTCTGCTGGTTTGTTAAGTGGACAAAAAAGTGGAACTAGTGGTAGAAACCTGACAAAGATATACTATTAGTGTTTCTGGAAATGCACCTAAAAGCTTTAACAGAATGTTAAACAGGTCTGAAAGAGTAAAGGCTTGTCAGTGTAGAAACATTTATCATCTCTACAATGGGAACAGCCCCTTCTAAGCCAAGAACTGCTGCACTTTTCATTTCTGCTTGGGGCCAATGATATAAAGGATACACATGGCCACTGCTGCTGCTGAGCAGGTGAGAAAATACTCTGGATCAGTCTTAAAAGGAAATGTTTTGAGGTTTTTCATTTAGATTTGGGACTGCCTAAGGTGTGGGTGATAACTAGAAAAAGCAATGGAGAAAGGGGGGGTTTCCATCCAGTTACTGAAGACAGGGAAGGTTTCTATTATTATTCAATGTTTCTTTTCACTTAAAATGACAAATTATTTGAATATTCTGATTTGCTAGAGGCAAACTACTACTTTCAGTCTACCTTAAAAGTAATAAATATTAGATGAACAAAGAACATGGTTTCCTCAAAGGATTTTAATATCTCTGCATCCAGACAGTACTGTGGCAGCTCTGTTAAGGTGGATGGCTTGTCTGACCTGCTGTGCCCTAAGTGCTCTCTGAGTTTCTCACTGCAGATAATCTCTTTGCAGGCAATGCATTGTGGCTTCAGAAGAGCATCTTTATATGGGAAACCATATATAATTTGGTTCCTTCGAGTGTCAGTAGATGCCACGGTTAGTTCACAGAAGTACCTCTGTTCTGAAGCAGGAATGGGTTTCCTTGCTGCATAGCAAGACGCAACTACCCCCCAGGTGCACAAGGCAGATGGTTACATACAGAGGGGGTGACACAAGAAGCACCCAGGAGTCTTGGCAGGGTACTATTGAGAACATTCAGCCTGCTGGACCCTTCGCACAATCTCAGGGATTACAGTCCCTGTAATCAGGACTGCAATCAGCAGCAGTGCTTACCCAGAGCAATCAGGGTGTCAGGCTAAAACAAGTATTAAGCCTCCGATAGCAGAAGTCACAGTCATCATAGAGTAACAGGCCCCACTGCTTCCATACGGTCTTCCACAGAGGCAAGAACAAACACAAACTTAATTGATTCATTTCCCAGGACAAAAGCTCAAACAGTAACTGCTGCTGAGAGGGAAAAAAGAGCCGAATTCGATATGCAAAGAATAACTGGAGACAAAAATAAATATTAGGGGTGGGGACAAGGTTTCCAAAGTAAAATCCCCTTGAGAGGTGGTAGAATTAGGTCTCCAGTTCGAGTTTCATCTAACTTTTAACAATTTCTGTGATAGCATGGTTACCATCAGATTCTGAATGTATAAATGAGAAAACAGACTGGTAGATTTTTGTTCTGCTCTTTGCTATCACTCTTTTAACTCTTGATCTATACCCCAGAGCCAGAAATATCTTAATATGTTCTTAGCTCCTCTGAGGGGTAAGGCATCCTTCCTCTTTTTTTTTCCATTCAAGCCCCAACATTAATAATTTTGTTTTATTTTACCCCTGATTCTTGAAACTTGATGTGAGTAGTTTTTACTGGAAAGCAGAAATATATGTATAACATGCTTCTAAATAGAACAAGAAAGAGAGAATTCCTTTGGGGGAATTATCTTCCTGCAGTATTGAAGTAATCCAAAGGTTCAGTTCTGCCAATGCTTTTTTTCTTTAATTTTGCACAACATAATGAGAAACAATTTTCAGTGTGACTGAAAGAAGCAGCCAAAAGTCTAGTAACATAAATACCTGAATAACTTCTTAGATAGATAGAAAATTGCTATTATTATTATTTATTACAGATGCTTACTCAAAATATAACAGAAAGAAGAGAAAAAAATTTGCAAATCACTTGTTTAGGAATTAAGTGCAAAGGAAATTCATGCTACCCTTTGTATTTTTGCTATGCTACTCTTACATGCAATCTTTAAAACATCATTTAAATTAAAGTTAATAAGAAAGTAGTTCTGGATATTAAAATTGAGATTAAGAATTGAAATTACTACTGTGGGTTATGATAGTCTGAATAATAATGAAAGTAACAATAATCAAGTTTCTGAGGGAATTTAATTTCTAATGCACTATTAATTATGCAAATGCTTGTTATTTTAACCATGGAAGTTAATGACAGACTAGTAAAAATAACAGCATATAAATTTTTTAGTTCCAGTAGCATTGACACAGTTCATTGTAAGAATCCATAGCGAGTTGCTCTTTTAAGACTTTGTTTGAATTTCAAAACTTGAAAAGATAGGGGAAAAGAAGAAGAAACAGTGAAAAAAGTGACCTGGGGTTCATTTGTGATTCAAAAATGACACCTTATTTCACATATCAGCTCCCCATATGCTTTTCACACCTACTGGAATAGGAAACCAATTAAGATGTTGGCATATAGAAGGGAGACTACAGAAGTTCTTACTCTGAGAGTATAGTCAGTAAATACTTTTTCCTGTTCAGTTCAGGATTATGGGTGTTGATATGTGAGTAGAAACTACCCTGAACATGGAAGGACCTATACCTAACTTCCCCACTGAATTTGTGGAGGTTGCTGATTAAAAGTTGTCTCTCTTATTGAATTTAGTGGAAACAACTGGGAAAAGTAATTGGAGTAAGTGACAGGAAAGCTTTTTCTAGCAACAACAATTCTAAGAACTCAATCAGTTTAATTGATGCTCCCCTACAAGTTCTCCAAATTTCTCCTCAGATCTTTCCACTGTAATTCTGTTTTATGAGTGGGGAGCACAGCCTCAGGAGAAATCCCGCTAATTCTACAGGCATATGTGTGAAAATGAGGGCACTGGTGTCCGTTGGGTATGATAACAAATATAATAGAATAAGGACCTTTTTTCATCTGACTTTGCCAACTTCTGGACTGATTTCCCAAGAGCCCATAAAGCAGGGAAGGCAGACATATCTTAATGGATCTCTCCTAATGGAATTAATGGAAAAATTATTAGCACGTCCATTCACATGGTTGTTTGTGTGAGGTGAGAATTATGCTGTTTAAAAAAATCCATATTCTGTAGATTAAAAAAAATGAAGTTCATCTGAATAACTGACATGCACACATGAGGTCATTGTTTTCTTCGTTTTATTTTTGTTCTACCACCACCATACCAGAAAATGTATTAGATAGAATAAAATGGTAGCTATAAAAATAACTGAAGATGGTGTAGTGTTTGCCACTGTTCCAGTTCCTTAGTACTGTGTGAAGACTTTTGAACACAAAAGGGAAATAAGTGAAGAGATATGAAGTACCAAGAAATGCTTCCATTTGCATTAGTGCAACTGTGCTTAATGCTGGTTTGTCTGTACCTGTTACTGGAAGTCGATGGGGAGCATTCATTACAAGCGTCTGTAAAGCTAGTTGTTAATTGAAATCTAAGTAAGTTTAGTTCAAGAAAAAAAAAAAGAAATGCTGGAAATGGGTCTAGGAAAGAGATAAAATTTCATGGGAGTAATGTAAGTAATGTGCAATTCTTGGTAAATATAGGATACATGTAGGACAATCTGAGGCATAGCTAAAAATTTGCATGAATGGCAACCACGGGGTTCAGGATTGTGCCTTCTGAGCTGTGTTTTGTTTGAGGTGAACTTTAATGCAGACATGATTGTTGAAGGCAGTCTGTGCCTTAGCTTCCTCAGATTGACTTGTACTGAAGGGTTCCTGTCAGATTACTTGTGTGAACTGGATTAGCTAACGTATTTTAAAGTGAGAAAAATATGGATTTTCTAGAGCACTGAGATTCCAAAGCAATTTGCATCCTATTTTTAAATCTCAACTAAAATCAATAATGCTTAAGGATCCCGGGAATTTAAAAATGTTACTCATGATAATCAATGTGATAGACAAAGACTGTCATGAGAAGTTTAAAGAAACTCAAAGCCTTATTTTGTTTGTTGTCTAGATCTGAATCTGTGTTTTCAGCTCCAAATTCATGAACCTCTAGTGCTTAAGTCAACAATAAAATGTGGGGGGAAAAATGGTGATATCCCAGACATTTTATCAAATACCCAGTTTCAGATGCTATCATATATATATGCATAATTTTAATCTTAAATCTTCAAAAGAGCATTTAAAAGTTCATAAGTCTTGTGCTTCACACTCTGATTTATTTCCAAAGTATATTTTTTTAATGATTCTTTTTAATTTCTTAATTTCCAGTTGATTTATAGAGGTCCTAACCAAGTATAGTCAGCTTCACACTCATGTATGAAGAAAGACCACTATTCTTGGCAGATACTCAGAGTAGAAACTGAGTAAAAGTCCTAGGACTTTCTATTCCTTACTAATCAAAAAGACAGTCTACAAAACTGTCAGCAAACAACAGATACCACATATAGTATCAAATTAAATTAAAAAGATAAAATCATCTGAGTTATTTAAAAGATTCTGAAAGAAGTTGTATTTTAACTCAATCTGGGGACCATGGGAATTCCTAGTCTGTAGTGGCAATCTATGACAGCCAGTGCTTTCCACAAGGAGGTGTAGTTTATGGACTAGTGCAGAGTAACTACTGATTTTGTTTCTAGTCCTTTGATCTTACAATGTCTGACTCATAAATGTCTTTGATATTGACAAGTATTAAAGTGAAATATTATCTATTCTAGTCTGCTGCAGAATTTATCTATAGAAACATGAGCGTTGTTCCATGATAAGAAAGGCAGACCTTTCGGGGAAGCACAAGCCACATTTTTTCCAGGTATAGAGCATAGATGTCAGAAAATTCCTGCATAAACAGTGGACTGATAGGGAACCTTTTCCCATTCCTAAAACCATCCCTTACCACTTCAAACTGAGTAGTCAGTACACAAGTTACAGAGCTCTGGTAACTTCAGTACATCTGCCTTTCGGACAGTCTGCTGTGTGGACTGAAAAGATCCCCTTCACTGGTTTTCTGAGCATTTATTTTTACATTAAGGAAGCTTCCTTATTCATTGAATTGTTAAAAGCACTGTGTGTGATTGCAGGGCATTTTACAAGCTCTTGTTCAATATACCTTCAGTCCATGCTGTTCAGAAAAGAAAGGAAAAGGACTGGGCGTGAGACTCATATGGTTGCCATTTTATTAAGCACTGATGGTTTTCTCTGCTCTTCAAAAAGTACTGTCGAGTAACCACCACATGGAGTTTTGCAAGCATTTTGAGCAATGCCTCTTTTAAAGTATTTAAGTCATAGTACATAGCCCTGTCAGTATTCTTCTTTATGAGTTGAGTTCACCCAAACCTTCAAGCGTCTATCCAATTTCTCTTATATAAATAATAGAATACTCAAGTTCATGTTCCTGTCTTCAAAAGTGAATTTTTCTCTGTTCACCTACTAGTCATCTCTCTGAAGAGGGAAAAATTGGGCTTTTTTATGAGCTGCCCATGTTGTTTCATATCCAACTTATCTTCATCTCCTCTCTCAACATAGACCTTAAACTTCAAAGCACTGAAAGTGGGGGAACTTTTCTTTTCAAACAAAAGATGTGAGATCTGTTTGACATATGGATATGAAGAACAACAATCAGACTCTGAATTCAGAAAGTAATGTCAGTAACAGAAGCTGTGCTTTAAGCAGTTTTCAGATATGACAAAAACTGTAAAATATAAGAGAGCACTTGCCACTTTAACAAATGAGTGAAAATAATAACACTTAATTTGTACATGTTTTATTTTTATTTTCTGAAACAGAAAAGTGAGTTTGGTAATTTGCCCTGTGCCACAAAATTCTGTGCTCTTCATGTCAAAGAAAGGGGTTGGCCTAAGAGGATGTCAGATAGCTGTATTTGTCCTACGTGGACTGAACTAGTTAAATCATTTTGAAAGCCTGAGAAATCTGAAATACTGACAAGCATGAAATTTGCCCATAGTGCATGTTCACATGCTTATCAATCTGTTAATTCTCAGAAAAGAATCTCAGCAAAATGACTGAACATGTGAATTGACCAACCTACACAAAAGTCAATATTTTATTACCAGCGCAGCAGAGAATTTAAAGCTATTCCAAAACTGGGTTCTTCAATCTAAAGTCTGCAATGCAGGGGGAAAAAAAAAACAAAACAAAATACAAAAAAACCCCCAAACCCTGAAGCATGTGATTAAGTCTGTCTTTACTCAAGAAAGATGAAGCAGGTGAAGCACCTATTTCAATTTAGACAGAGTATTAACCCAAAGGAAGTCAATAAAACTCTTCACATAAGCAGCTGAAGAACGTGAACAAAAAGCCCTAGTCTTGCCTCATAACTATAAACAATGTATTTCTCATCTACACAGCAATCATTATTTTAATATGTTCCATTTAAAAATATATCATGCTTGCCTTCTGAAGCCAGAACAGCTGTAGGATAAATCCAGCAGCTCTCAAGAGAATCTGTACTCTCAGGGTAACTGTAGCTTTGACAGATAAAATATTGAAGCTGAGCTGTTAAAAATAAGCTTTTTAGTAGTAGTTAAAAAAAGGGCCCTTTGGGATCACATGAGCATGCTTGAGAGTGGCTGCCTTACAGAAGCAGCTTCCTTACGTGCTCCTTACAAACTCATATCATTTTCTTTCTTGTTTTTTTTTTTGGGGGGGGGGGGGGGGCTGGAAGGGGGTGTTAAAATTTAGAACAGGAACAATTCAGAACATAACTAATGTTTCAAAGCATAAACTTTTACAGTATTAGGATAATTACATAACTGCGAGAAAAGAAAAAATAAGACCTGATGGAAACTCCTTTCCTTAGGTTACATTTCTCAAGTATTGTAGAACAGTATAGCAATACCACATTGCACAAATTCACAGCACATTGTCTCAATATAGCAACTGTGTCTGTGAGGATTACTAAGATCCATCTTAATATCCATCTTTCTGAATGTATTATCCTCCAAAAAGTTGTTGATGAGCCAGGAAAGCTGTAGATGCTATTCCTTTACTTTTCTTCTAAAACAGAGCAACCCCCCAAAGCACATTAAAAGCAGTAAAGACAGCAACTTTTACAAGTTAAGTTCTTCTTTGACAGGATTAGCTTTTCATTCACTGGCAGGTGTCCAGAAATAAATCTCCTACATAAATTTCAGTGTTGTTGATGGAGTATGAGTTTTTTCAAGAGCAGAACTTGACATTCTACATCAGCACCTTTTCATTTGTGTAAATTCAACACAAAAAATATCAGAAATACAGAAAGTTTTGGTTCTGCTTTTGTTTTAATTTCTCAGTTTATTAATTGTAGATCCTGTCCCTGTTGTTACTTTTTCTGTACTTTATAGAAATAATTTTTGAAAATCACATTGTATGCTGCAAAAGAAGCCTCTCTCCATGTTAAAAAAGAAATTCTGAAGTTTTGCATGATCTGTACAGAATTGTTGGCAGTATGATTAGGTTTTTAATCATTGCTTTTCTTTTTCAGGAAAGCATAGATTTGGGTGAGATCATGTTTTCCCTTTGTTATTTGCCTACTGCTGGGAGAATGACATTGACAGTCATCAAATGTAGGAATCTCAAAGCAATGGATATAACTGGAGCATCAGGTGAATCTACTTCTTTTTTTAAATAACAAGGCAGAGTTTCTTCAAGAAGGGAATGAATAAGAACTCCTTCGGTTTTCTGTGTTTAACATGGTTGTGGAATGGAAATAGCGGGAGAATGGATATAGACCCTGTTTAGATCCACTGGCTATCTTTGGTCTGGCAGTCACTATGTCTGTTCAGAATGCCCATACCTTTCCTTTGCATTTACAGCATGTTGAAAGCAACGCTTTCCAGGGTCACTAAAACCTTTGAAATTTTCTATCTTATCAATATTACATTCCTAAAACAAATATTGTCCTTATGCTACACGTTTGAATGACTTTGAGTCCAAATGTATGCAACTGATTCTCTGTTGCTCAGATCCATATGTCAAAGTGTCACTGATGTGTGAGGGACGAAGACTGAAAAAACGGAAAACTACCACGAAGAAGAACACCCTCAATCCCGTTTATAACGAGGCCATCATCTTTGATATCCCTCCAGAGAATGTGGACCAGGTCAGCCTCTCCATTGCAGTGATGGATTATGATCGGTAAGCACAGTTTGCTTTCTGACTATTAATCATCAGCGAGACAATACCTGATCATTCCAAGTCACTACTTTCTGCCTCCTTGAACTTGTAAGCAGCTTCAGTGGCACAAAAGATAAAGTCTTGGGGTTTTGTCCTGGAGAGATTTAAAGCTTCCACACCTTTTAGCCTTTTATCTGTGCCATAAATAACTGTGATGAGGGAGAAAGATGGCTCAATCTTCCTATGGACCACTAGCCTTGGCAAACATTCCTGTACACACCTGGTGGCTGGACTATGTAAAAGCTTTATAAATCAGGTACGTCTTCCAATTTAAAAAAATCCCTCACACCTCTTATTTCTATTTAAATGGCAAGTATTTGAAACCAAAGAAAATTCGAATGGCTAAAAAAGAATTAGATGCTAATTGCCACATTGAATTAAGTAATAATTAATTCATTGGTTGATTCAATAAAGTAACCTTTGAATATGTAACCTTTAGGTTCAGCCCTCGCTGACAACATATCTAAGCCTCAATCATCTGTGTCCTCCCCCAAGAACTGACAGGAAGAGACTCCTGCTTAGAGTGAGTCAAGGGCTGCAGGTTGAACTAGACAGTGACTGACAGAATCCTGCCTGAGCCAAGTCTGCTTCATTCAAGTGCTATTAGTAATGAGCTCTTGAGATTACAGGGCAAATAAATGCTGAAAGTCCAATTTAGTAACATCACCCTTCAGACTGTTTTTCCTTGCCATCAGATTTCTGGTTGTCCTCCAATTTCTGTCAGTAAGACTTTCTCTGTCAGATGTGAAAGAGGCACTGTGGTGCCGTTAGTTGCACAGCAACTTGCACACTTTCAGTCCTCCTCAGCTGCTCCTTTCTCAGCATTTGCTAAGAGGAAATTAGAAAACATTATTGTAAGGTACATACAGTCAAGGTACAGAAAATTACTTTCTGGAGTCCCTCAGCAAGTCTATGGCACTGCTAGGAGTATGAAGTATTGAGGTATAGACTATTACAGCTTTGATGTTTACCTTTCACATTTTTGACCAAACTTCCAAAGATCACAACAGCTAGAACTGCAAAACAGTTTATGAAATAATGTCTGAAGGATTTGCAGCATGAAATGTATACCCCATCATTTTTACCCTCCCACAAAATTCAAACGTTTTCTTTCTAGATAATTTTGTGTATTATGATCCTTTTTCTTTCCTTGTGTCCTTTGGGTTGCAACCTTTTAATGGCAAAGGTTATGTTTTCATTGCTATTTTTATAGCTGCTAGAAGCACTCTGATAGTGGCTGGAGGTTTTTGATGTTACCAATACAGAACTTAATATCACTATACTAAAATTAAAACTAATATCTGTAATAAATGATGTGAAAACTTTGGTCATGTACTCTGTGCCACACTAAACCAGTAAACAGAATTGTACATCAGATGTTATTAAAACTATTTTTATTAAAAACAAATTCTGTCTCTCTACAATTCTCAGAGTAGGGCACAATGAGGTCATTGGGGTATGTCGGACAGGCATTGATGCTGAAGGGCTTGGAAGAGATCATTGGAATGAAATGTTGGCTTACCCACGTAAACCAATAACTCACTGGCATCCGCTAGTGGAGGTAAGAAGTAGAAAATTTTCTCATTCTCAGGATATTGAATGGTTTTGCCTCTCACACTTATGTGCTTCTGAGAATAACAAAACCAGTGCAGCATCTAAATAGCAGCTACAAGATCCTTAACACAACCTAAATCTAGTTGCATGGGTTTATTGATTACTTAAAGGGACCACTTCAAAAGTTTCCATAGTGCTCTAGCGGCACTGCAAAATTACATTAAGACATTTAGAATTTCTAGAGTTTATGATAAGGAATTTACATCTACTTACAGATCATTTGCAAGAATTTCAGAAGGTATCATGTCCTATTAAAAAACCTTTGGCATGAACAGTTGTTGCTAAAACACTAATCTGAAATTGGCCAGCAAATTAGGCTAAATTCAAGCAACATACCAGCAGCTCCCTCCACAGCTGCTCAAAAGACACTTATTGGAAGCTTGTTCAAATGCATGGCTCATTATATCTCTATGTCCCTGGACTTGGACTCCTGCTTCAGCCTTCAGGCCACATATTGCTGGTGTTCTGTATACAAAATGCTCATAGATTTGGATTCAGAAAGACACATGTGGAAGCCTTAAGAAGCAGCAGGTCTTGTTTTGGGACACAAAGGACACACTGTTATCTCATACCAAAAGCAATCTTTGTTGAAAAATGAGTAGCTGTCTGAGGCATCACAGGCCATTTGTTTTCCCCACTCTGCAGCACATGGCTGCACAGCAGGTCTGGTGACAGGTAGCAAAAGTCTAAAATGAAGGCTTCAGTAAAACACCTAAAGAAGAGTGTGGAGGCAAGGAAACTCAGTCAAGGCAGCAGAGAAGGTTTTAGAGGTTTATAACTCTCTCTGGTTTATGCAGGTTTGGAGACAGAGTTACCACCCCTGACTGGTGAAATAAACCCACTTG
Organism: Neopelma chrysocephalum; assembly: GCF_003984885.1. Classification (NCBI taxonomy): domain Eukaryota; kingdom Metazoa; phylum Chordata; class Aves; order Passeriformes; family Pipridae; genus Neopelma; species Neopelma chrysocephalum. The sequence continues at coordinate 26,556,935 of NW_020897714.1, forward strand.
TGTGAAACAAGTCAGAGGCATTTTTAGGAGGCCACTTCAGAAATTTTCTTTCCATTATTAGTTCTGCTGGAGACTGTGATGCCAGAGACTTTGACCCAGAGGTTAGAAAGGGTCTGGGTGGGATTTAAGTTCTTTTTTGAGAGAGTCTCTTACCCTCTGAAATGAGTGTGGTGCACAGCCAGATCTGATGACATTTGTTAAAATAACACTTTTCTTGCAGCTACCTGGCCGAGCAACCAGTTTTGATAGCCAGGGATCCTGTTCATCACCAAAACCTCCACTTACACCCTAAGGAACAAGAGTGGATTCATCATGTTCAGTGTCCAAAGCTCCCTCTCATCTACATAAACAGAAGGTTCGGCTTCCACAGATGAACTGTATCCATATTTTTTTATTAAGATACATTTTTCCTATTCTAAGTCTTATTATACAGTTTATAATAATTTCTTAATGTATGAATGAAGCTGACTTAAGTAAAATATAACCCTTCCTTGTGCAAATTCATTCACCTATTTTATCACTGGCATGTATCCAGTGTCATAGCCAAGCAGTGTTTTGATATGACCTGTATCTTTGCATAGACTAAGAAATCAGAGAAAAAAAATATCCCTTAAGCAATTCAAAACTACTGCAGCTTGTAACGCCTGATTCTTTCGAGGGAGAGCGAATAGTATATATATATATCATGTAGTAAATTTCTTCTAAATTGCACTAAATCCTGAGAGACTTTGCAAGATAGCATTCCAAACTGAATGTTGCATGAAAAAAACAACTGTTATCATGTTTTGAGCGTAAAATCAGCTCATTCCTTGGGCAGGGAGGAAGGGCTGATCGAATGTCCACCAAAGTCAATGACAAGGACCTACTGGCTTTGCTGGGTTTTAGTTCAACCCTTATGGAACAGGTACCAGAACTGGATCTATGCAGTTATAATCTTCCAGCAATCACAATGCCAGCTGCCCCTGTTATCCTGTCCAGCAAAGCAGCCAGGCAGGTGCCCCCAGGCAGGTGGCTGACCTCAGAAGATGGTTTGCTTCAGCTGCCCAGTGGCTGACAAAGAGCTGTCTGGGGTGTCTCTGCGTGGCACTGGCAGTGCGTGTACAGGTATCGCTGTGGAAAGCCAATGTCTCCGCAGTGAGGTGTGTGGAAGTGGATGCAGCTCCACAAGGATGTAGCTGTCTCCTGATGAGGTGCATCCAGTCCCTCAAAACAGCCCATTTGTTGCTGACATCGTGCAGTCCTTGCTTGATGTTTACACAAGTCAAACTAGTGTAAACTAGGAGAGAATGCTCTGAAGTAAAGGAATTGATTTAATGTGTTTTATCTGTTCCGAAAATTGAACAAATACTGCAGTTACCCAGAACACTTTTCAGATTCTGTGGTTTAATGTGACAGATTTAGATTACTTTGAAGTTATTTTGACTGCGTGCATAGTGCACGTGGAATAGTTTCTGTTCACCCACCGGATGTCTCTAGAATTATATACTAAATATGAATTTGAGATATGTTTTCTGTCAGTATATGGAGAGAGAAATTGAAATGTAGCTATTTTACAAACTAGTAAACTCATTTATTAGAATACACAGTGACAGCAAATGCAACAAACCGTTGGCTGTAGTCGGATGCTTTAAAACCTAGAAGAGAACTACATATTATTTTGTGAATTTATCTCTTTTAAACACTGAAGTTTACCTCAATTGGATAAATCAGACAGTTATTTCCTTTTTTCTTTTTTCTTTTTTTTGTCTTTCTGTAAAGAGCATGGCAAAGACTGCATAATTGGGTCTTAGATGTTGAAAGCTGAACTGTAACTAGAAATAAGTAGTGGCACTTTTTGTATCTTTGCAATATATAAAGAAAACTAAGGAGACAGTGTTTCCCAAAACAGCATTTTTACAGAAAAAAGGTATCATACAGAAGATTGGTTTAAGATAATGAAAGAAATTATGAGAATTTAATCTAGATATGAAGGGAAAAGTTAGTTTTGGCAAAATTCTGAAGAACCATTTTGTTTTGGTTTAGCCTGGCTGACACAGAATATGTTTATGAAGATCCAGTCCTAAGGCAGTCAATCACGCCTTGAAGTGTCTTAACTGCTCCAGGAAAGTTAGGAAGGTTGGTCCTAACATTGCAAGTGTTTCTAAGTCAAAAAAGGAGGCAGGTTTTACACCTTGCCTTCTGTGACTACAAACACAGCAAACAAGCAAATAAATATAAAAATCAATCTTTCAGACAGACTTTACAAATTAATTACAAAAAAAAAAAGAAAAAAGCAGAAAAAAAGAAAAGGCTCCAGCCCAAGTTTAAGAATGTCTGTTTCAGGTTGCTTTTCATGGCTTCTGGGCAGAAATGGTTTCTCCCAGAGAGGGTTGGTAATTCTGAACACTAATCCTCCCTGCTTAAGATTGTATTTTCATCATCATAAATACAGAGTGGCCTTGCAGAATTTCATTCCTTCATTTGCTCTGGGTGAGTAATTTTTTTAATAGGAGAACAAGCTCTCCTCTGTGAGGTTTTTTCCTCCTATCATTGTTATCATAATGAAATTCTGTGGCCTAGTTCATTTTCAACATGATTCTGCAAGGTTGATATAGAAACATATATATATACATATATGTGGAGATTGAAAAACTATTTTGTGTATACATTTAACTTAATATAAATTATATTAGCAATGGCCTTTGTGGCCTAGAAAATACTTTTTGTAATGTGGTACTGTAACAGTTAACTAAATATTCTTTGCACTTTTTTGCACCTAATATCCAAAAAGCTAACAATTTCATGATCAAATGTAGCATAAGTGTTCAGCAATGAGCAACATATTTTTAACTATTTCATTGTTCTCTCTGAGTATTCTCTGTACTCTCTGAGTATGTTTCATCATAGGTAGTAAGGTATTTCAAAATTCTTTTTCTTAAATTTTAATTGTTGTCATATACCAAAGGCTCAGTTTGTGCCCTCTTGTTGTGTTATTTTTGATATTGTTAATAACAATAGTGAATGACTTCTGTGTCTAAACTTGATTGATGGATGCTCTGCATCTAGGAAAAATCAGGCTGCAAAATTATTGGGACACCTAACTTCAAAGATGATGCCCTAATTAATTATATTCATCCCTTAACAGTGCTTAATAGAATTAATGCAAAAGATATTTTTTCCCCACTGCTTTCTTAGCTATCTCAAAAGACAGAGTATACACTCAGTATAACCCATCTATTGGCTTTAGAGCCTGGTTCACAAGTTAGTCTGAGTGTAATTACAGTAGCCTTGAGGAAAAGCTTAGCACAGTTGAAGTCAAGAAAAGTTTTGCTTTATGTATATCTTTATTAAAGAATTTAAAATATTTTAATTTGGAGAAGTTGTAAATTCCCTGCTCCCACCCTGAATTCTTTTTTGGTTTTGTTGTTGCTTATCCACATTTCTGCCATATCTCATACATTAACCTAATCCGAGAAAAATCAAGTCTGGCAAATGTTTGGTGTAAAATATATTGCAGTAATTTTACAACAGTTTGAAAAGCTTCGTTTCCTAAAAGCCTGAATTATTTTTATTGGAGCAGTATGCTGGAAACAGCAAGAGTACTTAATAAGAATTGTATTTTGCACGGCATAGCTTTTTTATGCTCAATAAGATGCTCAATAAGATGTCAGTCACTTAATGCACTCCATGACCTCAACTTTAGGTGACAGTATTGCACACTCTGCTGATATGGCCCTTCTCCTCACCCTCCCAGCAAGCAACTGCCCCTATCCCCACCATCTTTTGTCTATAATGAGCTTCTGTTCAAGCAGTAGAAAACTGACCCTTACTTTTATCTACAGTGCTCAAAACTGAGTCCTGGCCTTAAAAAAGTCGCAATATGAAACCTGTGGGGTGTTGACCAAAAGGTGAAGGATATCTGCATCACTCATTTTCATACTACAAAGAACTGTCAAGGAAATAAGCTCCTTTCTCCACAGTCCTTTATAAGCATCAGCCATTTATACATCAGCAACCTTGCCTGATGTTTTGCTTTGAGGAAGCCCTTAAAGAGCAATATACATATCTCAGGGATATGTATATTGGTCAGAGACAGATAAAGTGGTCAGAAAGTTCCACCGCAAAATATTTTCTTCAGTATATGGAATACTTTGGACTTCTTGTGTTTAAGTGACAAAACTATACATTTTTCTTAAAGAATCACAACCACATTCAATATTTTTGAAGAAAATGTAGAGCAAACAGGGAATGTTTTCATTGAGTTTATTTTTTTCCAAGGGGATAAGCAATTACTTACCTAATTTCTTTCTATGGATGCATTTTTGGAGCAATATTAAGAAAACTTTAGGTTTCAAAAAAAAAAGACATTTGATCCACCCTTTTCTCCTCCTTCTTTGTTTTTTTTTAATTGGCTTCAATGTAATCCTTTTAAAAATATCAGACATGATGATGCACAACATATACATGATAGTCTAGTTCTAAGATTATTTTGCTATGTCTTTTTATAAACTTTTATATGTACTAACTTTTTATTATACTCCATTAATTTAACAAGCTTTATACATCTGAAATCATTTGACTATTTTTTAAGTGAATAAACATTTAAAAGGAGGGTATTTTAGAACTCAGCAATAGAGTTCTTCTCCTGCTGAAAATGTAAAGTTTTTCAGAGATCCATAAATGTGCCTGCAAAATTTGAAAATCACCTTATTGGAGCATGCAAAAACCTAGGTTTGCACATACAAGTATTTGCACTTGCTAAATGTACAATCACTATTATTTAGCACTTCTCTTAAAACAGAACACCCACACCTAACCAGAAATATGTTTCAATTCATAATAAATACTTGACAAATCTGTACTGAGTGATAGTTCCTTGACCTGAAAAGTTCATATGACATTATTTCTACAAATGAATATGCTTGAAAATTCTGTAGGTGTTAAAATATGACTTATGTGTTACTCAGACAGTGAGGTGACTTTTGGACTAAGCTCATGTAGTATGTGTTAGACCATCCAAAATATGGATAAAATGTAGTATATATGACAGGAGTATTAATGTATATTTTGATGGGAAATTTTCTCTCGTATTCACACCAATAGAGATTTAGTTTAACCCTTTGCTTGAGATTCACTTTCATCTAGCTTCTGAGGCTTGCCAGTCTAAACTGAGCTCCCTGGTGTCAGAAAACAACTAAATCATTGCACAGAGCAGACCCCAGACCTAAGAAAGACAAAGGAAAATGTGACAGTAGGCACAAAGCTATTCGATGCAACTGCCAATGCTCTGAAATGGAAACCTTCCTTTTGAAACATAATAATTACAATAGTCATATCATTTGTCCTTTCTTTCTGTACTGTAAAACAGGACAAAAGAAGTGTGTCACTGAAAAAGCATCGGCATTAGGCATAGGAGATAATTGAGGTGCTGATCACCACCATTTGCCATTTCCAAGGCAAATAATAACTTCATTCCAAAAAGTATCTTTTGTTTACTCATCCAGATGAATAAACATCTCCTGCACAATTCCCCTTTTCCTTAGCCCCAGCTGGAAACTGGCAAATTTTAACAGCATGCAGGAAACCAAGAGCTAGAAATCTAAGAGAAAGGGAAGTTGCAGGTGGGATTTAAAATATCACAGGGGAATCTAGTCAGGGAAATGGAACTAACACCTTCAATCTTGTGCTGAGTGCTGGGGGATGCTTGATGATAGCAGGTGCTCAGGGCTGTGATTTTATGTTTTATCTGATAGTACCTCTACAATGTTGCTGTTGCTGGGAAACCTCTTTACTGGTGCAGAGAGGAGAATGCCTCTGGTATTGCTATGTAAATTTTTCCTCACAAGTATAGACTGTAACTCCTATGCCACATGTGACTCAGTCCTCTGGAAGGGCAGAAAGCATGTTACATTTGCAGAACAGGAAAAATCAATTAAAGTTTGGCACTGTGTCATCATGAGGACTATTCACTTTGCTGATACTAAGGACAAGCGTTGGTGCCTTACTGTTCCAAGGGAGGACGTTTCCCACAGCACTCTGTATGTCTAAGCCTGTGTTGCCATATCAACATTGTCAAAACATAACTAATACATATAAATACAGGTTATATAGGTTACCAGAACACCAAAGCTCTCTCCTGTGGGAAAGGCATGATGAAGCATAAGACAGTGTGCTCTGGAAGTTGGACCCGCAGGAAGTCACATAACTGCTGTGATGAAAGTGGAACTGATCTGTAATAATTTATGAACACAATATGTTGTCTTGGCTTTTGGTCTTGAATTGAGTTCACAAAGTAGACTTTAGAGAAAAACAGAACAGGCAGCAAATCTTTGACAAGGGGACAGCCTCTCAAAAGAAAGTGAACTTTACAAAATGTTAAGGTCCATCATAGTGTTCTGAGAGAATCTACTGATGATATAGCCACTCTGAAAAATGCATCTCAACTAAAATGTTGAAATCCCAAGCAGGCATAGGGAAAAAAGTATAGGAAAGACCTAGAGATCTTATTGAGAAAGGACATGATTTATGAAAGGACTGAGCAGGCTGGGAATGCAAACTATTGCTGTAGTTTACAGAGAAAATAAGCTTGGTTACTCTGCCTCTAATGGATAGGAAAGCTGAGGCAGGACAGATATGCATATAGATTGTCATTTTCAAATCCATTTATTTGAAATATTTAAGTTTGCATATTTAAGCTTAAATATTTAAATACCATTCTATTTTTAATGAAGTGGAGTATTCACAGACTCCCTGAAAGAAAAGTTGCAAATCCATTCAGACTCCTGGGCTGGCACAGTTACGAGAGAGACAGCAAAAAGAAAGGAGAATTGTGAAATCCTGCCTCTCCCCTGGATAGGTGAAGTCAGGAAGACTGGCAGAAAAAAAGAACTGAAGACAGACCAAAGAAAGGACAAGGCCACAGCTATTTCATGACAACTTCAGGGTTCACATATTCATTTATTAGACAGAGCATAACAAGAGTGTCAGAAGCGTGTTTTCATGGCAGCAACATACCCTTTATACAGTTTTTCTCTCACTCAAAATAAAAGCATATAAGTATTTTTGAGACATTCCTTTTAATTAGTTCAGGATCTTTTCACACCTTAGAAATTCAAATCCCTGAAGTAAAGCAAATCTATCTGTGTACCTACTCGTGAAACAAAGAAAGGCAGGAAATCAAAACTTTCTGTAAAATCAGTAAAGCTCTAGAACATGCTTAAAGTTGCTTTCCAGTGTAGAATAATGGTATAGATCTAAGATCTGATATCTTGAGACCTCTTAGGCTAAAAAGGAAAGGCCAGTTTTCCAATTATAAAGCAATATTTTCTGGCAGATATAGAATTGCTAGTTGCCTGCCCCTGTGTGATTTTGAATATCACAAATGTTCTGACAAATGCTTGTCAACATAACAGACAGGCATTTTAGGCACTTAAGATTAGCATTGCCAGAAAGGAATCTGGTTTTTTGGGACAGTTTCTACGTTAATTTCAGGGGACGAGAGATTGTGGTGAAGCAGATACATTTCCATAAATATAGTCTGCCAGAGGAGAGAGGTAAAGAGTGGGGTTGCTTTTTTCAATATGCTGTGAGTTGAGACTGATAATAGCTTCACAAGTGAAGAGGACTGAACAGGAAGATATTTAAAACCTTTTGTGACAACTGAATCATGAACAGGAGAGAAGAGAGAAGGGGAAAAGCCAATTGAGTATGTAAAGAGCCCTTTAGGAAAAAAACAACCACAACCCTGTTGAAAAGTGGAAAATATAAAAAGGGGTCGAATAGGGAGTCTTTTCAATGACAAACTTATATGTGTAGCAAACATTTTAAAAAAAAAGGGGGATTTTTTTAATGTAATTCTCCTACTTTATATCTTGTATGGCCATTTGCAACCTCACAAGGTTAGTGGGAGCCATGCTGTAGAACATGAGTCAGCTATTAAAATAAAAACAGCCCCCCACACCACAGATCATGATCACAGAGGATTCACTGTGCAAAGAGCACTAGTAGTTGCTCATGGCACATCCTTCCTCCCTGATCTTTTTCTTTCAGCATAATTGAGGCAAAAAAGGGACATTGCTAGCATGCACTAAACACATCCTCTCTAGATGTTGTAATGGCCTCCTTTTTTATTTGCACCTGGCATAGGTTGGAAAATCTCCAAAGGGTGAAAAATCGTTTTTATATAATGCCACCTCTTCACATTATCAAAGCTTCTGACAATCAGTACTTGAATTACCAATAGAAAACACCTCTGAAAATGCTGTTGTACACAAGGTACTGGCTTTGTTTTCAAGTCAAGCCTAAACTAATACCACACAATGGTGGACGAGTCATTGGGCCATTGCAGGTGCTAATTCTCTGGTGACTCAAAAAACTGAAGTCATAATTATGGTATATTTTCCACATAATACCCTACAGGCCTTTGTGTATTAACAGAGTCCCGGAACTGATGTCTCAGACAAATCCCATCTCCTCCCATTCTTCCTATTCATAGAGGTTCAGCTGAATAATGAATTCTTATTCCTTTGTCCCAAATTGTTACACAGTACTGGGTGTACTGTGAATGTTTTGTCCTGGGAGTGGCTGCCTCTTATTGAAAATCACAGTGACCAATAGAGGACCATTACTTCCCTCACCACAGATTTCTGAGGCTTAATTGTGTAATAATAGTTATGAGGGAAATGACTGCATAGCTGAACAAGACAGAGAATTGCCAGCTGTAATTATTTTTGTCAAATGGGTGTGTATCTTTCTTCTCTATGTAAATGGAGATTTGGCTACCCAGAAAATTAAATAGGAAATTTTGTGGACTCTCCAAAGAGCACTTCACACTGTTACATTTATTCCTTTCAGCCTTTATGTACTCTAAGTGTTTAATGATCTTAATTATCCTTATAGAACAAGAACCGGATTCATTTATTTAAACCTACAACCTTTTCAGTTCTTAGTCCACAAAGGTAACCTTGGACTAGAAATTCAAAACCCCTAACAAAAAACATAGCTTTATCTTAGCCAGCAACAGAATCTTCACAGCTGGGCTTTTTCTGGATTACTCTGAAAGGGAGCCTGGCACTATTGCACTTTAGCTACTTGCCAGTAGCAGACAAACAATTGTAGGTCATAGCCAGGTTTCAGAGAAGTTCTGACGATTAACCCCTAAAATCCTGGGTCTGATTCTGCATGCCCTCCAGACACAGGGCAGCCCATGAAGTTGAAGAGGGCTTGATGATCAGCAATCTGTGCTGAGAAAAGAGATTTCATTCAAATTATACCAACACATCTTCTAGATTTTTCTTGCCTTGTTTTATGCACTGTTGTTAAAAATGGATTTTTTCTTAAGACAGAACTTTATAATTTAATCTCCAGCAGGGTAAAACGTGGTACTAAAGTACCAATCTACTCATGCACTGAACATGATATTGATGCAAAAAAATTAAAAAGCCTTTTAGCAAAAATATCTGTGGCAGCAAAACATAAAGATGCTGGCACAAAGATATTTTGCTTTTTATGTGACTTTTTCTTAATAGAATTAGAATACTCCACCTCCAATTTTGGGCTATCCCAAAAAAACCACAAAATGGTAAATGTGTTTAATGTAGTTTAATATTTATTAAACTAATATAGCACATAAAAGGGATTCAATTCAGCCTCTTAAGGTGTGGTATTAACAATACACATTTATATATTTTGCGTTGTTACAAATGCTTACCAAAATCTATTAATGATCTAATTTCCAATGTACAAAAATTATAGCCTGCTTTCAAAAGGATCTTTCTTTTAGGTCTTTCACTTACTACTTTGTAGGGAAATTGTTCTTGTGTTAATTAAAATTAAAATAATTTTTTTTAACATCATGAAAATAGACCATTAAATATATCCACCAAAATCACTCTATAGGTCTTTTTAATATTTCATTTCAAAGCACAGCATTATGTACTTGTCCAGCCCAACACTAAAATCCAGCAGGACCACTGCTGTTGATTTCAGTTCACTTTGCATTAGGTTGCATGTGATGATATATCATAACATCTTATGAAATGAACCCTGTAAGGAGTCTCAAGGCAAATAGAATGATTTCTCTTACATCCGTCATGGATTTTTGTCACTTTCTGACAATTCAGACTATATTAGAAGTCTTCAGTGCATCTCTAAGGTATGAACTATTATTGCAAATGCTGATTTTACTAATACTGGTAAGAAATATGAGCCTCGGCTGCCTGATTTGGAAAATAAAAATGTCTAGTGTATGTAGTCAGGCAGGGAGGTTACATATTTTGACAGGATTTTTCCTTTTTAATGGTGGCCTACAGGTTTCCACATAATGCCATCTTGCTTTTGAAGCTCAGAGGGTGTCTGTATAGACTAGTTCTTATGTAACTTTTAGATAGTCCTGTTGCACATTAGATATAAAGCACTTCTTTTCAGTGTATATTTCTATGGAAAAATATTGAACAGAATTTAGTTTTGTTAATAGAAAACTATTTCTCCAGAGAAGGAAAAAATATATATATATTTAATATTTTTCCTTGTTTCTCTTTCTTCCAAGTGTGGGTCTACATTCTTTCTATTCTTCTGTCTTTAGGTGAGTAGTTTCAGTAAGATATTCTGGACTTAAATGCACATGTCTAAGGATGGGATATGGCTAGTTCTCTACCCTAGAATAGGCATTGTTGGCGTCCTGAGCTGAAGATGCACTTCTGACTTGTACTTTCTCCACTTTCTGGTGGAAATCAAAAGGGCCTTTGTTCAGCAAACCATGTGAAATATTTTTCAACTATGACCTGCTAATCAAGTCCCTGTGCAGTCACAGCATCTTGGGTGTGTACACTGAGCAGGGCAGCCACTCAGGTGCTTTGCTGGCTGGGATTGGAATGATGTGGGAAGTCTCACAGCCAGTCTATGATAAAAGCACATCTCAGCACCCTCCACACTAGACTAGCCCTGCTAGCCAGGATGAGAGTGGACAAAGCCAAATTGCATCTCTTCATTGTCCTGCTCTGCCCAGTCCTCACCACCCTAGGCAGCAGGACTGCAGCACTGGTTCCTCTGAGCCCTCCAGATGCTCCTCTAGCCACTGCAATGGGAGTCCAAAAAAGCTTCTCCTTGCTTTTCATGAGCTTGCAGTCCATGCTGCATTCAAGCTGACTGATTCAGTGTGCTCCTCATGAAAATTGAAGTAGGGAAAGTAGAATAGAAATTAGCCACATCTTTTCTTCATCACAGAACATTATATTTCTCTAGTATATGCTTGTTTGTGGGGAAGACGTTCTCCAGAGTGTATGCTTCAAAAGGTAGGAAGTTAAAATGGAGTTCCTGGCCACAGGAAGTATTGACAGCTAAATAAACTCCCACTCAATATTTAAACACTTCATATTTTGAAATATTAAAAGAAAGCATCCAACATAATGTCTGTCAGAATAAGCATATTTGCTGTGACAGTGAGAGGTTCTGCATTAGGCCCTAACTGGCCCAAACTCTAATAGAACTCCCTACCTTTAAAATAATCTTTATGATTAGACCAGAAATATTGCCAAGTCTATGTAGCTTACAAAGAACTACAGAGTTCTTCTAAGCTTTTGTCTCTTCTTGCTATGTGGTGTTGGCTGGCCAAGATCTAATATTAAATTCCTGACTGTTTTAGTACCCTTTATTCAGTGTTCATGATGTGACTTTTTAAATGAAGTCTGTGATTTGATACCTAGACATTGTTCAAGTCAATATCCTTGGCTTCTGCGTTATAGAGACAAGAAAACAAAACTTTTGAACTTGTGTTACTGGCTTTTTGTATGCGCTAAATGGCCATTTGTGAAACTCGACAACATAAATTGTACTACTAATAGTAAATGGGTTTTTTTGCACTAGCCTTTGAGAGCTGTAACACATTTCAGTATTTTTACAATGTATTCTCTGGAAAGTGTGAATCTATTTGTCAGTTCTGAAAAAAATATGTAACAATGAAACCTCAAAAGATGTTATGAAGTGTACAGTTTGTGATAATTTTATATTAAAAAAGGACAAGAAAAATAAAAAAACTCATTTGAAATAATTTTATTCTAATTGTTTCATATGTATTTTGAACAAGAAATAAAGTGATTAAAATTATTTTTTTTGTCTTTCTTACAACAGCAAACTGTTCAAAAGTAAATAATGATCAAAGGATTATAATTGCAGAGATTATCTTTTCCTGTTTATTCTCTCCCTTTTCCATGCTGGAATTCCTTGTGCACCTACAGCATATTTTCATTGGCTTGTTGCCTTAAGATTAACTCTAAACCAAAAATCAATCCATTTTCATTTGCCATGGGTGGGAAGAGGCACCTTCTGAACCTTTTGGCCCCAAGGTGAGCAGCCCTGACTACATCCAAGTGTCATGACAAGATGAAACTGTCATGAAACTGTTACTTTAAAATTCTACACCATGAAGAGGTGTAGGACATTTTTGCCACCAGCTTTGCAAGGTTCAAGACAGAATGCCTTTGAGTGAAAACAATTAAATCAAGCAGCTCCACTATTAACTAGTACTTTGTGTAATGTCTTTCACATTATCTTCCATTTCCTGCTAAGATAATTTTTTCTGTAATCTTCGAAGTCATTAGACTCTATTTTAAATAACTGATTGATTATAATTTAATATTATTAAAGTATTTAAGAATATTGAAATATTTCACTTAAGAGACAAAAGCCTAATTTCCATCTTCCCTGTTCCTAGTTGCATAATCATATAGATCAAACAGACAAGAACTTTATCACCATTAAATATAAAAAAAATCCAGATTTGCATAGGATGTAGTTTATATTTAAACTGAATTGATGTTATAGGCAACACCTTATGAAGCAATGATGATCAAGTGTGTCAGATATTTGTTGACACTTACAATGACAGTACTATTTGAAGATGAAAACTAAGCTGCAAGTGTTGTTTCAGCTGGGTGGGACCTTTTACCCTTCTACCAGATTCTTAATTCCATATGATAAACATTGGGGAAAAAACACCACTCTATCTGCAGCAGTGGCAATTATTGTCTGGATAAAAATAGTATCCAAGTTCAACATACAAGCAATTGCCCTTTGGCAGGCTTTTGTAGTTCTCCTGAAGTGAAATTAGATATATATTATTGAGGTTCCAATCCTGTTTCTGATCTCTGCTGGCTGAATATTAATCTATCCTAAGTCAAATTTTTCCTAAGGTGTTAAACGCAATTCAGTTCTCTGCTTCAATCCAGGGACGTGGTTCACAGCTGTGATTGAAAGATTCAGTTTTCTTTGAAAACCTGCTTGTCTTTCTCTAGCATTGGTAATGTCATTTCAGTTTGCCATTGCCTTTAATCTTAATATTCCCTCTTTCGTATATGAAATACTAATTTTTAGAAGGATGGGTTCTGATGATAATGAATTTATTTCAGAAATTTATCTGTAATTTGCATAGAAACAACACCGCTGAGATTTCATTGCAGTCTCTGAAATATGATTTCCACTTGAAGTCCTAATCCTTCTACTTCAGTCATTCCTGAATATATCTGCATTCCTTACATTAATCAAATTTACTAGCCCACAGAGGTGTCAGAGGACATGTAGCTTAAAATGGTGCAAGAACCAGAAGGGAAATCAGGAGCTGATTTGTCCAGAAAAGAGGATAAGAAAGGAAGGCAAACAAAGCTGTGAGAAATTTGGCCTTCCTATTAGTTCTGCATCAAAGAAGCAGCAAGAAATGGATGCTGTCCAGGGCATTGTGGTGGCTTCTCCTCAGCTCCCTGACACAGGCTGCATGGGGAGGGTGTCAGGATGGTGGTGCAGGTGTTTCCCTGCCTTCTGCAGTGTCACGAGTTCAGCGCTGGGTGCAAGTCGTGCTGTCTGGTGGGAGGCTTTGCCCCTACCCCTCTCCTGCTCCTGCAAGTGCAAGGGCTCATGGTGCACCATGGTATGCTCTTTTCAGACCTCCGTGTGTTTTCAGACAACCTTACGGTTTAGGGAAACTTTTGGCAGCTGTCGCCTCCTTTTCAAGCTTGACTCAGAAATACACTAAGAGTTACATCCTATTGACTTTAGGAGAGGATAATGGCTCCTGTGAAAAGCCATATTGTTGTACACTTCAGCCCAGTGAAAAGCATACATGATATAATTTTGCAAATTATTAAGTATTCTTGCACACACAGAAGAGCACTATTGTTCAGTCCATGTACACTATTACCACAAAATTGAAAGTGAGGCAGAGAAAATCAGGGATCAGAACAGAATCCAGATCTCCCATCTTCTAGGCCTCAAAACTACCATTCCTCTACATGGATTTGTACTTTGCATGGAGTACATGAGAGTCTCCCAAAGGAAAAGATGTGATGCAGAAGGAGACAGAAAATGATTTTAAGAAAAAAAATATAAATAGTAACCTCTTATCCTGCTAAAATACATTGGTTCAGATAAGGAGAGAGAAATATTATTTTCTCACAATATTGTCTATTCTGTCATTCTGAAAGTTGAATAAAAGCCCTCCTGCCACTACCGCTGTAGATAACAGAACCTGTTTTTTAAGTCAAATGACAGACATATGTATTTTCAGAACAAAAAGTCCTACATGAACTCCCTTCTCTGTGCTGGTTGTATGCAGCTCAGTTGATAACAATGCTGGTTACAGTAATAGAAAACAGATAATTTTAAAAGCTTTAAGTCTATGGCATTATAAAGACAAAAATCTTTATCGTTTGTCACATTCTGAAGGTGGCATTTTAGGAGCAGTGCAAGTGCTCTGATTTGCAAATGCATTGATTTTTCTTAACATGCCCACTGTGTCTAAATTGCTCTATTACTCTCCCCTTTGGAATTTTAAAATGGAGCAATCACAGCCTAAGCTGTTCTGCTGAAGTGATGAGCATACTCACTCACACTTAGGTGCTTTTTTGCCTTCTCCAGCATATATATTTTATGCCCTCAGCCTTCACACTACACATCTTCATAAAATAGCAGTTCTCTTTGTGTCTGTGCCATACATCCCATGGAATAGTGTATTTCCAATTAAGATGACCAGTCATAGTTTCCCGTTTTAATTTTTTTCATAGTTTTTCAATATGAATTCTGTTTTGTCTAATGCTATTTCTCAAGGAAAATATTGAAGACAGTTGCTTTGTTCCAAAGAGTGAGTGAGATTGACAAGAGATTGTTATCTGTCCCAGCTCTAATATAATTTCAAACACAGAGCAGCATTTCAGGTTAAAAATTTTCTTTGGAGTGACTGAAGAAGACTTTCTGTTAGGTTGACTGCTATGAAGTACTCACTGAGATTCAGGAATCAAGTCAATATCTGGGACTTTACGTATTAAATACCATATGTGATGTTATATAAAAATAGTTATTTGTAAAATCTTTGCAATAGTGGGATTGGGTAGACATCTTTTATCCAAAGTTGGTAGTGTTTCACTCATTGAATGTTACTTTTTTCAGTAGTACAAAAAAAATCCCTAAAAATATTGGAATGTAAAGTATTGAAATACAAAATAATGGGTTTGTACTTAAATATAGATAAAACCAACAAAACGGAAGTATGACCCATTTATACTCAGATTTAATTTAACTTAGAATTTACATTTGGGAATTCTTGACATTTCAGCTCTTCATTTCTGAGCTCTGTGTCCATTAAGTCCACAAAGAAACCTGCCTAATAAGTTTGTCTGTCCTTTAGCCTTATTCTTTAGGATATATTTGTTAAATCCAACTGGTTAAAGCCAAGCCACAACTATCAGTTTTGGACATCTGTGAAATATAGGATCATTAAATAGCTTTTTTTAAGGAAACATCCTACTAAAATCCCTGTGATACCAAGTCAGTCTGAAACCATCTTAGTCACCCACCATCTTCCTCATCATTAACAAATAACAGTCAAACAAAAAAGTACCTGTATCCAGGCCCTTAAGGCCAGAGCCCTGACCAGCACAGCAACCAACCTGACAAACCTGGAAGGTATCCAGAGAGACAACATCAAGCAATTCCTTGCTGATTTTCCTTTGTGGCTTGTGCTTCTGGCTTCAATGTGCTGTGATTTAGACAAAATCAAATCTTCTAACAGCTAAGGTGGGCATGCTGTCCTAACTGGAGAGCATCACCTCCAGGCAGCGCACTGGCACAGGGAATTGACAGTTACTTTTTCCTGGGCATACAATCAGAAGGAGTAGTGTTTTGCAGGAGGGAGTTGGAGCAAAGCTTTGTTTTGGAGTTGTGGCTGTTGGCTAAAAACTGAAAGTAGGTGTTTCTGGAAATGTATGTCTTTTTTTTACTTATAAAATTTTATTCCTGAACTGTTGATCAGTCTTTAATTCCTAAAGCTTGATGAAATCAATCCATTGAGGTTAAAGGTTGGGAATTGAACCCATCAAACAAGCATAAAATATTGGCAAACATCAGAAAAAAAATTCCCTTATGTTCTTTCCAAGTTCCATGGAATTACTTATATATTCAAAACGACCATCCACTGCAATAACACAGGGGATCATTCTTGTTGTCTCACAAATATTTTCATTGGCAGCAGAAACTGGTTCACATGCTTTAGCTGTGGCACAAAGGCTCTTAATGAGATCAGCATAACCATAAATTCAACCACTATTCATGATGTTTCAGAGAAGCAGCCTTTGGGGTGAGATAGAAGGAAGAAATCCAGGAGAGATAAGAAAAAGAAAACAAAAATGTATTGTCAAACTACACAATGTTTGTTTGCTCTCAGCTGACTCTCATTAGTTTCCTTGGCCTGATTTTAAAGTGACTTTACATAAATATCTCTAGCAGAAGCAAATGTCAGTCAGGCATATAGAACCATTTATCTGAGCAGCAGTAGAGCTTGGTTTCTAATTCTTTCAAATGAGAGAAGGAAAGCTGTTTGATGCTACCCATCCATGGTGACACATGGGGTCTTAGCTAGGGGATGGTGATAACCTGCCTACAGCATGGTAATACAAGCTAATTTTGGTATCCATTTTATTGCATAAAGAACTCACAAGCTAATATGAACTCTGATTATTTTCCAAGTGCACTGAATTATGTGTAATTTTGACTGACATTGTTGTCTGGTAATATTTATCTGTGTGCTTGCCTGCTAGTAATAATTAGATTTAAATATTTACATTGAATTCTTATTGAATTTGGATATTTAAGGTCTATTATGCAGACAAATACAGTCTGCATACTCAAGTAAAATGATACCAAGCATAGCTTTCAGAAAACTAATTGAACATCTGCAAGTAATGTTTTAAATTTCTATGCTGTATGAATGACTGTGTAAGCGTATTACAAAATTAAAGTCTTTTAAAGCATCTATTTTTTTCTCCCTCCTCAAGAGTGGTATAGGTAGCTAGGGCACTCACATCTAAATTCTTTCCTATTTACCAATGAATATAAACTTCTGTTTTGTTCCATCTAGAGACCCTACCATGGCAAGCTGTGGGATTGTACTGAAGGGAACTATTATATTGTTGCCTTTCAAGCATGTCACCCAAAAACCTTCTGCACTCCTCAATTGTTTCCTTTCCTTTACGCTTCACGGCTGATATTTAGGTAACTGGATTGAGCCTTGCTTCTGTCCCCAGAGGAAGAACTTCCTAAATCCAGGATCAGCCTGGGGAAGTGTATTCAATGACATTTCACGGTCTTTGTGGCTTCTCTTTTTGCTTCAGGAAGGAAAGCACATAAAACGACTTCTCTTAACAAGGTATTATCTCCTCAATCCAGGTCATTTCCATTCAAAATGATACTTTGAAAAAGGAAGCTTAGCCCTTTTCCTATCTTCTCTAGTTCCCTACCTGTATGAAGAGGAAGAACTTGACCCCACTCTCCTCTGAATGACTGCAGCCATGACATAGAGCACTTGTAGAAGGTAATGTGGGGTGCTGGCCTGTCTTTCTCTACTGTGTAAGCAAGTCCTCAAAACAACCAGCTGCACTCGACTCCTCTATTCCCAGCAAAAGTGGAATCCCATCAGGACATGTTATTTCCTACCAACATAATTTTCAGTTGCAAGGGTGACTATCTGCCTAGCACTTCAGTATCTGCTCTTGTTAAAAACTTCCAACCCAACTAGATTCATAAGGAGTTGAAAAAAGAAGGGATGAAAGGAAGGAAAAGGGAAGGAAACGGAACATACTAAAACCTAGTGAAAGTCATGTGATTTTGATTCTATAACTGTTACCACAGCTGGTGTTGCTTGGTTTTGTTTGTACAACTTCGTGTGCTCAACACTGCAGACTGGCAAATAGGCCTAAATAATTGGTTTGCCCAAGGAAGTTGAATTTAAAAATAGAACTATCTTTAAATTGATTGTGCAAGGTGAGGTGCTAAAGAGTAAGAATATATTGTTTCATATCTTCAAAAGCTTTCAGAGTTCCAGCTGATTGTCTGGTGAGTGATGACACTTGCCAAGTGCTGGCTTCAGTCCTAGACTCATGAGAAATCCACTAAAAATATTTTTCTATGTTGAATTCAGGCTGCTTGCTGCTGTCAGGATTGGATTAGTCACCAGAATATGTTATTTTTCTTTTGGTCTACTGGCACAGGCCTTGATGATGTCAATATTAATCAAAATGCCCTAGGGCAAGAATAGAGGAGCACAGATACATTTCCTTCAGCTGTTTACCTAGGAAACAGGAAAACTCAAGGAGTTTTATTGTCTATCTTCAGAAGCAATGCTTGGTGACAGCAGTCAGACAAATTACTTTGAGTGTTCAGTATCACTTTGTATGATTTAGATGTAATACACCAATAATGCATTTTACTTTAGAATGTACATTCAAATTGCAAGCAGTTTGATTCAAATATATCTATGCATTCCAGAGAAACAAATGAGATATACAAAGAGATATATCATCTCTCTGCATACAACGGTGTATTTTTCCCAGGAGAAAGAGCGTTCTTGTTCCCTCATCCAAAGGAGAGTTTCTGAATATACAGGTGGATTCATTGCAGTTGACAGTCCTGTTTCCGTAACAATCCCATTGCCCTCCGTGATGAGTAAGGCCAAGGTAACACTGTTCAGTTCTTGTTTCTGAGGAGCACTGGTGCACTGGCTGCTGTATACATTCTGTAAAGGGTTTTCAAAGAGATAGATTTAACTATTATCTTTCAAGATTACCACAGTCTTTGTTTTAACCTTGGTATAGGGCTTTTGTCTGTACAAGGAACATGAAAATATAAGGAAATGAAAATACAGACCCAGCCCTTTTGAACAGGGATTTGCCAGATATCTCAGCTTTCTTAGGAATCCTGTGGTGTTTGTTCTGAGGGTTTGGGATTTTTTTGTTTCCCAAAACTTCAGTGTTTGGCCCCACAAGAAGGTACCAGGTTTTAAACCTTTATTAAAGTAAATGTCACCATTATAATTGTGCCATAAATTTGAAAATGGAGCTCTAGCATACCTGGAAGACTACAAATTCAGATGCATGTAAATGTTGACATTCACTACCACATACGTTTTTAAATAGTCTTGTGAATTTGTGACTATTGGAATTGGGAGCATTGCATTTACACTCATGAAAAGTCTGTAGTTTCCATCACTTCTGAAGTATTACGGCAACTAAAGGTAAGGATTTTTTGGGTGGATTACTGAAGAGATAATGTGCAAGAACTTGCAGGATAGCTCCTTCTTTATGAAAGGCACGATTAAGATCCCTGAGCTGTAGAGAGTGTGAGCAGAGCCAAAGTTAACTTATTAATTCCCTGTCCTACCCATCTGCATGAACAAATATTTCCTATTCTGCTCATCCCTGAGAATGTGAAACTATTTCTTATAGCGGTAGCCTCCAAACACCCTCAGTCTCCTCTGCCTCCCTCAGCTGCATCAACTTCATGTTCCACAAGTTGTTGAGCACTTATTTAATAAATATAAAGGTAGCATTTTCCTCTTTCGTTACAGAAAATGGAAAAATACCCCTTTCACTTTGTACAGACATGTATAAATGCACAAAATCCCCACTCAGCCTGCAGTAGAAAAGATTTTCTGTCAACCCAGGGATGATGTCCCAGAGAGGGACTGGAACAAAGCAGTGGGACAATCAGCTTCAATATGAACAGATCCTATTAACAGCACCCAAATCAATTATTTCTGGAGACCAACCCTCATCTTCCAGTCATGTCATGCTCTTCCAGGAGAGACTTTGAACACAAAGTCCTAATATTCAGATCAGGTCATAATCTTACTTTTGTACATGCTAATAATAAAAAGCTGAGTAGTTCAGTTCACAGTGGCTACCTGGGCTAGGAAAAGGAGTATAACTGTATTCCAGATGCAGGATTAATTCTTGAATGAACAAGGAGAACATTTGCAGTAGTGAGAATTTGGAAGCATGCAGTACTCCCGCTGCCAATTTATAAAACATAAACTGCAGCAGAGAGCCAGGAAAGATTCAAAATAAAAGCAGCAGGAGGAAGAAGTTCTTGAGAAATAAAAGACAATGCAATACCTTCTGAAGAGAATATTTCCCCTGAAGAGAATTAAATTTCCCCTGTGTTTTCTCCTTACATATAAACTGTAATTCCACCTGCAAGTCTTCAGTTTTATGTCTGTGTTTCTCCACAAAAGATATTAACATTTGTGTCAGCAAGCACAGTACAGGCAGATTCCCGATAGATGACTACTCCAAAAACACTATATCTAAGATGACTGAAGTTCAATTTGATTTGATCAATAAAATGAAAACGAGCCCTCTGACAAACAGCTAAGCTGATTTGATGCCTTTGAAATATGTAAGAAAAGTAAACATATCTTCTTGGATCCCTTCTTCCAAGCCTCTTATATACCCAGAGTTTCTCATGCAGTCAATACTAGATGCAGGTAATATGCTACTTTATCTGTTTTCTGCAATTAGCCTGTGGATACCTGCCTACAGGTACCTGCCTATGGCAGTAATCTTGATAATCGTAGCTGACATTCACTACATGCCTAAAATCAGATGGTTTGGTTTGGTTTGGTTTGGTTTTTTTTAGATGAAACAAATAACCTCTGCATTCCCAGACGTGAAATTGTTTGCTATGTCTTTTCTGTCACTTAGTCTACAGCAAGTTTTATCTAAGATTAGCATCTTGTTAAAGGTGATATGCATGTTTTACAGCCACAGACAAATGTCAAGGCCTCTGTATCAACAGTGTAATTTAGCAATAAGCTTTTGTTAGTATCCCCAACGCACAGAGATCTGCTATAGTAAGTTGTAACCTTACTTTTATAAAGACTCATCTAGTGAGGGCTGTTGGATAATTCTGAACTCGCTGTCACATCTGAGCTGACACATTCTTATTGCCGTGTGTCAGATCTGCCATTCATATCGTGTCAGCTGAGCGTGTGCTATACTGGAGTATGCAGGGACACACAGACTTTTTGAAGACTCAAATAATTACCCTCAGTGGAAGTTTTATGGAAGGCAATACTTGGAAAGATGACTGAACCCAGGAAATAATTTCCCTTCTACAGTTTGACTTTTGTTTTGTTTCTATCAGAAAAAAAATATTGTGTGGTTATCCTTGATCTCAGGCTATCCAGTGTGAGTGCTATGGCTCACTTGCCTCCTGTCTGACACTGAGATTTTGTACCTAAGTGCAGTTCCTTGCAACAATTTCCTTACCCAGCCATTTCTGTGCACTGGATCTCGTATTATACCTGTATTTTCATGATTAACTGATTCAGATGAATGGTTTCTTAACTGACCTGAGGAACATAGAGTCCTACACGAACAAGATTATATGAAATGTCAGTGGATTTGTCTATATCATCACTACAAAACATGGACTCAGATAGAGTAATCCTCATCTCTGCTGCTCCTAGAGCCAATGGGCAAATGCACAGGCTAAGAGGTCTGTGAATGCCCACTGTCCCTGGCCAATTTAGTCTAAAAAAAATATGCAAGCCAATGTGAGGTAAGCATGAAAAAATTATTTCAATAAATTTAATCCTGTTCTCAAAAGGAAGGGAGAAACATAATTTTGCATTCTAATTTATTTAAATGCATTTATGTGCTCTTTCTCATCAAATAAATGGTGTCAAACAACCATCCGTGTAATTTACTTTAGTCACAAACTGCAGCTATTTGCAGTGACTAATATCTTGTTGCCCATCACCTAGGCTATTACAATGCCAGATATGCTAATTACTTCCTTGAATGTGCAGTACAAAATGTGCTTGGCTTGAAATCATTCTTTAGACAAGTAAAGCATGTTGTTTTTTTAGCCTGGCAGTTTAATTGCACGACTGTCAGCTGTATCAGAGCAAACATCTTTTCCTTCCTCATCTTTCATGCCCTGGTCTGTCTGCTTGCAGTGTGCTTGCAATTTCTAAATAGGTAAAAAAAACAAACAAACAAAACCCAAGAAAAATGAAAGGACATTTACAGCTTATAAAGCTACATATATGGTCATCTTAATGTGTGTATAAGTATAGCTGAGTAACATAGGAAAGAAATGAGAAATCATTATGAATAAGCCAAACTTCCATAAACATTGCTGGTATGTCCATTCTATACAATTGTACAAAGACCATTGATGTAGAAGGGAATATTTACACCAACAGATACAGTATTTGATCTGCCCGCATTAAGTTGCATCCACCAGTGTGAAGACTTCCCACAGCATCTAAGAACCACTTTGCAAATGAGCAGGGATGGAGGTCAAACTGAATGGCTGACTGCTCAGGTGTCATCAAGAAACATCACAAAGGCTAGACCAGAAAGGTGCCCAGGAAGGGCAAGGACAAATGTCAAATAGTGGCAGGGTACAGTCATCCAGAAAGTTTCTATTTTTTATAAATATTATACAATATAGACTCACGAGTCTAGACTAGTTAGAAATATCTAGCTTTTCTAATTTTAGATGCTCGGGATAATAGTTTTGTCTCCAAATAAGGCACTTCCACTATTTTAGAACTGCTTTGAAAAAGAGTTTTTCCTCTCTTCATTTTCTCCCTTACTCCTCCAGGTAAAAATAGGAAGGTCTCAGAGTTTGACCTCAGCTTAAGGTAAGACTTACTACCTACTTCTACATCTCTGGTTCAGGAAATTACCAAGATCAAGGCCAAGTTCTTCATCCACTTTATCTACCTCAAAGGCATCCTTTGGTCCACATGAAAACACTCTCCATGTAGAAAATAGCCAAAAATGTTTTTATCTGGCCCAATAGCCTCCATCTATACTCTCTGTCTGTGTACTGATGTACTATAACCAACTCCAGGTGAACAAGAAAGTCTATCATGCTTTCCTGCTAGAAAAAAAAGGTGGTGAGGGCTGAAAAGACAGCTGGGATCTGTATTCTTTTGAAATTCCAACTGAGCAGTGATTGCTAATACGGTCAGCATGGACATGAGACAGCAGGTATCCAGAGTATGCCAGGTATTCAAATTGCTTTGGAGGACAGCTATCTCAGATGTAATATTAACATAGACTTGACACCTTTTCTGTCTTGTTCATGCATACAGAGCCCAAGAAAGGCCTTAATATTTATCCATAAGAAAAGTACTACTTTAAATTACATAATTTTCTTCATTTCATTCTGCTTCTATGTTGAGATAGAAAGCATCTTTGGACCTTGTTTCTTGAGAGTATTAACATTTCTGCAGTCAGACTGAATCCTTTCAGTTGTTGCTCAGATCCTCTGTAAGGTACAATATGGCCTTGTATGGATTTAAATATTCAATGTAAAACTCAAAGTGAGCTTTGCAATCAATTTACACTTATACTGAGTTTACATTTACACTTTTATTTTTCTCAATAATCTCTGAAAAAAACCAATCATTTCCCGTCAGCCACACCCACCATAACCAAATCAGTGATTTTGAAATTGTGACAGAAACTTAGAATACCGCTATCCTTCATGTAGTTCACTGAGAGAGAAAATAGCAGGACAATTAGCACAGCTGAAAAACATACACACACAAAAAAAGGAAAGCCTAGTGCTTCCTATTAAAAAAATATATCTGTGTAAAGTGGTGTGCAAATTCCATCTATAATTTTACTGAAGGACTTGTAGGTATCTTCTGAAGTGTTTCTGTCTTTAAGTGTGTGTGTCTTTTGCATACACTGCATGCTGATGGGTTGATAATGCACATCTTGCCTCAGGCACATCTTGAGTTGGCTTCAGCTAGCCAACAGTTTAGCAGTTATCTAGCAGTCTAGCACAGCCTTACAATATCCACAGAAGCAAAAGGACTACATAATGCAACATTGCAAGAGAGTGAGGGGAAGAATGGTGGGAAATGGCAAAACAAAAAAAAAAGCCTCAAAAATGGAGGTTATAGGATGTGTTTCTTGTTCGATTGCAATTAATTTTACTTCGGATTTCTACACATCTCTCTCATGCTCCTGAATTCCACAACTGAAATGCTGGGTTAACACGCACAAAATCAAGAAATAAAGAGAGAAAAGGTATTGTAGTGTGCTTGCCCTGATGTGTTTTGTGCTGTAAATTAACACGTGTCAATCAGAAAACGAGAAGCTTATTATTTCTGCTTCTGTCATTGTTAAGTTTTGCTAAGAAAACACAAAATGTAAGACCCATGCATTCAGCATTGGAAGTGTAACTCACTACAGGAACTTCACATTTAGGACTTTTGCTTATCACAGTGCCATCCTGGGAACTTTCCCATTGTGTACTTTCAAAAAGATGATTGTCAGATGTAGAAGAAAGAATAAGCTTCAGCTAATGACTGTTCACATAGCCAAAAAAACAGGTTTGACTACAATCCACTTGAAGAGGTAAGAAGAAATGAGCTTGTGTGAATATAAGTTCTTTTAAAGTACTGCAGAGGAGTGATTTATGTGGAATTGAAGTTTTCTGTTTACAGGAAGACCCATGTCTCAGAAAGAGCCAGTCACTGCATCAGTGAGTCAGTGTGGACTAAGCCAACACTGCATGGGTTTGGGAGCAATGCATTGCCATATCTGTCAAAGAAAATCCTTCATTGCATCCAAGCGCTGCTCAAGTGTAAAATTCAGGGAGTCAATTCTGTTCATCTTTCTTTGCTCCACAGTGACGTTAAAGCAGCCAGAAGCACTGGAATAGAAAAGGCATGTTTTTCTCACAAACTTTGGCCACTTCTTGAGTGCCTTCCTCCCTCATACGTATTTGGAAGATGGAGAGTGAGTAGCAAGCAGCTACAATGTTGTCTCTAGCACAAGCTTCTCTTTAATTAAGGCAGTCCTGCTTTGCAGTCAAATCTGGGAACTTTGCTACTTCTGAATGCTGCAAAAGGTCATGTGTTAGTACTGAGATCCTGTCCATCTTTCCCATCTCCACCATAAGCACTTATAGCATGCAGAATCCATGGTAGGTATTGCTTGATTCTTCTTCAAGTGGAAGACGTGTTTGACTTTTGCAAAGGTTTGTTTTTGTCCTTATAAATGGAAGGTCAACCTATACCTGAATCACTTTTGTGTATCATGAAAGTATGGTATAGACTTGACTGAGAGGAACAATTATGAAAATAAATGAGGAATTAAGAGAACCAGAAAACAATAAGGAAGTATTATATTAATCAGCACCGAGGGTAGGTGGAAAATAAAGAACCTAGAAGAACGGATAGGCAAAATACAACTATGTTGTGTAGGGAGGTTTTCATGACATAAAAGAAGTGCCTGGATCAGATGAACCAAATCCTCTCATTGAAAGAGGTGTTTTGTACCTCTTCTCAGCAACTGTCACCCTGCCAGACCTCAGGGAACCATGACAGAATAGTGCTCTCCACTCATGGGACCCTACAACACTGGTCCAAGTTCACCAGTAATCTGAGTGGTTTAACAAAGAACATGGATAGCTTTCCAAAACAAATTTTTAACACGGAAAAGGAGACACTTATGTGCAACACAGGCTTATCATGAATAGTGGATCACCCTCAAGATTACCTTTCCTAAAATTATAATTTGAAGTCACTGTCATTGTACATGTAGCATGTGTAAATTGCTTCTATTTCTCCTCTTCTCTACAGAAAAAATCCAGCAATATATTTTTTAATAAAATTTTGAGTTGTAATTGTTCCAGTCCAGTCTGGCAGATTGATGTGGAGAATTTTAACGTCCTTCCCTACTGGTTTGCTGTAGATTCCTTTTGCAGTGTTTATTGCCATTTTGCTTTCAAATCAATGGTAATAGTAATGCAAAAATAAAAACTCAGCACTGGTTTTATGATGTCAGGTTTCTGTATTGTCAGTTTTACTGTTTGATTGTTGTGAGGCTATAAATAATCCTGGAGTTTGGGGTTCGGCTTTTCATTTTCATTTTCATTTACAAACAATGTCACAAAACTGAACTCTATTCCATAGCCAGCTCAAATCCACTGACTACAGTGAACATTTGGCCAGAAGTCATGGCAGAATTTAACTCACGAAGTTGAAAACCACATACTATATATCTTAGCTAAAATGTTTTTATTTGACAGCTTCTGCAGAAAATTTCTTTGCTAGAGGTCAAACAATTCATTTAGTAAACAACTGATCTGAAAATTCAGTGCATAATTAGCAGTTTGTGTGCATTATAAATAATGTTTAATTCCAAACAAAAATAGCTTTATTTGACATGAATTTCCATAAAAACCCAGAACTGACAGGACAAGAGACTGACAAGTGACTGAGAAGGATGGGCAGAAAAGACTAAGGAAGAAGTTATTTACCCATCAACAGCTTGGGAGTGCTAATCATTACGGTCACGTAAACCTTCTTTCTGCCAATCTGGGAACTACTAGACATGGACTTCATTAACTTTTTTGGTTTTTTATAATTAATCACCTCTAAGTAGGTATCTTATCAGTTCCTAAAAGGCTTCCATTGTAAGTGGACATCTTTACATAGTAGGTTTAAGCCAGCAGGCTCACCTTTCTTGCCTCCTTTTTTCACTCCATGTGCCCTGGGAAATTCTAGAATAATTGGTCCAGAAGGAGACCTCCTGGTCCACAACTCCTTGTGCAGGAGGGCCAGCTTTGAAGTCAGATTCAACTTTGAAGTTGGATTCTGGTTCTCAGGGTCATATCCAGCTAGAAATCCTTTTAAATATTGACTTAAGGGTGTGAGGATGAGATTTAGGGTCAGATCAGCTTAAGAGACTGGGTGCTTGAGACAAAGTCACAGACTTCATTCTGCACACAGGGATAGACATTTTGAAAAATAGAGACCTTAACACCAAAGTCTAAATTTCATTATACGGTGATTTTTAGATCTGGATTGTGCAAGTGTGGGTTCTAATATTGCTTCCTTGGCCCAGCATTTGTCAAATATTTGACCAGATTCTCTGTCGAACAAATATACAAACATAGCTGAATCAGTGATACTATGCAGGGTAACACCAAGAAAAACTTACTGGCAGCAACAAAGCTGCTCTTCTTTGCCTATGTTTTCCAAATCAGCTGAAAATCAAGGAAAAGTGGATATAGGATGGCATGAGGCATCTACATTTTCCTTGGGGCAAATCAGCAGCTTTTCTAAGACAGAAGCAAAAAATGATGAATTATAAAAATGAAATCACAAAAGCAAAAAAGCTGAAAATGAAAAAAACCAATCCTGTGTGCAGGTATTTAGGTGTTAACAAAGTATTTCCTTAAAAATAGTATATATACATAAATTTTATATATGTGTATATATATATATATATAAAATTTTTGTTTGTTTATTATATATGGGGTCTACATGTTCTTTCAAGACTTGTCAGTTCTGTTTTCTGTTGTTTTCCATTTAAAGTTTCGAATTTTCTCCAAGAAATCCATAACTTCTTTTTTAATGTCAAACAGCAATGTTACATCAGGTTTCCTGTCTATTTGTGTAATAAATTAAATAAATATTATCTACATCTTACATAAAATAAACCTATAAAACATAGGACCCAGAGGCATACACACAATAGCAAGCCACCTTTTAAAACAAAGAACTCTTCCTTTGACTCAACCATTTTCAAGTACAGTGGTTTAATTTACACACAGAGGACCCTTCAGGGAAGAAAAATCTTGTAGAAGCTGTCTGAATAGATGCTTTCTTCTTTCATTTACCTCCCCATGGAATAACATACTTATTTTCTGCAGAGTGAATAGACTTTTATGAAGTTTCCTTGTGTTAAATTGATTTCTTTAGCACTAATCAGGATTTTCAGACCAGACTTTGAAATACAACTTTCCTTCTCTCAGCAGGGCATGTTATATTCATGTGCCCTGAAAAAAAAAATTGTTGATATGGATTGATACTTCACTTCAGTAAACCAGGTAAGAGAAGTCCCAAGTCTATAAATGAGGTCTGTAAGAGGCAGTCAATGAGAAACAGCATGCGAGAGTCTTACCCAGGGGTATTGGCCGCCTTGGCACCGTAGGAAAATATATTTGTTCTTATATGATAATCTACTCAGTGGGATCAATGAAAACTGCATGCCCCTGACACTACATCCTGTGCTTTGTTAAGCTGCATATGATGGATGAAACCTCTCAAAAGGTACATTCATTATACATAAGTGTAGGTCTGTCTCTAGATATGCAAATACTTAGGTATTTATACATACATATATATATGTATGTGCAGCCAAAAAGGAAGATGGTTATTGATTTGTCATGCCAAGAGGGCATGATTGTAAGAAAGCCAATTAGTAGCAGACCAGAGCTCTGGAAGCAGCACTTTTCTCCCACCTGCCTGGGCCCATCTGATAACCCTACCTGCTCTTTACTGAGAAAATTGAGCTCACATTTACCTGGAGATCAATGCCCTGCCATGAATTTAGCACCCTAAGTCACCTTCCCAAGACTGCTGAAGTGATCAGCAGGAGCCTGGCGTGGCTGGCCCCACAGAGGTGGCAACCATCCATTCTTTGTGTCATCTAGGAAGGTAGATATTCACACCTAGATGTGAAAGGTGCCAGGTAACCCACACAGTGCCTGGTGGACAACGTGGCCTTGGACAGTAGCTCCTACACACGTGCACTTGATATTTTTGTTCATTTTCTTACAGCATTCAAAGCTCTGAAGTGACATATCACTGCCCAGTGCATCTGTGGTCTGCACTGGACCTTCAGGACAAACTCCTGAGTAATTCTAAATATATATTTGCAAGTCACCAGTCAACATTACACAGGTAGAACTAGCCTATTTGGCTGCTTTATTTTAAAGATTATTCTAATATCTTCTGAAAAAATGTTTTATTTTTACCTACCTTCTTGCTTAACAATAAAAAATTTTAAAGGTTTTTATCATCTTTGTATTTGCAAACCATATACACATAGAGATGAGCAATTTTACTGCAGACACTCACTTTTCTTATAATGTGACTGTGTATTCTTCCATTGTCTCTTGATAAGTGCTAACAATTTTAACAGCGTTAGTATAACTCTGTAATAGCTACAATTTCTATAATACTTGTAATTTCCCTATGTTTCCTGAATGGCACATATTTTTGAAGTCTATTATCCAATTATTTCTGGAATAAATATGTATGATTTTTGTTTTGCTTGATCTGCAAGTGAGTGCTTTCTTATGCACATATATACTGAATTGAATTCTGTGTTCTCTAGTAGCCAGCACCCCAAGGTACACTGAAATATATAGGAAACCAGGGAAAACTGCTATTAAGAACTGCTATTCTGTATTAATATTTACAGACCTTTTGAGATAAGATTCAGATTGTATATTTGCTTCCTATCAAAGGACCATGAGTGGAGCTTCATCACAAAGCTCAAACCCTGACCCAGGAGCCAGTGATCACAGTATCTAATAGCTAAACAAGCTTTTCCAGGCATATCAGACTAATTTTCTGTTTACTGCTCCTCATAATTTCCCTATTGAGTGGTTCTATCGTTAGAAAATATGGGTCTTTGGTGCTGTTCTTCTGTTCTTATGGTTACTCAGTTTGGATACTCAAACCGTGAGTTACTACTGGGAAAGAAACAGAAAAAAAAAAGTCTACATGGAAGTAGTTGCAGTAATAACTCTCAGTCACAGAAAGAGGAGAAACACATCATTGCACAGTCAGAACAGAACCACTGAGTACAGTTCACGGGACACATGCAGAGGAAGCAAGAGTTACTGAAAACACAGCATACAACTCTCCTGCTATCACGCTCTGTGCTTCTCTGATGTCTGGCTATCTGGAATACTTTCAAAGCTCCTCCAGACTGTTTTACTTTCCTCTAGCTCGTTTTTAGTTCTTGCTGCATGCACACTGTGAGAAGAGTCCACAGTATGTTGAGCTTATTTGCTATTGCTCTGACCATCTTTGAGTGAACAGTGTTCCTCAGGATTTCGGTATGCTAAGGCTGTGTGTGATGTCGTCTACACAGAAGGATATAATGGTCTTCTGTAGGGACTAGAGACAATCTGACTTTGGCCATTTATATCTCTGAGATATAAAATAAATAAGCAGCAATAAAGAATAGAATATATAACATTAAAGACTTGGTAGACTGACGAATAAAATAAGTAGCTGATGAGGCATTTTAGGCAGTGATAAATGATATGCAATTATATGTTAGATATTATGGTTTGAATCACTGTATAGTATGATAAGATAAATCAGTATGTGTAACTCATAGAATTGTAGCAATTCTTTTAAAAATACTTAATTTCAGAGGGAAAAAGAAGAATTGTTGTTCGGGCACATCGTCTGTTACTATTTTAAAATTAGACCAGAAATTATTTTCTCCTGAAAACTATCAGTGAAGTTCTATGGAAATAGTGTACAATTTCAGTTTAGTTTTTGTCATTCTGATATTTTCACAATTAAACTTATTCCTTCATTTTAAAACCGCATGCTGCAATTAATGAATGTTGTATTAAATAAAAAAATAAATAATTGAACATCTAAAACAAATCAATACATTTTGGTTTAGATTTAAAAAAAAAAAAAGGAAGTTATTCACATTCCTGCAAAATGAAATTTTAGGCAAGATTTCTTTCTTCTAATAATAGTGTAATATCCTTCTGGGTTTTTGTTTGAGTCACTGAGGCATCCGTGATTTTCTCGGTTCCAGAGACACATCAGTTATGAAGTTATGCATTCTGTGCCTTATCCATGGAAATTGCTTGTCTTTACATGTTGGTTTTAGGCTTTGCCTTCTGCTTTAGTTGTTAAGCTCATGTTTTCAGCTGCAAAGATTCAGACCCCAGTCACAACCTTCATGGCAACGGTTACAGATAGTCATGAATAGCATGATGAAGGAATTCAGGTCATATATTGAAGTAAATAATTTAGAGTGCTTAATTCATTCATAAATGCATCCTCTTCTTCTGCTTCCACCACCTCCTACTTGACATATTCTCTCCTGTATGCGCTAGAGCAGTTTGTGCCTCTACAGGGGACTAGCAACACTATAAATAAATAAATACCCAGCAATGTTCATGTGGAGATTGTTTAAGAATTATTAACTGCAGGTCTTGGATGCACAAAGTGCAGTTATATAACAGGAAGGCATCAGAAAAAATTAAAACTGGAAAGTGGAAATGTAGCATAATCTGGCAGAATGAACACGCCAAACCCAAGCCTGTGTTCTTCCCCTGCCATGTATTCCTTTGGGTTGTCAGGAACGTTGCCTTTAGCTTCTCAGTTCCCCGGAATAACATGCGGACAGTAACATATGTACCTCTCCTTTTTCAATCACTGCTTTTAGGACTTGCCAGTTTCATCAGTTTTTGATCATTCACACATATAAACTCTTACTGAATCAAAGAGCCCTTCTAGCTCTCATTAACAGGTAAGCCTCCCACTGACTTCATCATAAGTAAAGGCAGTTCCTAAAGATTTATCACAGTAATGGCAACATTTTATCCATTCAATATCCATTTCCTAATTCTCTATGACCTCAGAAATCTCAGTGAGTACCAAGTTACTTGTCCCTATAAAAATGAAGCCCTTCTGAACTGTCAGACGGGATGACAGCAACTTCAAAGGTTGTCTTGTCCATCACCTTTTCCCACAATGTGACTAACCATACCTGTCAGATATTTGTCTAGCCTATTTTTAAAAGACTTCATGGTAGGATTTCATTGCACTCTCACGCAATTTTCTCTGAAGCTTCACTGTTCATGCAATTATTAAGTCATTCTAATGTTTAACCTAAATCTCCCTTTCCAGAAATTGGCAGATTCTTTTTGTCTAATTCAAAATGGGCACAGAGAAAAAGTTATTCTGTATCTAATATATTCCCAACAGTCTTCTTTTCAGGTATTTAAGACTGCTATAATCTCCCTGTTTTGCTTTTCTTTGCTCTAGGCTCAGCAGCACACTTCTTCACAGCTTTCTTCACAGGTCATCCTGAACTCGCTATCACTGTCCTCTCTGGACTGCCTCCGATTAGTTCAGTTTGTCAAAAAGTTAGTGCCACAAACAGTGTCCTCCTGGAGCTCTTACCAGCACTGCTGAGCAGACACAGAGCTGTTGGATGTCCAAGGAGCAATCATGGTGTGATTGCAGATTTCTGTAGAAGCAAGATGCAATTAAGCAGGAGTCCCTCAATGATCAAGTGTGTGTTAACAACAAGCATGTTGCATTAGGAGAGAATCTGAAGTTGCAACCCCTTGTCCATGCTGCATGTGCTTAGGGGCATTACTTCAGATTAGCTCTAGTCTGGTCCCAGGCAATGAATGCCTGCCAAGAATTGTAAAAATTTGCAAACTTGAAACCACATTTCCTGGTTAAGTGCCATCCAAAACTCACCCATTTCTCCTGCTCTACAACTGTTCTATGACGCTATGAGAGGCACAGTAACTAAAGATGTCTGGGACATGTACTTAAAAACATCTGAACAAAAATGTAATGTTAAATGCATCCAGTCATATTTTTGGATATGCATTATGGTTTTCAGAAGAAGTGTTTGCTACGGCTTTCAAAACCAAAATGGCTCATTCCAGACCTCAACACGTGGGCTGATCACCCCACTCTGAGAAGCCTGAAACAGGCGAATCAAACAAGCATCAGACCATGCTCAGGGAGATACATATGTAAGGATAGATTTCCACTTATTGTCCTGAGTGAAGGAGATAGGCTGGAAGGGGAAACTAGGCTCACATGCAGTTTTTTTTACAATTTATAGTGGTTTCTGTGTTTTCTGCTTGATTTCTTTTAAGCATCAGAAAGCCAAATATTAACTACAATCAAAATAAAATGTGTTGTACATATTTTTGTAAGTGGTTTTTTTTTTTTGACATTTTAGGGCAACTTTAGAAGAAAGACTGTTCTGGCTCTTAAAGGCATAGTCTTTTAGTTGTACGAGATTCAATCTTTTGTGTTGGACGTGCAAAGACAGTAATTTAATTTGAAGTGAGAAGAATTAAAAAAATTCTGGAAACACAAAGGAAGCCTTTCTTTGAGAGAGAGGTTGTTATCCTTTGAGATATCACTTGCAACTCCAAAAAAAGAGCACAACACACATTTGATTTTATTGCTTGGCAATAGGGAATAATTCTTTCTCAGCTGTCTCTTGAGATTCTTCTCAGTATTTTACTGTCTTAATTCCTAAAGAATAGCTCTCTTCCCTATCCAGGCTGCTTCTCAAACTGAATGAAAATTAGCCACCTAGGAAACAAACTTAGTGAGCTACTTGTTTTCTGCTCTAATTCTCTGAAACCTTAGAGACAACTGAGAATGAGAGGTAGTTGTTTAGTTTATTTAAACAAAAAACAAATTGCCTTATTCTCCTGGCTTTCAGTTGTGTTCTTCAAAATGTGAATATCCTATTGCTATAATTAGTGAATTTGGTTACAGGAATTTGTATGGATTGGTTTTTATGGAAATGTCAGTTTGAAGGATTAAAAAGAATCAAGACATTTTTCCTTGACTTACAGGAGAAGGTAAATAGAATTAATTCCCTGCACATGTCTTCTCTCTCCAATCTCCTAGAATTACCTAGAATAGAGAGTAGAAGATGAGACTTTAAAAAACAATCCTGGTCCCAGGATTATTCATTCTGATAGTCCAAATTAAGAGATTTGATAGAAGACACCAAAGCACTACTGGAAGTGTCTATTTCATTGATATGGTCTGTTAAATAGAAATTAAATAGCCTGAATTTGGTTGCAGAGGGACCACGAACTTGCATCAAATCAATGCAAAACCTTCAGTGGTGATAGAAAAAAATACAAGGAAAAGAAGACGTTACCAGTAAAATGCTTTTTCTTTTCCCTCCCCCTTACTCCCACTCTGTAGCTGCAATGTGTGTATCTCACTCTTTATTTGTAGTTATTGCAAATCATACTGAGATGTGTTACACCTGTTCGTTTGCAGGTTTATTTTTCAAGTACATGGGACTTCCCCGTCACAAATTGTGCAGAAATAGCCATATGTTAGAAATTTGAGCTTGTGAATATTCAGGTCCGGAAAACATATTGTTATAGTTTTAAACACACTTCCTGCAGAAACTTTAATTTTCCAGGTTCTGCTTTAGAAACGTTTTTACGTTTTTAACCATCCAAGAGGAGGGAAGAGGTCAATTTTACACAATATTAGTGGAACAGTTTGGCTTTCTGAAGAAACATTAGCCAGATCTCTATCACAATGAGCCAATGTTCTGTATTAGCATGCACAGACAGAAAATAAGTTGCAAGATGTGCTACAGTAATTACATTTTTAATTGTTTCTTCTCAGTGTTCTAACCTGTTAGGAGTGCTGGCATAATCATGTCACTTCTTGTATTTTCCTTTCTCCATTCCTTCAGATGTTCACCCCTAATACTTCTGCTTATCATGGAAAGGTATGACATTGGTATGACATTGTTTCTCCTATTTGTTAGGGTTTCCAGGACATAGTTTTAGATATACGGGTGATTACATCTTGAGTAAAGTTATTATGAAAGATCAGAACCAAATACGAATTAAATACAGAATTGCTCATGTAATAGAAGGATCCAAGCTAAAGCGTAGCTGGTGGATCAAAACAATACTGGCAATATACCTAGGCATTACTAACTTTTAGTTATATCACTCAATATCCATCTATACAGATGTGGTAACATTTGTCTACAGTCAGACTTAATGGGGGATGTGAACTAGGTCAAAACATGAGTGGTCTACAACATTAATTATATTGTACACACATTTCTATTTTGCCAACTCGCTAACTTCAGTAAACTTCTTAACCTTAATTTTCATTTTTCTAAATTTGGATGGTAAACTTTCAGTTTAGCTAAACTGAGTGCAATTTGAGACAATGTATAACAATATAAGACAAGGTTCTATTCAAGCATATATGAAAATTCATATACTACTCAGAGTTATTTTCCTGGACCATTTGCTGTGATTCCTACCGAGTAAAGAATAGAGAAAGTGTCTGCGAACTCTCTTTGAAGTTGTGTTAATGAAATCAGCTGGCACAAGTATTAACAGAACTAATGGGTATTGGAAATGGATGTTTGCATTTCTCTTATGTTCTTTCTATTTTAAATGTAGGTTTTCATTGTTCATGTCACTGCCATCCCAAAAGTGTAACTCAAATAAATCCTACCATTAATAACAAAAAGTTAGAACATATCTCAGAATCATAGTCTTGTAGCTTGAAAGAGACCTCCAGAAGTTATTATCATTCAGCCTCTTCCTTCCCCTATTTTGATAATTATGCCTTTAATAAAACAGGAGTAATTTCATTCACCAGTGGGTGAACTTACAGACCAGTTGTATTTCCAAAAGTGACCTAAAGGTTGTTCAGGTATCTGATATCTTCCACACACAGTAATCAATCACAGAAATAGTCTCTCTGAAAATGGTGTTTCTTAAAATGACTTTAACACAAACTGAGAAATATGACAAGAAGCAGGATGACTGATACAAAAATGTGGTTTCTTATAGAGAAGTGCTCCCCAATTACACAGCCAGTGTCTTTCATTGTTAGTTTCTGAACATGTATTGCTAATCTCAGGCAGTGAAAAAGCTATTTATTGACCTAAGTTGCCTTTGCTTTGTGAGCCTTGAGAAGGTTTTTGCTTCACAATTTTGAGCTTTACTTCACAAACATGATGTTTAGAGACTTTCTGCTGAAACTCAAGATTCCCACTCGATCTCCTAATTTTAGAGGTTGGCAAGATGTGGCTTGCAAAAGGGCTAATCCCCTCCAAGACTGGACTAAATCTAGACTACGATGCCCAAGTGGCACCTTATATTTCTTAATTGTACTCTAGTAATTAGAGATTTCTTAGGCTAACTTCCTATACATTCAACCATTATTCAGTCATAGCTGGCTTAGCAAGAAAATTCAATGTGCACCTATGCAAATCCTCTGAATTCTATCTCGCTCTGTGCTGGTCACGAGTCATATTTCATTCTTGATCTACACCTATGCAGAGGTCTTCTGACAGATTTCAAGTTTTGAGGTTTTAGCTTGATTAAATTAGTGCTTTTAGAGCACACTAATAAGAAGCAACCAACTCTGAGTTCACTGTGAGTTTTTTAAGAAGGCTTGAATACAGGCCTATCTGTAACACAGTTCTGAAGAAATACTCTTCTAGTGGCACATAATAGGGCCAAAAAAGTCACAGAAGGGAAATAAACTATTTCTGC
Organism: Neopelma chrysocephalum; assembly: GCF_003984885.1. Classification (NCBI taxonomy): domain Eukaryota; kingdom Metazoa; phylum Chordata; class Aves; order Passeriformes; family Pipridae; genus Neopelma; species Neopelma chrysocephalum. The sequence continues at coordinate 26,593,358 of NW_020897714.1, forward strand.
AATCAGCTGTCCTACGTGAACTGCAGTGTCAATACTGATTTTTGGATATTTTGTGCTCCTGAAATCTCTCTGAGTTCCTTTGGTCAGCACAGAGGTAGGGTAATATTAGCACTATATGCCACTCTTTCCTGGCTGAGGAGCACCCTAGCCCTTTCTGCTCCTGGAGTTCAAGGCCATCTTTATCTGTCTGGCATTTCAGCAGGAGTTGCAAGAGCAGTTCTGGATTGCATTCCTCCTCTCCCCTTTCTCAAATTAGAGGAGCAGAACACAGCTGGTACCTCATCTCCTGCTAAACTCTCCTGCTGGTAAGAAGTTGATGTCTTTAAGTTGAAGAGCTCCAAAAGCATTTAATGACTTGCAAATGTGAACAGCACTTAGATGATTCTTTATTTATGAGATACATTTGGAACATTGTGTTCCATAGACACTGATGGAAGAGGTGAGCGCCTTTGAAGAGCTCAGTACAAGTGTCAAAATAGTACATCAGAATATGCAGGAGTTGTTAATGCATCAGTCTTGAAAATCCAAATTGCAAGTCAAATATTCATACTTGCATCCAAAATCTTCCTCAAATACTGACAGGTGTGTATTTCTTGAAATTACTATGCCATGACTCATTCTCCTTTATCTTCTTTCAGGAATGTTACTTCTAATAGAGAGCACCTAATGTGAAGTGACCAGGTGATATTAAAGCTAGCACATGTCAACCACAAGATATTCCATACATACCACCAGACATATTTCTAATATGAATGCCTGTACCTAATATTTGAAGAAAATTATTGGACAGATTAGCATCATTAAGTTAACTGCCTAGTGACAACATATCCCTAGAACAAAGACCAATTTGCTACACTGGTGTTTCATTTCATTTGTCCATGAAGGCATTTCCATATATATGGATATGATGCATCCACACTTCAACATGCAACTGCATTGAACATCTCCCAGAGACAAAGCAAAATCTTTGCTAGGATTCATATCCTGAAGATGCAATTAATGTAAGGCAGAAGTCCCACGAGTTCTTAACCTACCGGAAATTCCAGATCTTCACTGGCTAGTAAACAGCACTTTGATTCAGTTTCCATCCAATAGCTAACACTGCAGCGCAATATTTTCTAAAACAAACTGAAATTAATGGTATAAGTTAACCATACAGTTGGAAATTCAGGAATATTCAGAAATACATCCAAATCTTAGTTGTGACTATTTGACACCTTTGTTTAATGAGGAAGTAAAAATGCAGTAGCAATCTTTCTGAGGCAAGGACTAATCTCACAATTTAATACCAAAATGTCTGTGTTCCTCCAACTAATAATTTGTCCAATATATACAAACCAATTCACTGAGAGCTGAAGAAGTCCAGAACCACTGTGACATTGGCATAAAGAAAGGTATGTCAGAAATTTTAATATTTGCTTCTCTACTTGGACATGCAGTGTTGACACGCTTTCTGTCTGAGTTTCTATGGAAAAATATGCCTTTGGGGATAAACACAAAACCAGTATGAAATATGAATAGAAGAACAGGAAGAAAAGCTAAAACACCATTCTATTAAGTTCTGAACTGTCAGCTAGATCACATCAACCTGGGCTGTACCTTGTGAAGTTATCAAATCAGAATAAGCATTTGGGAGAACCATTTTATTCCCTCTGACTAGAAAATTCCATTCCTGTTGAATAAATATATAAGGCATCTATCAGCTTTTCCTAATTTAAGACACTTTACATTACACTGTGTTAAAGACCATGTCAAAAGCTGGTTCATCAGCTCAGATATGACGCCAATCTTTCATGCATGAAGGTTCATTATAAACTTTCAGTCTCTCAAGAAGGACTGCCAGAAAAGTCCTTTTATTCTTGGAAGGGGAGTTCTTCTGAACTGACTGTAGTCCTCTCAATGTCTCTCTTTCTATTTCTTTTTCACATTTTGAAATCAGTATCCTTTAAGTACTGTTGTACACTCATGTCTTATGCCACCTTTTCCTTCGGGCAGAATAAAATTGCACTATGTAAGTACCCACTTTCAGTACATCAGTTGATTCTCAACCTTTTCACCCTTTACACCTATATTATCTGTTGAGAGAGAAGTAGATGCCATCTTGAACCAGACTGAAGGAGATTTTTTTTCTTTTTTTTTAATCAGTGCCTGCAGTGGCATACGCCTTGGGAGTGACTACTAAATACTGGTCTCAAGGAAGCAGAATTGATTGCAAGTGTGGTTTGTGTAGACTTGTGTATGCTCTGTCTCACTGATGTTATGACTACAAAGTGGGTCATTTTTGTTGCCTGAACTTCTGTAATTCACTGCATACATCCAGTATACATCCACTGTATACTTCAGTCCAATTTTTTTTGTTATCTTCTCACTGGGTGATAATGTCGAATGTTATTTACTCTGACATTCATGGCAATGTGCACTTGACTCATCTGAAAGTGTCACTTATCCTAGAAGAATAATTTGCTGCAGACTCCAGAGAAAATATGTGCATTGTCCAAGTTAAGAGAACGGCTCATCTCCACCACAAAAAACCCCCAACCTTTATCTTGTATGTAGGCAGACAGGGAATCTGAGGATGTTTCATAAACATCAAGGTTCAAGGTAGGTCTGAAGACTAACACAAGAGTTCTGACATTTACAGTATAACAAAATCATCTTTGTTGTCATCATTAGCTTGTGAAAAAGAGTTTTGTTTGGTATGATGGCATTTCCTTAGTGAAAGCTTTTGACAGCACACGAGCATGTGGCACAGAATCACACAGTGTGGAATTGCAACCATAAGGAACATCCTGAAGGTATCTTCGGCTGGGCCATAAAATCTAGGTGATGTCAATGGTCCAGATCAGACATATCTCTGAGAGACTTTCAGGCTGCCCTGAAATCAGGAACCAGCATTTCTCAGTTTTCAATTACTGTGGAGTTTTTCTGGGGACTCTATACTTAGAAATTTAGCAACATTGTCTCAGCTGTACTGCGTTTTGAAATGTTACCTACAGCCAGAATGCTGGCAAGTATTTGATTCCAAATATCTAATTCTCCTCATGCCAAACTATGCTTGCTTTCACTGCTACTAAACATACAGCTTAGGTACCACACACTTCAGTTAAAAATACTTGGGGTTTATTTGTTGCAGGCAGGGGTTGGACTTTTTTCAAAGACTCCTCTGATTCTACTCTACTTTTTAAATATATGTGTTCAAATCAAATAGATTTGAGCTGAGAATGTTGGAATTTTAGAATTCTGGAATTCCTTTTTGAAAAACCTTTGAGGAAATAGTGTCAGATTGTGGATGTGAGGAGTTGATACCTTCCAATCATAACATCATTCAAACAATAGCGAGTTCCTTTTTTAGAAAACAGTGAAGTTGTTGATTTGGACTGACATTATCCCTTTATACCAACACCAAGCTTTTCTATTTGGGAACAGGAGATCCTAAAAAAATAATTTTTTTTAAAGTTTTAGGTCATAATTGAATTTATAAATCAAATAATCACATGCTGAAAATTTACAAAGATGTGATATCAGTTTTATACACAACTAAGATGTGTCAAATGCCATAATAAGAGAAAATACTGCTTTTTTCAGTCAGTAATGGACTCATATGGACTTGTGAAAATATGAGATCCTGGAGGTATCTCTTTAGCAAATCATCCAAAACTACTTATTTTATATTTACTCCAAAACACATTTTAGAAACCTCTCATGGGATCTGGAGAAGAAGGAGAGGCAACAGTAGGCTGTTTAGAAATCAGTATTTGCAGCATTCTTGGTGATGTTTGAATTTCCTTTAACAGGTGAAAGAGGGTTCGTGTAAAATGTTTAAAATGCAGTTTCTTATTCCCATTATCCAGGATTTGCTGTCAGTTTCAGGTATTACAGGTTTTATGCTTTACAGAATAAATATTAATCTTAACTACAGTGACTACACTTTCAATTATGTTATAGATTTTGAGTACCCTTGAAATAATTGAACTAAGGAGACTGTAGTATTTAATTTTGCTTAGCAAAATGTTTGCCACAGCTTGGAAGATGAGTGTTATTGTAAAACTTTTCCTTCAGCCATAATCTTTAGTAGTCTGAATGTGCCAAAAATCTTGATTTGCATTATTTGCCAGCCTAGTTGACACTGTGGTTGATACAGCTTGAGATGATCTGTATTGCCCATAAGGGAGCAACTTCCTATGCTGAGCACATCTAAGAAAGTTAGATTTGGTAGCATAAAATTACGATAGCTTATCTTTCACTCTGTGCAATTATATTATGTAATTTTCCTTTTTTCCCTAGGAGAATAATTGTCTTACAATTGTGATGGTCTGACAGGTTTAGAGTTATACATGTTCTCTATAGTGCACTTTTCCTGATGAATTTATCAGCAAATTACTTTGTTACTGCAGCAACCACGTAGGGATGCTGAAGCAATGAAAGAGAAAAATAGTTTGGCCAAGATACAGGAGAGTAGGAATATTGCTGCAATCAGTTAAATTCATATTAGTGTTCAGTATTTTGTGCATATATAAATATAAAAATGGGATGCCCTCTGTTCTAATAAATATAAAACAAGGATATTAACTGGGATTGTAGATCACCAATTATCTTGGAATTAAGCTTTTCTTGATTCAACAAAAATTACATTTTTTTACACTTAAAATTTAATTTCTGAAGAAGCTCTAAAGAATACATCTTTCTTTTTTGGTTTTTTGGTTGGTTGGTTGGTTTTGGTGTAATTGATTTAAACTTCACCACATGATCTATCATTTTCTCTACTGAGGCTTCCAATTCTCGTGACCTCATGTCTAAATACCTTTTGGGCTTGTTGAAATTAGTTTAGTAAAGCAGAAAGGATATTTTCTACAACAAAAGCTGGGGATGAAGTTTGAAACTGGCCCTAGGGTACAAGATATGCACAATTCTTATCATCTTTTCACACAGAATTGTCAGAGTATTTCTTTGGCTTAAACAAGATTTGTTTTTGATAAAATTTCATGCTGGACAATGTACATAATATGAACCACGGGCATATTAAAAGCCAAGTATTATGGCCCTGTAAGAAGGAGTCATCATTCAGCATGGGGTTTTTATGCTATGTTAATTTATTTGGAGAGCAGTTCCCTGGCAGTATATATATAATCTCTTTTTCTTTTCACCTTCTATTTTGCATCCAAATTTATGCAGTCTACTTTTCCCAACAAATATTTTATGTCCCCATCAGTGGATGTGGCTCCCAGAAACTTGGAAAAAGATGTGAATACAGTGTCCCTTTTAACCACACTGTACTAAAGATGGGAGTATATAAGACATAGACATGTCTTTTTAACAACTATATACCTTTACCATTGTGATGCCTTAGTTGCAAACATTATATGTTGCTCCTTTTTTGAAATGCTATCACTGGAACCACTGCAGAAAAGAGCAACAATAAGGTTATTGTTGCAACAGCTATTTCTACATTCCTCAAGAGCTAATGAGATACACGTTCTAGCAATTCTAAAGAAACACTTCAAATGTATTCCACTCTCCAAAAGGGTAATAGTAAACCTGTCAGCTTATTTACTTCTCTGCCCAATCAATCTGGTCTGGTCTGGCAAATCACCACTAAGACTCTCTTGACAATTTCTCTTTTCAAGACTAGGTAATCGCAGAACATTATTTTTAGGCCAATTATCAATGGGCCTTAATTTCTTCTATCTGCTGCTCACAGAAAAGAGCAGCCGTCAATGCCTAAAGCAGATGATATCCCAGACAAGTCCCTAAATGAGGGTAGCTTTTTCAAGTGCCTCACTTTCCTCAAGCCTTCCTGCTTTGTTCCTTTTACACCTAGAATATGCATGGTCCAGATACCACTAAATTAAAGATGAGTGCCTGAATCTGGGAACCTGGAGCCTGTTGTGCTGGGAAACACAGCTGGGAAACAGCTCCTAAAATTTGTATGAAAACTGGGATATTTTTCCAGGATAATTTAGAGTTTTGTTCATTATTTAAAGAAGAAAATCGTAACTTATGAAATATCCATTCTCATATACTTGATTCATTTCACATTTTAAATTCACTGGAACAGCTGAGATGTCTTGGAAAACAGCCAAGGACAAGTGTACTTGCTAAATTTTCACTTCTTTAAGATGCTAGGTTTTCTGTACATGGGGTGCAACACTTGAAACTCACAATTTTCAATTAAAAAAGGATTGTTTCATTTTCTCTTTAGAGCTGATCATTTGACCCTTTAATCTCTATTGAATTACCTCTTCCCTTTGTAAAATACATCAACCATTGCTGGCAGTTCAGGCTGTGCAGTCATGGAGGTAGGAGGTGGTGTTCTAGTTTCTGATTTCTTCCACCTCTTCCTGTAGCTTGGACTTCTTCAGCTTTGTGGCAGAAGAAGCTGACAGATGACACTTGAATTCCTATAGGAGGGGAAGTATGGTCATACCAGGGAAACGTGTTCTTATTGTTTGTTTCATAAATGGCCAACCTGTCACCACTTATAGGGAGTAAGTCCCCAAAACAAGAAATGGAATAACATCATTTACCTGCATCTACTCTTTTCTCTGGTTAAGATGGAAAGTATCTGTGTGTCTTTTTGCCCCAACTTCACACGTATGTACTGAGGCTACTGAATTACTCTCCTTGTCCCAGTTCTGCTAAAACCAAGTAGATGTGCTGCTTAAGAGCAGCCACTTGGTCATGGGGTCCTGCAGGGTTCCCTGTGAGGACCTTCACTGACAAGAAGCTATATTCTGGATGAGGTTCCCAGTGATGGAAGAAGCCCTTTTCACTGTTCTTATCACCCCAAATAGCTGCCAGACTAGTCGGGCTGGGGCTTTTTTAAATATAACTCTGCAGCAGATACTCATTTTCCACAGTGATTTTATCCTATGATTCATTTTGGGTTTTTTACATGTAGCACTTCACTTACTTTTGAAAGGAAGAGTACACAGAGAGAATGTTCTTAACTAGATCAGATCTTTGAAATTAAAGTTCAAGACAATATAACTTTTCTTACTTAATTTTTAAGTAAGTGGTTGCAAATATTTATCAGCTTGGAACAGCTTTCACTGTCTGAGTATATATTTTGCAGATTTAATATCAGCATCCAGTGCACTGCAGTACTAAGATTCTCCTGAAAATACAGTAGCACAAAATGAAATTAAGCCCCCTCTCGTATGCTCTGAAACTAAAAATATTCTCTGTTTACACTGAGAGGCTTTTAAGATCTATCTTCTTTACAAATATGTCCTAAAACACAGAGCCAGGGTTTACGTCAGCCTATGAAATGTTAATTCTGTGAATTCTTCCTCATCCAAGTATGTATGAGAGACAGAGAGGAAGGAGCAGGAGTAGTGCCAAGTAGAACACAACATGTTTAAAGCTGGGCAGAGCAGTCTGTCATTCTGAATGTTTGAAATCACAGTAAAAAAGTATAGATTATGCTTCTATTTGACTATATTATACCAGAGATTTTCCTGTTTTCAAAACTGCCAGGACAAAAGTAAATGGAAATCTTACCATTTTCTAACTAAAAAGTTTAGTTGCAGGAATGCAACTAAACTCAACCCCTTTGTTTTTACAGTTATAGCTTTGGGCAGAGTGAAAAGCAGATTCTTGAACATAGTAATAGACAATAGAGGTTTTGGCATCATGAGACACCATTTGCCACAAATAACTGAGTGTCCGCTAAGATTTTCTTCATCCTGACCTCCAAGTGTGATTCCAGCATGAGGTGTCAGAGGAAAGAGTAGAGGTACCATAAAAGTGCCTGAGAAGAGAAATACAGCTGTTCTTTGCCTTACTGCCTACAACAGTATGTTCAAGTTCAAAGGAATTTCCAGACACTTGGGGAGGGGGGTGAAGAGGCGTGTAAGAGCTTTCTAATTAGCAAAGTTTAAGTGAAAGGATGAGGTACCTCACAAGTAATTGGGAGTTGAAGTCAACAGGGAAGATGCCTTCAGATCACAGGACCAAAAACTTCCTGATGGCGATTAAACACAAAAAAACAATTTAGCTTACTCTGTATTCATTATTCAAGCCTATGTTTCCTAAGGTTTAAGATTTGCTATCACTGTTAGGTCATATGTTTCAGCAAATAAGATTCAATTAACAAGTAATGAGGCAAACCCTGCACTGGAGATGCAAAGCTGCTCTAAGCTGATTGCATTAAAATGTGTAACACAAATTGGGTGACTGCTGTGTTGAACTAGTGAGATCAGACAGGTGTAAGTTCAGGCAGTGAGTATTTGAGCAAGCACAATGCAAGTGGCAGACAGACAGCACCGCTGAGCTCAGCTTTTCAAGGCTAATAGAAATTCTCGTTAACACAGTAGATAGCAGTCATAGCAATGATGCAGCTGAAACCTGAGAGAAAGAACAGAAAAGAAAAAATAATTAAAAAAAAAAAAATTCTGTTTGGACAACAAATACCCATATGAAACTACCTCAAGTGTCTGTGGAAAGTAGAATTTTTTTAATATGCTTTGCACATAAACAGCAGATCACCATTTTCATGGCTATTGCTCTGCGAAGCTGTCCTTGGGGCAAGGTAATTTGTGCCCTTTCCTGTTGAACTTGTGGTCTGTATTTACCTCCTCTGACTGTGATGGGAGCGGCAGTAAGTGATTTAGTGTTCAGTAAGCAGCACAAATGCAAATTTGAAACAGGTGAGTGAACTAAAATATGGTAGAATATTACTTGGGTAGACAGAATTTCTGCTGGTAAATGCAGTAGCATTGACCACAGCAGGTAGTTTTTTTAAAAACCAATAGTTATCTCTAGGCCACTGGAATAACAGCCTGCACCCTCTTTTTAATCTAATTATTTTGTTGCATGAATTCAGCATCACAGGTTTTCATCCTTACTTTGCTGAGCTATATGCTGAGTCAGTCCCTAGAAATTCAGAACAAATTGTTCCATGAGCATCTGAAGAAAAATATTCTGAAATTCAACTGTTCTGTATACAGGATAATATATTGCAGGAATAGAAACTTATTTTATGGTTTGCTGGTCACCTTACCTACTTTTGTCAGCACTTCTTACACTCAGGAAAAGTGTTTCTTTCCTTCCTAAACACAAGCAGGAGTGAAAAAGAGGATGGCAAGATAAGGATAGAGCTGTACAAGATAGGCTGATGTCTGTTCCAGGGTTTCTTCCTTTTCCTTTAACAGTATGGTAATTGAGCTGTGTCCGGTCAGCAGGCTGCAATAACCAGTAGCAAATTTTGGACACACTGGTTCCTGAAGAAGCTTGAGTGCACTTTTAAAACATTAAGACAATTTATATCAAGTTCTCTCAGGAGTCTGGAGTTTCACTTTAATGCCCCACAGTCACTACTGATTGCCTGTCCTGTGGTGTTTCAACCAGTCATCTCAGGCTCTGACTTGGTGCCATAGGTGACAAATATGAAACAAAATATTCAATAATAGTGGAAATTACTGAGATTAGTAGCTCCATTTAAGTGTGCTGAGGGCATCCTGGGTCACAGTACTTGTCAGCCATGCAGTCAGTGCTGTAGTTTCACTGAGGAAGCTGTGTTCCTCTCAGGAAACCCACGAAGGTTTCAGTAATCTGTCACACACACACACACATGCACAGAGAATATTCTGAGTTAGGTCAATGCTGAGTCTTCACTTCTTGCAGTTCATCTGGTAACATGAGAGGTCTCAAATAATGGGTCCCTTCAGAAGTCAGGTTAGCTGACTTGTGCCCTGTTGTGAGGAGGATCCCCTGGCCAGGATGCTGTACTCTGTAAGGTACGAGCTGCCTGCTTCTGATGCAGCAAGTGGACATTTCAGCTTTCTGACTGTACCAGAAACTTTTATTCTTCCTATGTCTCTCCATATGTACAGCACACTTGAGATGGCAACTTCTGAGAAAAAGGTCATGAGCTGTGTTGGGAGGAGTCTGGTCCTGAAAGGAATCAATCAAATTCTGCCCAGCTGAGAATGATGCTTTACTCACGATGCAAGATAATGCTTGAGTTAGGTGGTACCTTGGAGGCCATGGGGATCTATCCAAAGGGTGTAGTGGGGTTTTATGACCCAAAGAAGGCTCTGCACACCAAATAAGACTTTGCAAGCTGTTGCAGCAAATTTGGTCCTCATTCCAATATTGTGTAGTTATTTTATAAGCCAATATACATTACATTCAGTGTATTTCTTCCACAGCTCAAAGTTATCCATAGGGATAAAACACTTCAAGTCAGCTGTCATTGTGACAGTTATGGAAAAAAAACTAACCTTCATTTGCTGGTGGAATATTTAAGTATTTTCCAAATTAATTATTCCTCTGAGGATGTAACTGATCCTGCCTTAAATTAAACAACTGAAAGATTTGATTTTTTTATAATGTATGCAATACCTAGAAAAATCCATGAGTATGTTTAAGCATCCATTTTTGTGTTGCATCGCGCAACATACATATCTACTATAGACTTTGTACACTGACCGATCAAATACCTCTGAAATTACAAAATATATTCTGTTGCTTGTTTAAATTTCCAGAAAAGGAATACTTTTTATTTTTAGCTTTCCAATACAATCCTTTGCCAAAGTGCCTTGTATCCACTTTGCAATGAAGATGGTAAGGAATGAAACTGAGACCCTGCCCTGCCTGAGCAAGGATCTGAACCCTGCAGTAGCAATCCACCTCTTTTTCAAGTGAATATACCTGTCATGTTCCCAAAGCTGAAAGTCTTTCAGCAGTTAATTGATTTTTCACAGCATCGTGCTTGCAGTGGGGAAGGCCTGCAGGATAAGCAGGGTCAGATCAGGTTGGCAGGAAGGAGCAGAGACACTCTGGGAGACCCCCAAATGCTACCAGGAACAGGGCCCTGCTCCAAGTTACTCCTAATATAGTGACACAAAGTGGTTTTGTATTATACCAAGTAAACAGGTTTTGCCTGTTTATTCACTGTATATTTCAAATGGGGATTGTTCTTTGCCACTACAATGAAAATTTAAATTATTACCTCCCTGGATTCCCTTTGCTTTCTTATGGATGCATTATTCCTATGTCTTCTCTCCTGAATGCACTCAGTCTGCTTTGGATGCTTCCAAAGAGTGAGAGAGAAGCACAGGGAAACGTTGTGCGTTGGGAAAAAAAACAGAGTTCATATTGTGGTGGATATTTTATTTCAAATATAGAGATTTCTTTGATCACAAATGAGGGTGAAAGAAGTGAGGAACCAACAACACTTGGAAGAATTTAATGAAGAACAAACATGATACAGGACTTCAAGATGTACTAGAAGCAGTGACAAATTAATTAATTCGATACATATGGAGAAAAATCAGATTAGAAATAGTTGAAGTAGTTTGAGAAGAAGTGAAATAATATACTCAAAGAAACTATAAAAACCTCCTTGCTTATGCCTTTTTAAATTCAATAGGAAAAAACACATTAAAAACATAATTTCTATAGAAAATAGAAATCCTATGGTGCCAGTGAGTTGAAATAAATGAGACATTGGTAATCAAGAGTTTTTTCAGACTTTTGTAACTCTAACTTTTATAATGGCTGAGAGGCTTTTATTTCCAAATTTTTATTTGTATAATGCTTCTACATACTTAGTTCAGTCTGCATTTACAGTGTGCTTAATTCCTCGGCTCATATTGAATAATTTAAAAGAAAATACAAACTAAAACATTTACCACAACTCCCTCTCATTCTGCTTTAAACACTACAAAGAGAGAAATCCAGGAGAGAAGTACTGGAGTGACATCAAATATCATGACTGATTCGACTTCTCAAAACTACTTCTCTGAAAATATGATAATGTATGACAGAAGAGATAACTGTAAGTGCCTTATCTGTGCTTGAAGAAAAAGGTCAAAATAAACGTATTAAAAATTTAGACAAGACCATTTCCTTTGCCAGCCAAATTCATCACAACTCTAAGATAATATCTAAAGATGGGCAAGGAATTGAAAATAAAAAGTGAACTAAAGGCCTGCTGAAAGTTATAACTTTAAATAACAAGTAGATTTATAAGTAAGTTCTACTGGATCACTGCAGTTTATCAGACTTCAAGGGTAAAGTCTGAAAACAGGGAATATGACCTTCATGGAAAGCCAGACTGGGGATTATTCATTTGATAAGACCTTTAGGATGTGATTAGTCAAATCCCAAAAGAAACATATAGGTATGAAAAGTGCAACCTGTTCCAAAGTAGTTTAGCAGTGATAAAGGAGCCCATATTTTATCAGGCTCCTTTGATCTGCTTCCTCATGTCTCTGTGTCCTTCACCTTACTTGACTGGCCCCCCAGGATGGTGAACCATAGCCTGGCCTTCCTGGTGCTGCAGGATTTTCTCATTTGGGGACCAGTGATCAACCATCATGTGAACTGACTTATCTCATTCAACATCTTTGGGGAAAAGTCATCCTTGTGGTCCCAGGGCCATTTTTCCTGTTCAGTACTGGCTGGATGCTTTCCTGCCCTCCATCTGGTGATACTTTTTATTCAGCCAGGTACAGGAGAGCAATGTTGCAGATCTATGATTTGGGGCAAGAAGAGTCTAGTGGTTTCCACTAACATGGATTTTGCTGCCCACTATCTGGGATCAGTAGCACTTGTCGTGTCCCAAGGAGTTCCAGTATTGCTTCACAGGGAACATGTCTTGCTCCATGTCTCTGCCCTTGTCTCCTCCTCCTCCTCTCCCCAGAAAATCTGTCACCCATGTAACAAAAGCTGTTGTGGCCAAATAACTTCTGAGATTTTCTGCCTTGTGAAAGATAAGAATGATCCCAGTTTATGACACGAGTGGTGTTTATTTCATTGATCCTGTGCAGTCTAAGGAGCCTTCAGGCCAGCTGAATTTGACACAGTGGTGCCATGGATCTGTTTGTCAGACCAGACTGAGTCCACAGGTTGTGGACATAATCTTAATCTGCAGGTGCAGTAGGTTGCAAAGATGTACAAGCCATTGCCACAAACATCCCGGGTACAAGATCAGAGGTTTAACTACGGGTTGTTAAGTGGCCAGTTGTTTCTTTATTATTTTTAATATTAAAAAAAAATCTGAATAGTACCTGCTGACTTTTATTTTTTTGCTAAAAACTTACCTCTGAAATCTCTCAAAAACAGTGAAATAAATGTGTGCAGCATAGCACAGCTTCACCCAGAAAAGCTTGAGAAAATATTGCTGTGAAAATAAGTTGAATCCTTTCGAACTGAAAGCTTGGGACAACAAATCCCACTACTAAAAGCAACAAGAGAAGCCACCATCCCTCACTGATTCCCAGTGCTCCAGTCAAGCTTACTGATTTTAGCTACTTTCTGCATTACTAGTGATTAAATGCTTAAATCTTCATATCTGAGAAGAAAAAGATAATCTGCATGATGTCTCTGCAGCTAAAGTCTGTCTCTTGGGGATTTCACTGGGTCAGTGTCCTGAAGGAGGATTCACATGAACTTCATGAAGAGAGAGATCCATCTGCACCTGAAACACAGAACACAAATAGATGTTTATCTTCCTCAGTAGAGAAAAAATGTCTCTTCATAGCTAGAAGACTTCACTATAAATCAACTACATAAATCACTAGTTTTAAATCTTAGTTATGCTCTAAATCAAAGGAACACTTGACATGTTTATTTCCATAACAGATACTGAGAGCATATAGTTTTGGAATTCATTATTTTCCGACTACATCTAGAGTGGCAAATGTACTGAAAACCAAACTAGTTCTGGTTGAAGTGGAAGGGGAAATTTTTCTATCCATGCCCGAAATACTTTCAGGTAATATATTGGGTCTGCACTTTTCTTTGGCAACTGCCGTAAAATATTTATTACATTTTGATCTCTGAGGAGCTTTCACTACCTGGAAATTTTCAAACATAGGAAGGGGGTAAAAAAGGCTTCATATAACTGATTATATTATGCCTTAACTTTATTGTTTGTTATTCACTGCCAAAGTCTTGAAGGGTGGGTTGAAGACTATTCCTATTGAATAGGTTACAGCCTTCCAGATGAAATGAATGAAAAATCTATTGTTTATGGGGAGTTGTTTGCTGGTTTTAGAGGTTAATAATCTTATTGATCACTTAGTGCATGTTTTCATTACAAAGATGATTTAACTGCATATTAAATCTACATCCTTATTTGTATTTTTTCCTAGAAGACTTCTTCTTGCTTTGGCATTTTCCAGTTGTTTTGATAAGAAATACCAAGGCTTGCAGGCTGCTTGCAGCTTCTACTGAGATGTCAGGTACCCTGGCACACTGAGACAAATTCTGCTGGACTGTTTTGTTTTCTTCTAATGTAAATGGGAAGGATGAAAGCTTGGAAAACAATGCTGTGCTCAAGGTCAGTTCAGTTTGGTAGGATCAGCTTCCAAAATAACAACCAGCTACTCTGGAACTGCTGCTTTTAGAAAAAAGTTTTTCATTTACTCAAAGCCCTTGTTAGGGCTCACATTAGTTATGTTTTCCACAGTGTGTGGTCCTTCCTTCTCTTTCTTGCCAGCTCAGGCTGATATGAAGAAATATCTGCCTTTCATGAGGGGTGGGAATGGGTCATACCTGGCCCAAACTTTATTTGGTCATTGGCGCCCAGAGCAGGCGCTGCTTTGGCATCACGCTCCTGGCTATTAGAAAGGCCACACAGTTATTGGGCTGCTGGGTTGATGTAAAGCTACATGGAGGCTGGGAAGAGGAAGAGGAGGAGGAGGAGGAGGAACAGTCCCCTGAAGCACAGCACCTGTGGGAGAGGAAAGAGACAGAAGCAGCCCCAGAGCAGAGCACAGCGTAGAATGAAAGTGCAGCTGCAGGACAGCTGTGCCGGACAAAGAATAATCAGTGATGCACATCAAGCAACAGTGTTTCTGGCTGGGCTTTTTGGAAAGTCCTCAGTGAGTTAAGAGCACAACTGTCATTTACCTCCAGTGGGGCTTAAGCACTTTCCAAAATTTACCTCTTAACACATCAAGCTGTTAGTTGGTGTTCTTTGTACTTCACTCTTTTATAGCCCTGTTCTTTTCTTGATTTGGCTGCCTTGGAAACCTACTGTCAGTTTCCATGGAGCAGTGCACTACAGTTTATATATATAATTATGGCCTTACCTTTATATTTTCTTCTTCTACAGCATGGCAATGGTTATCCTCAAGTCTCTAAGCACCCGACAGACAGCCCTATTCTGGGAAAAGGATGTGAACCATGGAAATGTTTGCAAGCCAATGAAAGAACTTTCCCCTCACTATTGTCTTGTGTTATCCATTTCCACATCAATGTGATACTTGAGTGCAGGCTAATTGTACCAGCTCTAAAATAGATTCCCTTTAACCAATTACAGAAATAAAATTTGGAGATTACTAATTGCCCTCAACACTCTCCTGTCATGTTAAAACATCTGGCCATGGTGGACGACAGGATGATAGGGTGTGATTTGCACACTGGTGACTTTGGGTATGGTAGAGAAGCATGAGAAGAGTCTCTGTGGGGTCAGAATGGAGAGCTCTTTATAGCTGCAAAAACCAGTTGCTGAGAGAAATGCTTCCAGGAAATATTAGCAAGCTTTAGCAACTGTGGGTTATAGTCAGCCCTACCACACTACTGCACAGTAGATTTGTGCCAAACCAGCTGGAGTAGGCATGTCCCTGGGCAGAACATTGCTTCCTATTTTCCCTTGAGGAGGCAATAATCTTAGTTTTAAAAGTACTTTTTGTCACATCTAGGAGTTTCACAAATAAAAGGAAACTGAAATTGAAAAAATCCTTTTCATGGGGCAGGTGAACACATCCAGAGTAATTTCAGAATTTGTGGTGTATTGACTATTGTTTGTGGATTTGGTTTTTTTTCAAAACCTTCTGTTCTCCTTCCTTCTCACTGTGATTCACAGGCATTTATTATATTTTAAAGAGAAAAAAAACACACCTAGAATCTGCTGAGATAAATAAATTTATTTGTATTTAATTCCCTTTTGAAATTCCCTGTTGGGTTCTATCTGCATCTAATTCCTGTGTATACAGGGGGGAAACAGAGGCTGTCCAGTAAACTGTATAAATTTAACTCAAAATGTGAATATATTCTGATCTACAGTTTTGATGGACAATGCAGTTCCCACTCCCCATCTGAAATTCCCCAATTTTCCTGAATTCAACATAACAGTGAATGTTTATCCTTTGTAAGGGACATATCCTACTTTTAATGGACTGAGGTTCAAGTAGTCTCTGAGTTGCATGAATTGCTGCAGAATTGCATCGGTTGCCAGGGATGTCTGGAGATCCTCTAGTCCAACCCCACTGCTCAAAGCAAGGTCAGTTAGACCAAACTGTTCAAGGCCATGCAAAGTCAGGTTTTGAATAACTCCAAGAACAAAGACTCCACAATCTCTTTGGAAAATCTGCTCCAGTATTTGACCAGCCTCATCATAATTATTTTTTTTCTTATGTTTAAATGGAGTTTTCTATATTTAAAATTTTGCCCTGGGCAACACTGAGAAGAGTCTAGCTCGGTCTTCTTTACTTCCCAACAGACAGGTATTTATACATATGGATAAGATACCCCTGATACTTTATCCAGGATGAACAACCCAGCTCTCTCAGCCTCTCCTTGTAGGACGGATGCTCCAATCCCTAAACGACCTTCATGGCCCTTGGCAAGACTTGCCCCAGTGTGCCCACGACCCCCTTGTACTGAGGAGTCCAGCACTGGCCCCGGCTCTCCAGACATGGTTATATTAGCAGAGGGAAAGGATCATTTCCCATCTGCTGGAAATGTTCCTGTTATTGATATCATGCAACAGAAATCTGTGTGAGGTGAATGAGGTTTTTTTCCCCTACCAAACGATTTTATGACCCTTGAGCAGTTATTGCAATCAGATGAAATAGGGCTGTGAACAGCAAGACAAAATTGAATTCAAGTGAGTTTCCTTCTTGTCTGACAGCAAGAGAAAAATGCATATACAATATTCTTGCTTCGTCTGAAGTCGTTATACACTATTGCTTCTATTTAGTGTTCTTAAATTCTCATTTATTCCCATATAAAATTGACAGTGTATTTAGCATCAGGTCCTTAAAGAAAGAAGTTTATAGGTGCATTTAAAGAGCATTATTTGAAGTGCTCTTTAGACTATAAAGTTCTTCTGCTATTTCTTAGCGAAAAAGGAAAGTGTTTTTGCAACAAAAACGATCCATAAGGTGATAATTTTTAAATATTGAAAATGAAAAATTACATAATTTAAACTGAGTAGTGACTTTAAATGTTTTAATGACGTTGATTAAAAGAAAGTGGTTGGGTTTCTTTCTTTAAAGAACTCTAGGATTAGTTAGAGAACTCTCTTAACTGTAAGTTTTTTACACTGAAAATCTTAAGACAGAAAGCTCATGATGCTGTGAATTACTTTAATTTTTCAATAAAAATGTTTTTTAAAATATGAGAAAGAGGTAGACTTAGGTGTTGTAGATGGATTTTGCAGCTATTGAACACAAAGTCACCATTAATGTTCAGTAAGGAATAAATGTTGATGACAGGTATAACACTTTAAAGCCACATTCTAGCTCATTTTTCAGTGTGTTCCCATCCCGTCAAATTTCTTGCATCCTGATAAATTTTTATTGCAGTGTCAAATAGGGCTTGCATACTTCCTGTATTTGTTAGCGCTGATGGCCAACTCAGCGGTGGCTCAGATATGCCAGAACCAGTTCATGGGAAGCAGTCTAGGGTAAACAGGCATTTGCTGAAAGGCCAGGTACTGAATAAGTAAACTTTAAAAAGTAAATGTCTCCTCTAATTGGCATGTTTTATTTTCAAAGGAAAGGTTTTATTTGGAAATTTTTGATTGCATACTGATTTGCATAGTGATTTGCAAAATCTTTACCTCCTGGAGCAAAGCAGTAACTAAGGACAAAAAGGTGAGAACTGGGTTCAAATATGTCACAAAAATATTATGTTTTTATTATTAAAATATTTGGAAATAATATTGCCTGTAAACTTAGAAAACAGAGCTGACATATGCGAGGTATCCATATTTTCTTTGCCAAAAAGTGAAGAACAGAACTAGAAAAGCTTGCAGGTTTACAGACCATCTGCTGGATCTCCCCCAAACCCACACATGCCTTTCCCTGCAAGAGAATGTTTTGGACTCATACATTCATTGACAAATAATAGAATGGTTGGGAAGGGAATTTTAAAGGTTATCTAGTCCAACTGCCAGCCATGGGCAAACATATCTTCCACTAGACCATGTTGCTCAAAACCGCACCCAACCTGGCCTTGAACACTTCCAGGTATAAGGCATCCATAGCTCTTCTAACAGCCTATTCCAGTATCTCACCATCCTCAAAGTAAAGAATTTCTCCCTTTTATCAGATCTAAATCTACCCTCTTTCAGTTTAAAACTCAGCCCTTGTCCAATCACTACAGATAATATTAGAAAACCCATGTTTCTTACTAAGCATTGAAAGGTCACAATAAGTTCTCCCCAAAGCTTTCTCCATGCTGAAGGACACCAGCTCTCTCAGCCTTCTTTCATAGGAGAGTTGTTCCATCCTCCCCTCATTTACATGGCCTTCCTCTGGACCACCTATAAAAGGACCATGTGCTGGAGATCCCAGAGCTGAATGGAGTAGTCATATTTTTTTCCCTAGCCATATTTTGTAACCTTCCACAGACGATGTTGTTCAAATAGCGGTTTCAAAATAAAAGGGCAATTTAAGCAGCCGAATGGGTATTACAGTACTAAGAATACTAATCTCTCTTCTGTTTCCTCTGCAAATTCTGATAATAAAATTCAAAGTGTGGCAAAAACTGTTGTAAAATACTGCCGTTAGGATGCAAAAGTTATAGCCTGACAAAAAAAGCTTTGTGATCCACAATCAGAAGAAATCTTTGGTGTGTAATGGCCCGTGGTTTGAACACAGGTTTCAATAGACCTAAATGCTCTGCCTGCAGTACAATTGCTGTACATGTTACTTGGCTTTGATAGGGTCAGCCTGCCACAGGTTATCAAGAGTTTGAATTTATGCTTTCTCTTCTGCCTGAAGGTAAAGACAAGACATAACATTTCTATTAATATTTGAAGTGTATAGTCAGCTTTAGCTTCTAGCTTATTCCGAGTGGTATTTGCACTGATGTTGCTTGGCTTGCCTGTTGACTCTGATTAACAGTAAGTAAATCTTTCCTTTTTATTTTTTTTCATTTAATATTGTACGTACCTATCTGTGCCTGTAGCCACTTCTGCCTATAAGTACCTGAGCCCGACATACAGCTGCTTCTGCTTTTTTCAGAAATATTGGTCAGTTCCAGCAAAAAATAGGTTTTCAACATTCCTTAATCTGGTATCATACCCATCCTCCCCGCTTGCCCATTTAGCTACTGGAAAACTTCAAGACCTGGTTCATGTGAAGGCTGCAACACCGGATCTACTAGGAGGAGGCAACGGAAGCAGGCAGCAAGACAGTCCTGTCTGTGGGGGTTTGTGTCTAGTCCCAGGAAGTCAACGGATAAGTTGCACAGAAAGCTCACTTGGCTGGATTAATAGATTTTGGTGTCTATCTCCAGCTGATTCTCTGACTACTGAGCAAAGGTCAGCGTCTCCCCAAAAAATGCTGTAGTATGTTATTTTAGGAGTACTTGCTTTTCTCAAAATCACACTGCGCCTAACTTATTTTTTCCATGTGATGCCCAGCATATCCATTTGTGACTGGGATGCATACTTCTCCTTAGCTAGAAGAAGTGCATCTGGGATAACTCTTCAGATGAAGTCCTTAGCTGTGTTAGCCAAACTTGTACACACACTTGGCACAAAGAGTTGACTCACTAGGTTCATGCTGAAATTACTACTCTTCCATGGTAGCTTATTGTATCATGAAGATGAGATTTTAAGATTGGTTTGAATGGTCTGTTTTGCTAGATTCTTTTTAGTCAAAATTATATTTGTATGAATGCAAAGACATTCAATTCTGGTAGCCTTTGGTAGTGACAAAATCTATGGGGTTTTTGTGAAGTCATTTATTTTTTTTAATTTTTACCTCTATATGCAAAACTTGTGCTAACTGGACAGAACTTGCTCTTCCTGCCAGTTCTTCCTATCATCTCATCCATGCCCTTCTACTACAACTTATTGTCCAAGGAAATCTTCTTTATGGAGATATTGTGTAGAGACTTCTGTGGAGCCACATGCTGGCACAGGGTGCTACACACTTCTCTCAGACAAAAACTGTATACATTTGTTTCCTCTTCTACAATGTTTTAATATAGAGTGACAGAAGGGACTCTACAACCCCTTTGCATAATAATTTCTCCCAGTATAAAACGTATACCTATGCAACATCATATTGTTGAATGTCTGGCCTTTCTTTAAAGAACTGCTTATTTTGTGTTATGTAACATCAAGGCTTGTATCATTTTCCTTTTGATCTCTTTTATTCTTAGAGTTGAGTCTACTTTCAGAATGCTCTCATTTGTTTACATTTTGGCTATATTGTATTTTTCAAAAGAGACAAAGATGAAGTTCTTATTCTGAAAAAAAATTGAATGTCCTGAGTCAGAATATAATTTTAAAAATTGAGATAAAATCACTTTTGGAATTAAGAAAAGATGTTTAAAGGAACAGACTGGTCCTTAAATTAAATAAATTATGAGATTTTATTGCAATTGTAATTTGACTCCTAGGTTCTACCCTGAATACAAGCAATTCATCTGGCAAAAGAAAGTAGGTAAAACAGTTCTACAAACAAAAGCTGAGGTTCAAGAAGTCTCAGTACAATCTTGATGTTCATTTCAATTTCCTCAAAGAACAATGTGGGAAGAATACCAGGTACTTCAAGCTTCTACTCAGTGTTTGGGAGAAAGCAAGGGCAAAGTGTATGCACAGGAGTACCCCTACACTGCATTAAGGAGAAGGGGTCACTGCACTAGAGCAATCAAAATGCAAGCAGTCATGTGTGTGTTGTGCTTGTAACATGGGGGAAGCACAGACCTGTGAAGGGGAGGGTTCTTGAGAAAACAGCCCTTCTTTTTCTTAAGTGAATTATTACGGTCATATACTTAGATTCATGTTGCTCTGTGTGAAAGAATTGATAGGACAGAATTTAGGATGCATCTTTGGCTGGTATCCCTTGTCAGAGGCACAGAGTCAAATAGGCTGCCATCAGTTTTTGCCCTACCATATGTGCCTGTATGGAGCCCTCTCAATTCCATTGGTATTTTGGAATCCAAAACTTTTCATGAGTCTTCAGGGTTCACCTTGCCTCACTTTATCAGGTTAGACTGAAATAAAATTTTTCCTTAATACTTACCCTGAATTTCCTAAGCAGTACAGACAGAAATTTAAACTAATCAAGCATTTACCCAGAACACAAACTGTGATTCTAGATGATTTTTTTACTAGGTTTAGCATCAATTAAAGTGAATACACAAGTGAATTTTGTAAGTCCTGTTTAGCTCCAGCTTAGTGGATGAATTTCTTAATTCTTGAAGGATGGTTTTTGTACCCAAGATGCAGCAGAAGGGCTCTTCTTGTTTTTCTGTATTTGTTTAATCTGTTTTCAGAGAATTATCTACAGTGACTCCTAACTGGCAATATCTCATTTCAAGCTTATCATCATCTGTTTGTGTATAAAGTTAGGACTGTGTTTTCCCCATGTGCATGACTTTGCATTTATTGAATTGAAATTTCATCAGCTGCTTTATGTCTCAATCACTCAATATCACAAAAGCCTTCTGTGACTCTTTGCAGCCAATTTAGTTTTGACAAGTTTGAATAATTTTATATCTTTATCAAACCTTGATGTCTGGTGCATCTCTCAACTTGCTGGATTTTTCAGGAGGATGCTGCAAAGCAAAAGCAATTCTTCCCATGGTGATTCCTCTCTATTGTGAGAACTGAACCGTTATTTCTACCCTTTGCTTCCTACCCAACTGTTGGTAACTCATACTGCCTGTGAGAAAAAAAATTTCCTCTTATTTCTCTATAGTTTGGGTTGTTTAAAACACTTTCATGGCTGTCCTCTAAACTCTTTCAGAGTTTTGGTTGCCTTTAATACCCTGGACTACCATCATACCATGTACTTTCAAGCTTCTTCAAAGAACTCTAAGACTTATGAGAAAGCATTCCTTGTGGTGTGTAGCTCTTTGGTCATGACACACACAAGCCCTGGAAAGCACCAAGCTGCTTGTTGGAAGCAGTAGACGGGGATGCTGAAGGGCTGCACCATTGACTCTGCCACTGTGTGGGTCAAAAGGACCATCAGGGGGGAGCTGTCACTGGAGTTGGCTCCTGAGATATGCTGGGTGTGGGAGCCAGCTGGGATGGGGCATTGGAGGGCCCCATAGCTCTGCCCTGCCTCTGGGGCTTTTGAGTCCCTGGGGGCTTGCTCCTGCCAGCCAGGGTGCTTCCTCCCACTGTGCATCAAAGGCAGAACTTGACTCTCTCAGGCGGGTCTTCTCTCATCTTTCTTCCCTGGCTAGATGACTTACAAGACACAACTTTCCTCCTCACATCGCTTCCTAACACATGATCAACATATCACATTTATTTTTATTTACCATTTTGTCAACTACTGTTTACCTTTTATTTTTGTAACAACTCAATTTTATCTAGTTTGAAAGAACAAATTTCTCTTGTACTTTCAATTATAGCTGTCCTACAATTTTGGACTGACAGAGCTGACGAGAAGTAACACTTAGCTCTCAAGAGCAAGATTTGAAGAGGTCTCAGGAGCTATCGGGGCTCTTATAAGCTTATGTACTATGTGTGTGCCACACACCAGCTAAAAGACTCCATGGTGTCGGTCACAAGCAGGTTGTGCATCAAGCCACACGGTGCTGAGCTGTAATGCTGATGTAACCATGAATTATCTGTCCCAAAAGAAGAGCTGCTGATGAACACATAAGGAAATTAGCATGTGCTGAAACAGCTACATTTGATGTAACAGAAATACTGAAATAAGAATAGAAAATGACATATTAAAGCTTGTCACAATGTTATTGGCTATAATTTTACTAAACTCAATTATTTGTGTTTGATTTTATTTTTTTGCATGGCTACATTTCCACAGCCTTCTCTGTGAGATCTGTGAAGATTCCCTTTAACACTTTTCTTTTTTGTAAGTCTTTTATTGTTTTTAGGTTGTCTTCTCTGAAGTTTCATTTTGTTTCTAAATTTTACCTACCATGATTTTACTAAAAAAACTAAATTGTTTTTGAAAAGAATCTCCATTTGTGTCTTAGCCTAAGAATCTGCTCTCAGGCTCAGATCTACTGACAAATGCATTATTCACCTCTCCTTGA
Source organism: Neopelma chrysocephalum (assembly GCF_003984885.1). Taxonomy (NCBI): domain Eukaryota; kingdom Metazoa; phylum Chordata; class Aves; order Passeriformes; family Pipridae; genus Neopelma; species Neopelma chrysocephalum. Next base: position 26,616,572 of record NW_020897714.1, read on the forward strand.
AACAACCTATAAATCAACCTGTAATATGGATCACACACAATCAAGTTAAGTGGTGTAATGAGATTATCTGTAGTCTTAAAAACTAAAGTAAAAGAATTGGAAGAATGAAGTTCTGAGATCTGATGCAGAGTTTGACAGATCTGATTCAGTGCTGAATAACTGTAGTTGGCAGGTAAATCTGCTAATGCTTTTCTTTAACTGGATGATTGCAGAAGCATTTTTGGTCTGAATAGCCAAACAGATGTAAAATCAATGCCTTTTATGTTTTGCCTGTTCTGCTTTGAAATAAGGAATCTTCATATATTGGCTGTAGTGGAATTCAGCCACTCAAATGCCCACAGAATAAAATCACTCGGGTCAAGATGTGTTGGAATCATGAAGAAAGTAGTCCTACAAATCTAAGCATTGCCATTATTTTTTAAGCACTGCATGAATTAAGATGTAGAAAATTGGCTGCCTCCAAGCTGCTGTTTTCAGGCTTATCTTTCCCAAACTGCAAAAAGAGATCAATATGTTGGATTTGTTCTCCCAAGAAGAAACACTTTTAGTCATCTGTACAACAAAATCTTACATCTGTTCCTACTGTAACATAAATGTGTCTGTCACACATTGGTCATACAGATTCATTGTGTATGTACTCCAAAAATCCCAAGGACAAATTTACCAACGGAGCCAGGGTAGCTCCCAGTTGTACCGTACTCTCTCAATTACACAATAGGGAATCACTTATGCTTCTTTCCACTTCCACCCCTTGAACCAGCCTCCAGTTCTCAGTCCATACTTCATTATTCTTGCTGTTGTTGTTATTATTATTAATTAGCCTCTTACACTTCTCTCTTTTTTCATCAGTCATATCTTAACAGACCTGTTTTTTCTCAGTCTATATTATTTTATTTTTGGAGAAGAAAATGAGTCAGAATGAGAGCACTTTTTTTGGTTAGCAATAGACAGCAGGGACAGAACCAGTGGGAACAGCATACATTAAGCAATATCTGGAGATCGGGGCAAAACATATTTGATACTGGCCCTGATACTGGCCCTAATACTGTCCCAGATGCTAAGTAACAGTTCCAAGGACTTCTTGACCCTAATGCAGTTTATCTATTTAGTCTAGCCTGCAATAGATCTTCCAAGTGTTTAACTGGTCTCTCTTTTAATATATCTCTGATTGTAATGTTATTCATAAAACAAGTTCTTTTAAGCTTGGATATGTATAATGATTAAATAACTTAAAAATGGAAGTATGTCTATTTTGAAATATAGAATTAAAAGGACCACAGTTATATTAGTTGGGAATAAAAGATTACAAATATCCAATTTGGATTCATAGCAAATACAAATAATTGTGAGGGATGTGCACAGTTAGTTTTTCTTTAGTTTTTAGCTAAGAGATGACATCAAGTGTGTCTGCTTATGAATACATATCAACCATAATACAAACTCTACTGCATATAAAATTTGACTTAATTATGTGTTAGGAGACAGCTTGCATCTGTAATTATACTACTATTTACTATTGTACAAAACTCCATTCTGTACTAATCACACTTAACAAACAGAGTGCTTAATGTTATTATTACTGGGAGACATACAAAACAAAAGCCATTTTCTAATTCCTTGGGTGACCGTATTCTATTAGTAGTGAAATATCACGTAATATCTGAATCATACTGTAAATCAAATTGTTCAATGCAGATTAGATGTCATATGTACGTCTTCTAGTTTTCAGATTCAGCCAAACAAAAAGTGTATTTCCTGACACCAGTTTTCTGCCCTGTTTTTATGGTAATGTGGTTGTCCTTGACATTCTGGTTTGGTGTTACAAATGTACACCATGACCTAAATACCACAAAAGAGCACCATGGCTAGTTTTTCATTTAAGACATGTATAATTCAAGGTATGAATAGACATATTATGTTTTTTTCTGATCTTAATCATGTTTGTATTTTTATCAAGAAGTTTATTGAGGAGTATGTTGCTTTCCCTTTCACTTTATAGGATACCTATCTGAATTTATTATGAATAATGTATACCACTTTGCTCAATGTGTGAAAAAGTCCAGATTGTTGGACTGGGGGAGAGGAAGAGGCCACAATCATCCATTCCTTTTCATTCACCAAGCTCTTTATTCCAAATGGTAGAGGGGCAGCAGCTATGCTCTGCTGTTTTGCGGGTCTGGAGGATCATCAGGGGCAGCCGTGCGCTCGCCTGCCCTCAGCGGGGTTGGTTCCTCAGAAGCACTGGGAGCTGGAGCTGGCTGGGATGGGGCATCGGAGGGCCCTGCAGCTGCCTCCTGCCTCTGGGACCTTTCAGTCCCCCCGGGCTCGCTCCTGCCGGCCGCGGGTGGGTTGGTGGTGGGCCGCCTGCGCAGGTTGTAGCGCCGCTGCAGGGCCTGGCAGCGAGGCCTGTCCATGGCCGCCCTCCTGCGCAGGCGGGCGGGCAGGCCGGCCACGTACACCTGGTAGTCATCGTCCCCTCGCACGGAGTGCAGCACCTCCTCCACGGGCTGCCTGCACACGGGGCAGTCGTCTCGCCCCCTGGCCCACTGCTGGATGCACCTAAAGCAGAACTGGTGCATGCAGTAGGCCACGTAGGCTGGCTTTTTCACGTCTCCCAGGCAGATGGGGCACTTGGAGCCGGCTGCTGCCTTCAGCGGCCCTGCCCGGGGTGGCTGGCGTGGGCCACCACCCCCTGCAGCAGAGGTGCTCTCCCCCATGCTTTCTTCAGCGCTCCTGCCATATCCTGCCTGGATGGACGCATAAAGTGCTGGAATTTGTTTGGCAGGAAGGTCACTCAGGCGTGCTTGGGGTGTTGAGCTGTTGTCTCTCACCAGCGCTGCAACAGTGGATGTCACGCAAGAAGAGGGAGAGAGGCCACAGTCGGCTGGCCCAGCAAGGGGTGGAAACAATGCCAAGGTCCCCCAAGAAGGAAACCTTCCCAGCTCCCCTGGGTGAGGTTTCCCCTCCAAGACCACCTCTACTGCTACAAGCACACCTCCTGGGTGCCCCAGCTGCCTGAACCAGGGAAAATCCTCCAAGAGCTCTGTGCTTACACACTGAAAGCTACCAGCATGCCATGCTAGATGCCCAAATTTAAGCCTGGTCATTTGTGACATCATGGTCCTTCACTAGGTGGATTGGATCTGCCACTGGTGACATCAAAATCCACCACTATGTGACATCACAATGGTCCATCCACACGCACAGCACTCGGCCCCAGCAGAGGCGTCTGGGGCTGTCACTGAACTGCCCACTGCTTCCCCCCTTGTCTTGTGCTCTGCATTACTGTTTCACACCAGTCACTGGGGCCTCAGATGTGTCTTCCCAGGACTCTAACAGCTCCAGGAGGTTTTGACTTTTTGTTTTCATTTGGCTCAGCAGCTTGCACACACGTTTATTTAGCATAGCATAGCATAGGATTGCATGGAATAGTTCTAGTTGTTAGGGACTTACAACAGGCATGTAGTCCAGCTACCTAACTACTCTATAGCTGACCAAAGCTCAGTGGTCAGACACTGAAAAGGGGCTTCCTAGAGATGGCACATGAGATCCTATGAACACCATTGTTAGCAAGTCAAAGCAACCCTGCTGCAGACAGCAAGCCTGTTGATGTGTTTTCCAGCTATTTTTTCTGCTCATATTGCCCCTTTCCACTTAGCCATGTGCTTTGACCTCAGTCCAGCCAAACACAAAACTACAGCTACTCAGGGGATGATTTATTATGACAAGATGCACAACTTCACAACATGTTTTGCTTAGACAGTAGTTACATACCAACAATTTTGCTACGGAAAAATATAACCTTTTTTAGTTTTTATTTTTTCCCCGAAGGAACTCAAGAAGCTGTTACTTATGCTTTAAATAGTCATATTATTTAAAAAGGGAACATTTTAAAGTCAAATTATTCTCTGACATAGAAGACTAGGCAGCAAACTGTTGGACAAATCGACAACAGTTTTGATCCACTAAGAAATAGAGTAAAATTAGGGAAAAGGTCTAGAATTTTAAGCTTTGCTATTGTTACTAATCTTTCACATGAATCTGCTCAAATCATGGTGATCTCCATATCACTGCCCACCACCGCTTTTAAGTGTTAACAGTGTTCTCAAAAGAAACAAGTGAATGCACAAAACCTCATGAATAGATGCATTGTTCATAATTACATAGTAAAACAAAGATTTGGCTTAGATTGTTTGGTAAATTTATCATATCAAAATGTGATTAATGTGACCAGGTCATGAATAAAAGGTGCTTAAGGGGATGATAACTGAGCATTATGTTTTATCATCTGATTGTCCAGCTGGTACAAATTAAACTCATGTCACTGTATTTAAATATTGTATTACTGTTTGTAAATATGTGTATATTTGTATTTCTATATTTTATCATATTATATACAGAGAGAGAGGGTTTTATATGTTTATGGACAATATATACATTTATAATATATGTTTCTATAAATATATACACATAGTTACAATAGCAAATAATCATGAAAAGAAAAACCTCTGTGTGAAAATAAACAGATTACAACTGGAGTTGATCAAGTCAACTTTAATACAGCTTCTGTGGAGTCTCAACGTTATTTTTTATGTCTTGAGCATTATTTTTCAACTTTGCTTTACCCTTAAGTGTATGATTGCCTCGATATCCTCCTGAGGCAGCACTTTGAAAATGTAGTTGCTTGTTTCCTTACTTGGAATCATCCACAGAGTTCATCTATGTTCCATGCAGCAGAGAAGAAAATAATCAAATAAATGTGCTGAAAATGCCACCTCACTACAAAGTTCTGCCAGGTTTTTTGAAGTAAACCTAAAAATATGTATTTTATTTTGGGAAATCTCCAGGAACAAACTTTCTCTCACTTGTCCTTCTCCCTAAGTCTATTTCTTCTTCTACTTCATCTACGTATTTTCTGGGCCCTGTTCATTTGCTCTGAGTGCCTCCAAGAATGGCAAAAACAATACCATGGTTTTGTAAATAGGTTATAAACCTAATGAGAATCTCACTTCAAGGGACCATGGTTAATCCAAAAGTCATCTCGGTGGGCACAGTACACACTGGCACTGTCAACAGTTAGCAGATCATTCTGTTTGTCGCTCTGTGAGTTCATATAATTTGGTAATAGACCTAGTTTGTAGAAATATCAGCCCCTTTGTGCCAGACTGCCACCTTTCCTAAGCAGACTAATACTGTTGCACATGTGCATGGGTTGTCCTCCTATAATATATATGCCTACCTGAAAGGAGCTTGTAGCCACATGGGCCTCTGTCTCTTCTCCCAGGCAACCAGCAGTAGGACAAGAGGGCATGGTCTTAAGCTCTACCAGGGGAGGTGTAGGTTCAATATTAGGAAGAAATATTTTACAGAGAGAGTAATCAGACATTGGAATGGGCTGCCCAGAGAAGTGGTAGATTCACCGTCCCTGGAGGTTTTTAAGATGAGACTGGATGTGGCACAAAGTGCCATGGTCTGGTAACCACGGCAGTGTAGAATCAAGGGTTGGACTTGACGATCTCAGAGGTCTTTTCCAACCTGGTTGATTCTATGATTCTATGTATGCACATGCACACAGGTTTTTAGTGTTGAAGACTGCAAAAGAACATAGTGCAAATTAAATGTGATCAACCAATATTCTCAAACCTACAAACATATATAATAAAATCACTTAGTCCAGCCCAGTTCTATACTTCAGACATCTTTGCTGTTAGTGAGCTCTTACCATAAAACAAAACAGACCTCTTATCGCTACAGGTTTGCAGTTTACACTTGACTAGTGTAATTTGTTCAGTTGCCCAGGAAAAGTGGGACAGAAACACCAGAACTGGCCAGATTGGATTTTATATAGATAAATAGATGACCCTTGTCCCATAAAATGTTATCACATTGCATCAGTATATAATTCCTTGCTTTGGACAACATTGTATTGCAAGTTTAAAGAGGTTGCTACATTTTTAGTCGCATAGACTAATTTCAATTACATACACTAACTTGCATTTATCTCATTTCATGGGAAGAAAGGAAAGGAAAGGAAAGGA